>NC_044041.1:158289084-158642996 GCF_901765095.1 Microcaecilia unicolor
AACAGAAGGGCACACTTCCCAGTAATTTATCCAGTTGCAAACTATGCCAAAATATTTCACAGGACCCCAAAGTCATCCACAAAGGAAAGATATTCAACATAAAGGGATCTTTCACTTGCTCATCTTCCAATGTGGTATATATCATTCAGTGTAAAAAATGTAAGGAAGGATGCTTTATTGGAGAAACAGGCCAGATGCTTAAGACAAGATTCAATTTACATAGACATCACATGAACAATGCTGGTGCCAGTAGGGTTCCCACACCTGTTGGTCAACATTTTACAGGACCAGGACACTGTACCAGTGACTTCACAGTGAGAATCCTGAAAGGTAACTTTAAAACCATACAAGAACATAAGACCTTTGAAGTCAGAATGATTGAATATTTTAACACCCAACAGAAAGGACTTAACAAGGATCTGGGTTCCTAGCCCATTATAAACATAAAGCTGTATGTCTCTGTTGATCACCCCACCTCTCACCTATCCACACCCATCCTGTTAGAATATCAATGATATGCTTTGATGTCCCCATGCATACCTCCGACCCACCCCATCCTCCCACCCTGTCAGACTGTCATAGTAATGCTTGAATGTTTTCACTTATATACACTGTCAGCTAGCACATTTGCTTATTTCCGATCTGACGAAGAAGGGCAACCTTCGAAAGCTAATCAAGAATGTATTAAGTTATGTCCAATAAAAAGGTATCATCTTATTTTTTTTTCCATGATTTATTTTGTTTGATTTCTATTGATAACCTTAAGAGTGTCTGAAGAAATTATGAGAGACTAGTAAATGTAATTCAATTTAAGAGCTGTGATTAATGAGTAATAAATATATAATCCTCACATTTTGAAATCTGGTGATTTAGCTTAAAGCCAGAAAGAAACAAAGTCTGGTCTGACTGCTGTTGAAATTTGTGAAGCTGTGGGCTAAGGGATGGGGTTGGGAATGTGGACAGAAAACAGATAACACTCTTTTTTGGGGTGTTATTAGTGTACCTGACACTTAGTGTAAATTATGACAGAAATGGGACCCAAACAAAACTAACATTAGTAAGTACACTGTCAGGAGTAAATTTATCACCCCTTATCCTTAGACCCATGCCCACTGCACAAAAATAGTAGAAGAAACTAACTCCACACTCCAAATTTATAAAAATAGGGTCTTATTTTATTTACAGTAGCAGCAAATGACATAAAGTAAAAAGGAATAAAGCCGAAGACAATCCTATTACAGAAATAGCTTGGAGTAAAGTTATGTAAACCCCTAGCTAGACTCTAGAGTATAAAGAGTCACTCTAATCTCAGAGTACTGTTACAAAGATACATGGCACATATACAACCTGATGTAGTCCTTCACATATCCAGAAAACAGCAAGGCAAATGATCTGCAAAGTCCAACGTGGAAAATGAGCCAGCAGATCAGTATAATATCCAAAATAGTTTATTAAAGATACCGTATGTTAGACAGTTGCCCGACACAGGCCGTGTTTCGCCCAAAGAAGGGCTTCGTCAGGGGCTAGTCTGTATCTTTATGAATAAGAACAATTACAAATTGCATATCAGGACAAGGAAAAATAAAAATAAAAAACCAGCACAAACAGCGTGTCCTTTAGTGTTTCCAAATCACCAGTGAGTAGTCTGCTACAAAAGCTGTTTTTCCAGCTTTTGTAGCAGACTACTCACTGGTGATTTGGAAACACTACAGGACACACTGTTTGTGCTGGTTTTTTATTCTTCCTTTTTTCCTTGTCCTGATATGCAATTTGTAATTACATAGTAACATAGTAGATGACGGCAGAAAAAGACCTGCACGGTCCATCCAGTCTGCCCAAGAAGATAAATTCATATGTGCTACTTTTTTATTTGTACTGTCCTCTTCAGTGCACAGACCGTATAAGTCTGGCCAGCCCTATCCCCGCCTCCCAACCACCAGCTCTGGCACAGACCCTATAAGTCTGCCCAGCACTATCCCCGCCTCCCAACTACCAGTCCCGCCTCCCACCACCAGCTCTGGCACAGACCGTATAAGTCTGCTGTATAATTATAGTACAGCAAGAGGCCCTCACTGGATGCCCACCGGAAGGGTGGAAGGCCAGATTTTAGGACTCAGGCTGTAAAAATACCAGCTAGGTTTAAAAATCTATGACTGGCTGAGCAAGGACTTGCTTTCCTGCAAGTTAATATGTGTTCTAGCTTAAGACCTATCCACTGGAATAGTGGTGGGCCAAGCTACATAGCTTTAAACAGCTGAAAAGCACTGACTAGGCCTGATAACAAGATGATGGCCTTATAGCAGAGAGCCTGCAAGAGCAAGGACTGCTTGGTGAGTTCTAATGAAACCTGGTGCTACTTCCAATTGAGTGTAACACACATGATGTAGAAATTAAAGACAGAAATGATAAGAAGTTTGGTTCATAACACGGAGTCTGTCTTTAAAAAGTTGGCACCCAGATCACAAGATGTTATGAAATTGATATATCCATATTTAGATATCTTCATAAGAACAAAGTGTTACAAAAAGGAAATTACACAATAGCTTGCAATAGCTAATGTTTGGATGTTTGGATGTCCGTATCTAGGGAAGTGTTTACAAAAAAGGAAATTGCACAATAACTTGCAATAGCTAAACGGAAAGAGGGGCACCTGACCGGAGGGCATGACTCATAGATTAAGCAAGATTAGAGAAAAAAATCCCTCTCCATAGACTTGTATTAGGACCAGATACTATATAAGAGAGGGCATCAGATAGATCGTTGGAGGTTCTCCCCAACGCATCTAGGACGCAGAGCTCCAGTCAGCTGAATCCAGAATTTGTCTGATGAATGTATCTGATTAAAGTCTGATTTGGTAAGAATAAAAAGACTATTTCTTTAACTACACTGTTTTCTGTCCTTGCTCAATTTATTCTCTATCTTCTATCTGTTTTGCAAACTAACACACACACACAAGTAAGATTTCTCACTGAACATAAATAGCCAAAGATTCATTTAGATCCAAAGAGACAGAAAGCTGTGGTCATGGGAATAAGATTCGAACTGAGCCTTCTGATGCCTCCCCAACAGCGATACCCATGGGAAGGGGTCTCACAGGAATTCAGGGAGGTGGTTAAAAAGATCTCAGAAGAACAAACCCTCTGTACACCTCCGTGTGGAAGGATCCCACGGGGGTCTATAGAGGGGTAATTAAACACTGCCCAGCACTATCCCTGTCTCCCACCACCGGCTCTGGCACAGACCGTATAAGTCTGCCCAGCACTAGCCCCGCCTCCCAATCACCAGCTCTGCCACCCATTCTAGGCTAAGCTCCTGAGGATCCCTTCCTTCTGCACAGGATTCATTTATGTTTATCCCACGCATGTTTGAATTCCGTTACCGTTTTCATCCGCACCACCTCCCGCGGGAGGGCATTCCAAGCATCCACCACCCTCTCTGTGAAAAAATACTTCCTGACATTCTTCTTGAGTCTGCCCCCTTCAATCTCATTTTATGCCCTCTCGTTCTAACCGCCTTCCCATCTCCGGAAAAGGTTCGTTTGCGGATTAATACCTTTAAAATATTTGAACGTCTGTATCATATCACCCCTGTTTCTTCTTTCCTCCAGGGTATACATGTTCAGGTCCGCAAGTCTCTCCTCATACATCTTGTAACGTATGATGATAGTAAAGTCTCGCCCATACATATATGATTGCAGTTTCTTAAGAGCCCACACTAAGACCAGACATGCTACCTCTCCGTTTAGGAGCTTGTAACTCAGGTACACAATCTGGTGCTTCTCGCCTCTGCTATTCACTCGGCTGAGTTACCGTCCCAATGCCATATATTGAGGCATCCGTCTGTAGTACAAATATTTGATGATAATCTGGTGCAGTCAACACTGGACCAGTAACTAATGCTTTGACGGCTTTTAGCTTAGATTTGAAGACAGCCAGAGATGGAGCTTGACGTACTGGCTCAGAAAGTCTATTCCAGGCATATGGTGCAGTAAGATAAAAGGAACGGAGTCTGGAGTTAGCGGTGGAGGAGAAGGGTGCAGATAAGAGAGATTTACCCAGTGAACGGAGTTCCCGGGGAGGAATGTAGGGAGCGATGAGAGTGGAGAGTTACTGAGGAGCTGCACAGTGAATGCACTTATAGGTCAATAAGAGGAGTTTGAACTGTATGCGGAAACGGATAGGGAGCCAGTGAAGTGACTTGAGGAGAGGGCTAATATGAGCATAACGACACTGGCGGAATATTAGTTGTGCAGCAGAATTTTGAACAGACTGAAGAGGAGAGAGATGGCTAAGTGGGAGACCTGTGAGAAGCAAGTTGCAATTGTCTAAGCGAGAGGTGATGAGAGTGTGGATGAGGGTTCTGGTAGTGTGCTTAGAAAGGAAAGGGCAAATTTTGCTGATATTATAGAGAAAGAAACGACAGGTTTTAGCAGTCTGTTGAATATGTGCAGAGAGGGAGGAGTCGAAGATGACCCCAAGGATACGAGCTGATGAGACAGGAAGGATCAGAGTGTTATCCACAGAAATAGAGAATGGGGGAGGAGGAAAGGTTGGTTTAGGGGAAAAGATAAGAAGCTCAGTCTTGGTCATGTTTAGTTTCAGACAGCGCTGAGACATCCAGGCAGCAATGTCAGACAGGCAGGCTGATACTTTGGCCTGGATTTCGGCTGAGATTTCAGGTGTGGAGAGGTAGAGTCCTGCAGCTCCTCCTTGCTGAGGTCATCCAATCACTCTGGTGTTAGGACAGACATATCCGGTGTCCGACGGCCATTCTCAGTTGCCATCAGCACACTGCTAATCTTCTACCACAACAAAAAAAAAAAAACTGAATGGGGAAGTACCCTGTTACTGCTGCACTCATTTACTGTGCTCTGTATCTGAAGGTTACAGATTTAAAAAAAAAAACCAAAAAACTCAACCATTCGGTGGATGATGATCCTCACTCCATACACTGAGCCTGACAATCCCACCGCTGCCACCAAAAATAAAGACAAAGGCCTACGACGACACACCTAGCCACTCACCTGGAGCTAACCTTGTGGTCACTTAGAGGGTCTATCCCCTGCACAGCTCAGGTCAGCCTGCACCTGCCGCTTGTGCTCTACACTAGCACCCTCCTCCCACCAACTGGGTCCCAACCGCCTCTGGGCAAGTCTCCCACTCTCAAGTTATCCCCAGTAATTTTTAGGTTACTGGGGCCATGCTCCCAGTGGTCCCACAGTTCCTAGAAAGCACTCACAGACGCAACACACAAACCACCAGGCCCTTCTGTGTTTGGGGGGTGGGGTCTGGGGTCCACTGGACCACTAGGGCTAGTGACGGCCAGCAGCACTGGTCTCCCTATTTCTCCCCCGCTCAGCACAACCTTAACGCCAGCAGCAAAATGGCATAGGGTTTGCTATGGGAGGAGCAGCCTTGTTGGCACTCTGTCCGCTCGGGAGGAATTCAGGAGGCCCTCTTTTGTATGCATTTGCTTACACACTGACACGCTCATTGGCTCTGAGCATTTCATGGGTGCTAATCCAGCACTAACGGCCTCCAGTGCCTGCATTTGCTTCTGAGCATTGAGGCAAGAGTGAGAGAAGAAATGAGCTAGCATGTTTTATGTTAATTTATTAATTTATAAAATGCTTATATCTTACCTATTTTCAAACTTAGGCAGAAAACAATCTAAATATACATGCTTAGCTTAAATTACAATGCATGAATTTGACAAAAATATGATTTATGATTGAATAGTTACACATCTGCACATATTACTCATAATGCCTCTCTTTAACCTAGACCTGCTTGTGGGGGGGAGGGTCTTTCAGCTCTGTTAACAAAGGCCTTTTCCAGACTGTTTTTTGAGCTTTGGGGAGCTAATCCATTCTGACACCAGCAGTATGTGGCTTTGCCTGAATAAAGCACAGGCAGCTACGCAGAATACTGAGGGAGGACCTGGTGATGAGAGGATGCATATCCTTCCTTCCAAAAAAAGGTTCCATATGGGAAACAGGAAGGGTTAACTGAAGAAAAGAAACATACAAGCTGATATCTTAATACTCTACTGCTGCTCCTCTCACCCATTCCCTCCTCCTCTCGCTGTAAAGAGCACAGCTGCAAGGTAAGAGTTTCTGACTGTATGACAGGAGAACATGGGCTCTCCTGGGCTGTAAAAGAGACCGCAGGCCCCTGGTTCCGAATTTCCAGGCTTTTACTGTAAGACAGCATGATCCCCAAGGCCAGAGGTTACAGACCCCTATTGTAAAAGAGCTCAGTTTCCTCGGTACATGTAATTGTTCTTATTCGTAAAGATACAGACTAGCCCCTGACGCAGCCCTTCTTTGGGCGAAACACGGCCTGTGTCGGGCAACTGTCTAACATACGATATCTTTAATAAACTATTTTGGATATTATACTGATCTGCTGGCTCATTTTCCACGTCCTTCAGATATCAGCATATTCCTCCAATGTCCATCTGGTCCAACATAGATTGTACCCCTTGGATGTGATTTTGATACACAGCCCCCTAGGTCTGATAAGAGCTCTCTTTTATGGAGAAATCAGGAGCCTTCTCTCTATTGCTGATGAATGTTCTATCCTTGAAGAACATAAACAAGTAGCTCCACATCACGGTCGTCGTCAGCAACGTCCGTGCCTTGCTCGTCTGTTCCTGTGTCCTGTTCCTCCTTCTAAAATTCCCTGCAGTTCCAGTCAGTGACCTGTGGGGTCACTGTAGAGTGATGGAGGCCAAGCTGGTGATGTCATCAGCACTGAGCACTTCTTAAGCTGACTTCTGAGTGTGCTCAGTGTTCTGGCAATTATCCTTGACTGGGTCCTCGCCTGCCTGGGCGCTGCTAGTTCCAACTTCTGTTTCTTTGCGAGGCCATGGCCTGAAACTTTGCCTACAACTTTCTCCTTATGCTGTGTTCCAGTGGAAGTCTGCTTCCAAGCCAGGTAGTCCTGACAGGTAAAGCTTTGCTACAGCTTTCTCCTTATGCTGTGTTCCAGTGGAAGTCTGTCTTCAAGCCTGGTAGTCCTGAGGAGTAAAAGCTTTGCTTTGGTTCAGTGAAGCCTGCCTGCCAAGCCTGTGAGTCCAGAGCCTTCCATGCCTCAACTGAGTTTCCTGTTGCCCACTGTGAGTCCTTGGTCACTGTATGCAGCGAGTGGCTTTATGCTGTGTTTAGGACTGTATGGGCTTGATGACGGGGAGTGCTGCAGGTGCAGCGGCTGAGGCCATATCTCGAGGCATCTCTGGACGAGGGAGCAGTGCTTGGAGCGCGGAGGGGTCCGCATGGGCTGTTACTGGCCCTTGGTTGCTATGCTGGGCCGTTTAGTCTTCTGCCTTAGGAGCATGGGCTCAGGTTTGGCTTCTTCACCTTGCTTGCCTTGGAAGCGTTGGCTCAGGCTTTGTTACTTTATCTTGCCTGCCTTGGGAGCATTCTGCTCGGGCGCCTCAGTGACTGTTTGCCTGTCTTAGGTGACATCCCTTGTCTTCAGTAAGTGGTGTGGCCCACTTTTGCCTCTACCTGCAGTGCAGGTCCTCAAGAGACTCTTTCTTTTCCCTTTGTTTTGCTTCTGCTCCACTCTGGGTTTGAGGGAGCTGGCTGTGGTTGTTCAGCGGCTCATCTGAGTGTACTGACAGAATGAACCCTTTTCTTAACCACTAACGGTGTTACCTCTGTCAGTCAAGTATTGCCTGTTTGTCTTTGTCCCGCTCGGGCGGGCCCTTTGCCTAGTCTATTGTGTTCTACTATATGCCATATGTTTGCTTGAGGGAGCTGGCTGCGGCTGTTCAGCGGCTCATCTGAATGTACTGACAGAATGAATCCTTTTCTTAACCACTAGCGGTGTTACCTCTGTCAGCCAAGTATTGCCTGTCTTTGTCCTGCTAGGGCGGGCCCTTTGCCTGCTCTATTGTGTTCTACTATATGCCATATGTTTGCATTGCTCTGCTAGTATTGAGATGTGCAGCGAAGCTGCTTATGTTTGATTTCCCTATACAGCAAGGCTGTTCTACTTTACCTTTACTGTATACTTTATGCTTTGCATTGTGTCCGCTAGTATTGAGATGCGCAGCTAGGCTGCTTATGTTTGATTTCCCTATACAGCTAGGCTGTTCTACTTTACTTTATTCTATGTTTTATGTTTGCCTTGCCTCAGCTAGGTTAGACTGTATAGCTAGGCTGCCTGTTTTCCTTTCTGTGCCATTTGGCTACCCTTTTAGCCTTGTGCTTTTTTGCTACTAATAAAGCTGCCTCAGTTCATCTCCACTTGTGGTCCAGTCCAGTTCTTGGGAGTACTCTTAGTTCTGAGGGGACTCGGTCTACCCAGAGGTGGTTGAGTGATTCTCACATGGCCACCTCTGGGCCAAGTGCTCACAAATGTCACACTCCAAGTGTCCTGCATTGATGTAAATTCTGATAACAGCTTGTTGCATTGACATCAATTTTGATAATAACCTGTATCAGTGCTGATAACACTGTCCTTTATCAGCAGCTTCTGTATAGTAAACAAGAGTTGTTATTCTTCAATTAGACTTGTCTCTACAATGTCTTAGAGTCTTTACAGAGGAAATGTCTAAATTTGCACATTACAATCAGGTTCTTAATGCTGGATAGTGCCATATTTGTAGGACAATGTTTGTCATGTAGGTCCATATAGTCACATGGATGGCTGGGCATAGTGCTCTTTATTGTGCTGCAGTAGCACTTGCATTGCTCCTACGGGAAGAGCAGGGGAGATGCTGGGCTATAAGAGAGGTATGTGACTAGTGCTCACTGTGATGAGACCCTTTGGCCAATAGCAACCACTGCCACAAAATTTTGACAAAATCCCCAACCAGCAATCTTTCAGAGCAACAGTGAGGAACTCTGCTTCTAATAAAGACTCAGAGGCAGTCAACTTCTACCTACTGGTGAACAGCAGTAGTCCTTCTTGTCAGTCACCTGTGAAGTCAGAGTGAGTGACTTCCCAAGTTTCTTCACCTGAACTTCTTTCATCCAGCACCCTCGCTTTCTTTTGGTCAGGAACAAGTCGCACGGTTTCTCATTCCAATCCTTGGAACACACAGCCAGTCAGGTTTTCAGGATACCCACAATGAATATGCATGAGATAAATTTGCATGCCCAACTTCCATTGTATGCAAATCTATTTTATACATATTCATTGTAGATATCCTGAAAACCTGACTGGCTAGCTGTGTCCCAAGGACTGGGTTTTATTTATTTATTTATTTGTCACATTTGTATCCCACATTTTCCCACCTATTTGCAGGCTCAATGTGGCTTACATAGTACCATACAGGCAATCGTCAATATCGGTATGAACAAATACAGAGTGATGTTGTAGTAGAGTACAGCTCATGTGTTGCAAATACGTTAGGGAATCGTAAGGGGAAGAGTTAAGAAATTTAGGTGGTTGTTTGTTGTTTTCACAGTGCTTGATAATGCATTCCATAGTTGTGTACTTATATAGGAAAAGCTGGAAGAATAGGTTGATTTGTATTTGAGTCCTTTGCAGCTTGGGTGGTGGAGATTTAGGTATGTTCGTGTAGATCTTGATACGTTTCTGGTTGGTAGGTCTATGAGGTCTGTCATGTATCCCGGGGCATCTCCGTAGATGATTTATGAAATATGGTGCAGATTTTGAATGCAATGCGTTCTTTGATTGGCAGCCAGTGCAGTTTTTCTCATAGGGGTTTGGCGCTTTCGAATCTCATTTTTCCAAATATAAGCCTGGCTGCTGTGTTTTGAGCAGTTTGAACTTTCTTTAGGATTTGTTCTTTGCATCCCGCGTAGATTCCTTTGCAGTAGTCTAGCTGACTTAGTACCATGGTTTGTACCAAGTTACGAAATATTTCCCTCGAGGAAAAATGGTTTTACTCATTTGAGCTTCCACATTGAGTGGAACATTTTCTTTGTTGTGACTTTCACTTGGCTCTCCAGTGTGAGATTACGGAGAATTTTTAGGCTGTCTGAGATAGGGAGGTTGTGATCTAGGGTGATTATGTTGGTGGGGTTGTTCATGTTGTATTGGGATGAGAGGATGAGCAATGTGTTTTTTCTGTGTTAAGTTTTAGTTGAAATGCGTTCGTTCGCCCATGAGAAAACCTGTTCTAGAGCCTTCTGGCCCCTCTACTTCAACAAGAACAAAACTTGATTAGAGTTTGGGGGGAATATGCAAATTAGGCTCTCTCTACAGTCAACTTAATACAGATTAGCCTCCCTTAGCATCCTCTAACCAGCTCTGTGGGAATAATTCTTTCTTCAAAACACTTCTTTACAAGCTAGCAAAAGCATTGATACTGAGCCCTTTTTTTGAACAGCCAACACTCAACTTGGCCTTACAGTCCTGTTCTCCAGCTATTAATCTCAGTTCAAAAGAAATGCATCAAAATCCAAACTTCAAAGCTTAGTCCAAAATTGTAAAACTCCCCCCCCCCCCCCCCCCAGTAATCCATTAAGGTAAGTACTTTTCCTTTGACCTACCTTTTTGCTTCTGCTTAGGGGGTCCATACCCCAGGATTGTCAGCCCAATTTGTCCATCTGCTGTGGCTGTAGACAGCCCTCTTCCCCGGGCTTCTCCCCTTCTCTGGCGGAAGAAATGAGCAGATCAGAATCGGGAATATTTTCTTCAAAAACTTTGTTCTCTGTGAAATCCAAAATAAAACCAAACAAACTCGACATGGGCTCGACAAGGGCGGCATCAAAGACTATTAATACCAAGGATTAGTTAATACTATCAATGAATAAAACAGAAATACATGTTAGTAAAAATGAATAACAATGTATAAATTGTGATAACTCTGGGTCTCGTGCTCCTCTAGCTCTCCGGGCTTCTGTACACCACTCCCAAATGTGTCCTTCCTCCACCAATTCAGGTCAAGCCACAAAGTGATCCAGTCCAGGTTTTCATCTTTTACTTCCACCAACCAGTGTTTCAACACATCCAGTAAGCAAAAGAAACAACAAATCCACAGTTCCAACAAACAGAACTCAATATTCAGAGCCTTTGAACCTTGCACTGTTCCCACAAGGCTTGACCAATTACACTTTTAATATTCCAGACAAGCTTTTCTTCAGTAGTCTGCCCCTGTCACTATTGAGAGGCTGGCAGCTCAGCTCCCACTGCACAGCTCTGCTCTCTCTGGGGTCTCTCACAACTGCCTTTCCAGTACCTTGAATTGTCCATTAGCAAGCCGCCCATTCCATCTCAGCAGCTTCTGCTGTGGGGCTGGGGGGGGGGGGGGGGGGGGTCCAGGCCATCCATGGCCTCACTGTTAGAAGGAGCTCCTTGCCCTCCTTGCTTAGGGTTACCATATTTGTCCCCCCACAAAGAGGACACATGCCCCGCCCCAGCCCCTGTCACACCCCCGCCCCGCCTCCTGTCACATAATGCCCCACCTCTTTCATCCCCGCCCCCCCCCCACATCCCCCCTAAGGGTGTCCTATCCCCTAGTCCCCTCCCTTTACCTTTTGCAGAAGTCTCAAGAGGCCGCTTCAATTCTCGGCAGCCATTTTGAATCGGCACCAGGACCGTCAGCATTGCAAGGGGAAGTCAGAGAATGCAGGTCAGTGCTCCAGGCAGGAAAGAGGGGACTCTTTCCTGCCACGAAGAGGTCACTATACCACCAGGGCAGTAGAGTAAGGTAAGGGGAGGGGACTAGGGGATAGGACACCATTAGGCCCGCCTGCCAGCCTGCCCGTTTGTCTGGAAATCCGGACAAATGAGCAGGCTGGCAAAACCCGCCCAGTTGCCCAGCCATGTCCTCAAAAAGAGGACGTCCGGGTAAAACCGGACATATGGTAACCCTATGCTTGCTCCATCCTCCTCTTTGCTGCGCTCTGTCTTTCAGCTGGCCAGGTCATGGCCCCTCCCTCTTATCTTCCCTCCAGAGGAGGAATCATATATGTTTGTTTTACCCAAGGCAACTAGGCTTCATCTCCGGTCTCCCCCTGGTGGCCAAATGGGGTAACTTTGGCTCTAACCCAGAAGGAATAACTGTATTCCCTTCTCCCTGAGGGTGTCTCAAGTGTTTCTTCCTTTCCTTAGTATGAAGTTGGGGGAGTCCTGTACCTAAGGGTTGGTTTACATGGAACCAACTCCCTAGCGGGAATTTTTCCACATGGGTTGCTTTTTCCGCATGTATTCCCCTTCTTCCCCCCTGTCTTAAGGAGATAACCCTCTTTCCTTTACTAGCCCTATGGACTAGCACTTTCCTATTCAGTGTGCTCTGCCAGCCCCACCAGGGAAACTTCCCTTCCAATCTAGGGGACTCTGCTCTGGGTATTCTCCTTTCCCTGCGGTCCAAACTGCCCCTGCACTCCTTGTGGGCAAATCTGGTGAGAAAAGTGCTATGGGGCACCAGGACCATGCCTTCCCCATCACAAAATAAATAAACATAAATACATAAATACCAATTAAAAAAACAGATAAAAATACCAAACATACATAAAAGCTCATTATTAAATGTATTAAAAATAAATGCAGACCCATCTAAATAACAGCACAGAGCAAAAAAATTAAATTAAGAAAACCTTAAATAAAAAGTAGTCGATGTATTAAATACAGAGTTAAAAAAGGACACCTACCCAAATGGTGTTCAGAAATCACCTCACCACCTTGGCCAAAGCTAAAAAGTGAATGTACAGCAATTTAGTACACAAACTGAAAAGTCCAGCTCACATAGCCATAAAACTCTCTCCTGAAGATGGCAGCCTCACACACCATTACAAGTACTGTTTCTAGCAATAATGCTGTTTTTCCTTTCAAGAGTGCTTATATATGCTTCCTGCTTTGGGTCAAAGGTCAGTTACTCAAAGTAAATAAAAAAAAATTATAAAACACTCAAAACATCATCATAAAGAATAAAAGCAATCAAGGAATCTGTAATAGCTATTAAAATGTGCTCTTTGTAAGGGAGTTCAAATTCAACAACCTCTCCTTTCCTTGTAGCCCCCACATCTATCAGTTGGCTTGATTCATTATTATTCTCAGTTAGGAGGACCCTGCTGAGCTCCTCCCTAGCCTCTCCTAATATGAGCCATGTTTCTTGTGGTGGTAGCAAGGCATCCCTGCCCCCACCCTTTTAGAACTTTCCTTCCCTGTTTCTGGGCTTAAAACGGAAACAACCATTCCTCCCCATGACAGACCCTGTATGTGTCACTCCCTTAAATGAGAAACACCATATTTTAATTCCATCCTTTCACCTCCCACCAACGATTGAAGAGCCAGTCCCCCCCCCCCTCCCGAGGCATCCTGTTGACAGGGCCCAACCTGTTGATGTTTACAGGAGTCCCTGCCCCCACCCTGACTCATTGTATCCATTGCTGTGGTGCAAGGCCTTATGGGACCTGTAGTTCTGCCTCTTTTTAAAAGGAATATGCCTTTTCATTGCCTGACAGGTCCTGGACCTGTCACATACCCCAGCTGATATGATCCTCACTACTTTAGCGGGTCTCCCTTTCCTACGACTCTATTACGAACGACTCTATGACTCAAAAATGAACGAAATCACCAACTACTGTCGCATCTATCCCACTGGTAGTCAAACTGATGGAAAGCATGGTAACCAAACAACTTACGGATTACATAAACAAATTCTCAATACTACATGAATGACAATCAGGATTTCACCCCATCCATAGCACTGAAACAGTACTAATTACTCTCCTAGCCAAATTCAAACAGGAAATAGCAACAAGTAAAAGCATAGTTCTCCTCCAATTCAACATGTCTAGTGCGTTCGACATGGTAAACCACAAAATACTACTAAGACTCCTGGACCACTTCGGAATTGGTGGAAGTGTACTTAGTTGGATCAAGGGTTTCCTAACCACTAGAACATATCAAGTGAAATCAAACTCGAACATATCTTCACCATGGAAAGCAGACTGCGGAGTACTTCAAGGATCACCACTATCACTGATCCTTTTCAACCTAATGATGACCCCACTAGCCAAGTCCTTATCCAACCAAGACCTCAACCCTTTCATCTACGCAGACGATGTCACAATATACATCCCTTACAAACATGATCTAACAGAAATCACCAATGAAATCAAGCTCAGCTTAAACATCATGAACTCATGGGCAAATGCATTTCAACTAAACACAGAAAAAACACATTGTCTTATCCTCTCATCTCAATACAATACGAACAAACCCACTAACATAAACACCCCAGATTACACCCTCTCTATCTCAGACAGCCTGAAAATTCTCGGCGTAACAATCGACCGTAACCTCACGCTAGAGAGTCAAGTGAAATCTACAACAAAGAAAATGTTCCACTCAATGTGGAAACTCAAACGCGTGAAACCATTCTTCCCGAGGGAAATATTCCGCAACTTGATACAATCAATGGTACTAAGTCATGTAGACTCAGTGCTTTTTTTGTGCCGGTACGCAACGGTACGGCGTACCGGCACCTTCCCCCCCGCCCCCCCCATCCACTCCCCTGCCCTCCCCCTCCAGCCATTCATGCCCATCCCGTGATTCCGTTCGCTCCCCTGCCCCCACCAGCCATCCATCCCCACCCCGCGATTCCCTTCCCTCCCCTGCCCGGCATCCATACCCATTCCATGATTCTCCTTGCTCCCCTGCCTCTGTCGCAGCTGCTGTAGTGAAAGGCTGTCAGCCTTCCCTTCGTTTCCTGTCGTGTCCCGCCCTCGCGCAATGACGTCAGAAGAAGGCGGGACATTGACAGGAAATGAAGGGAAGGCTGACGGCCTTTCACTACGGCAGCTGCAACGGAGCAGGGGATCAAGGAGAATCGCAGAGTGGGTATAGATGCTGGGCAGGGGAGCGAAGGGAATCGCAGGGTGGGGATGGATGGCTGGAGGAGGCAGGGGAGTGAAGGGAATCACAGGATGGCTGGAGGGGGGCAGGGGAGTGAAGGGAATCGTGGGATGAGTATGGATGGCTGGAGGGGGGGCAGAGGAGCGAAGGGAATCGCGGGGTGGGTATGGATGGCTGGAGGGGGGGACGGGAGCGAAGGGAATCGCGGGGTGGGTATGGATGGCTGGAGGGGGGGCAGGGGAGCCAAGGGAATCGCTGGGTGAGTATAGATGGCTGGAGGGGGGGGACAGGGGAGCCCAGGGAATCACGGGGTGGGTATGGATGGCTGGAGGGGGGCAGGGGAGCCAAGGGAATCGCTGGGTGGGTATAGATGGCTGGAGGGGGGGACAGGGGAGCCAAGGGAATCGCTGGGTGGGTATGGAGGGCTGGAGGGGGGGCAGGGGAGCGAAGGGAATCGCGGGATGGGTATGGAGGGCTGGAGGGTGGCAGAGGAGCGAAGGGAATCGCGGGGTGGGTATGGATGGCTGGAGGGGTGACAGGGGAGCCAAGGGAATCGCTGGGTGGGTATGGATGGCTGGAGGGGGGGGCAGGGGAGCGAAGGGAATTGCGGGGTGGGTATGGATGGCTGGAGGGGGGTCAGGGGAGCCAAGGGAATCACTGGGTGGGTATGGATGGCTGGAGGGGGGGCAGGGGAGCCAAGGGAATCGCGGGGTGGGTATGGATGGCTGGAGGGGGCAGGGGAGCCAAGGGAATCGCTGGACATGGGTGGCTGGAGGGGGGGGCAGGTGAGAGGAGGGTTGCAGGACATGGATGGAGGAGAGGGAAGGGAGAGAGAAGAAATGCTGGACATGGATGGAGGGAAGGAAGGGAAGAGTGAGAGATGAGATGAGGGGAAAGGAAGAGAGGAGAAAATCTGCACATAGATGAAGAAAATAGGCAGAAGCTGGATCCACTGGAAGGTGAAGTCTGTGGAGGACCCAGCTTTTACTTACGGATGTAGGACAAGAAATGAAGAAGAAAGGCGGAAAGTAAAGAAATAAATGGAAACGGAGTTAAGGGAACAGATAGAGAGCAGCAGAATCAGAGACTGGGACCAATATGGAAAGAAAAACAATTACCAGACAACAAAGGTAGAAAAAATCTTTTTATTTTCATTTTAGTATTTGAAATATGTCCAATTTGAGAACTTACATCTGCTGTTTTACTTTGCACTGGGTATACTGGAGCTGTAACAGCTTACAGAAATTATTTCTAATGAAAAAAATCACGTTATTTTTTTCTCCTATACTAGTATAATATTTTCAAAGATGTACAGTGGGGGAAATAAGTATTTGATCCCTTGCTGATTTTGTAAGTTTGCCCACTGACAAAGACATGAGCAGCCCATAATTGAAGGGTAGGTTATTGGTAACAGTGAGAGATAGCACATCACAAATTAAATCCGGAAAATCACATTGTGGAAAGTATATGAATTTATTTGCATTCTGCAGAGGGAAATAAGTATTTAATCCCTCTGGCAAACAAGACCTAATACTTGGTGGCAAAACCCTTGTTGGCAAGCACAGCGGTCAGACGACTTCTGTAGTTGATGATGAGGTTTGCACACATGTCAGGAGGAATTTTGGTCCACTCCTCTTTGCAGATCATCTCTAAATCATTAAGAGTTCTGGGCTGTCGCTTGGCAACTCGCAGCTTCAGCTCCCTCCATAAGTTTTCAATGGGATTAAGGTCTGGTGACTGGCTAGGCCACTCCATGACCCTAATGTGCTTCTTCCTGAGCCACTCCTTTGTTGCCTTGGCTGTATGTTTTGGGTCATTGTCGTGCTGGAAGACCCAGCCACGACCCATTTTTAAGGCCCTGGCGGAGGGAAGGAGGTTGTCACTCAGAATTGTACGGTACATGGCCCCATCCATTCTCCCATTGATGCGGTGAAGTAGTCCTGTGCCCTTAGCAGAGAAACACCCCCAAAACATAACATTTCCACCTCCATGCTTGACAGTGGGGACGGTGTTCTTTGGGTCATAGGCAGCATTTCTCTTCCTCCAAACACGGCGAGTTGAGTTCATGCCAAAGAGCTCAATTTTTGTCTCATCTGACCACAGCACCTTCTCCCAATCACTCTCGGCATCATCCAGGTGTTCACTGGCAAACTTCAGACGGGCCGTCACATGTGCCTTCCGGAGCAGGGGGACCTTGCGGGCACTGCAGGATTGCAATCCGTTATGTCGTAATGTGTTACCAATGGTTTTCGTGGTGACAGTGGTCCCAGCTGCCTTGAGATCATTGACAAGTTCCCCCCTTGTAGTTGTAGGCTGATTTCTAACCTTCCTCATGATCAAGGATACCCCACGAGGTGAGATTTTGCGTGGAGCCCCAGATCTTTGTCGATTGACAGTCATTTTGTACTTCTTCCATTTTCTTACTATGGCACCAACAGTTGTCTCCTTCTCGCCCAGCGTCTTACTGATGGTTTTGTAGCCCTTTCCAGCCTTGTGCAGGTGTATGATCTTGTCCCTGACATCCTTAGACAGCTCCTTGCTCTTGGCCATTTGTAGAGGTTAGAGTCTGACTGATTCACTGAGTCTGTGGACAGGTGTCTTTCATACAGGTGACCATTGCCGACAGCTGTCTGTCATGCAGGTAACGAGTTGATTTGGAGCATCTACCTGGTCTGTAGGGGCCAGATCTCTTACTGGTTGGTGGGGGATCAAATACTTATTTCCCTCTGCAGAATGCAAATAAATTCATATACTTTCCACAATGTGATTTTCCGGATTTAATTTGTGATGTGCTATCTCTCACTGTTACCAATAACCTACCCTTCAATTATGGGCTGCTCATGTCTTTGTCAGTGGGCAAACTTACAAAATCAGCAAGGGATCAAATACTTATTTCCCCCACTGTATGTTTATATGCGCCATAGCTGGTATAAGGGGTGTGGCTAATGTGGGTGTGGCTATCATAGGGGTGGAGCCATATGTGGTGACCCCACCCATAATGAATACCGGCACCTTTTTTCTACAAAAAAAGCACTGTGTAGAGTACTGCAATGGAATCTATGCAGGTTGCAAAGAACAAATCATAAAGAAACTGCAAACAGCTCAAAACCCGACAGCCAGGCTTATATTTGGAAAAATGCGATTTGAAAGCGCCAAACCCCTCCAAGAAAAACTTCATTGGCTCCCAATCAAAGAACATATTGCGTTCAAAATCTACACCCTGGTTCATAAAATCACCTACGACGAAGCCCCGGGATACATGACAGACCTCATAGACCTACCAACCAGAAAAACAACAGGTTCAACACGAACATACCTAAACCTCCACTACCCAAGCTGCAAAGGACTCAAATACAAATCAACTTATGCATCCAACTTTTCCTACATAAGCACACAACTATGGAACGCGCTACCAAATGTTGTGAAAACAACGTATGACCACCTAAACTTCCGGAAATCACTAAAAGCTTACCTGTTCAAAAAGGCATACGCTACCGATCCAACCTAAATGCCTGAAACCTGCAACACAACGAAACCTAACTCTTCCTCCCTATGATTTCCTAATGGGACTGTTACACATGAACTTCATTCTTCCACATCACTTTGTCTGTTCATACCGGAATTGGCGATCGCCTTTACGGTACTATGTAAGCCACATTGAACCTGCAAATAGGTGGGAAAATGTGGGATACAAATTTAACAAATAAATAAATAAATTAGTATTTATGTCCCTCAGTTCCTTCCTAGAATCAAATTTCCCTTTCTAGATGCAGGGATAGGGATTCAAAGGAAGATATAAACCACAGTCTTCCCTCTAGATGCAGGGATAGGGATTCAAAGGAAGGCATTATAAACCTCAGTCTTCCCTTGAAGCCTAAGATTAATGGTTTTCTCTAGCAGAGATGCTTTCCCTTGTGGGGGGCTGAACAAAATACTTTTTCCTTTACTTTACCCAGGCCTTGGCTTTTAATTTCCTTAATATTATACAATTAGGGACTCAATAGAGCTGCTGGAGCACTCGTATTGTCAATCACTAAATAGCCCCAGTCTTATTAAATACAAAATATCTTTATTAAACACGTGTGCTTCAAAACCTGCTCACGTGTATTTAAAACCTTTATTCACAAACAATATTCTCTTATATCTTTCATGCTCATTCACACCTTATAGTACCTGCATAGAAAATCTATAACAAGGAGGATTTATATATACATGACTTTCTTGAATATCATTACACACTGTGTCAAAGTTCATGATATCTCGTCTCTCAAAGAGGCATCACAGAATTAGAAATAAGACACCTTTGCATATGTCCATTCACTCTGTTCTTCCGGTTTCCGGTTTCACATGAAGTTTCATGAAAGTTCAAGACAAACCCCAACACACTTCTCTGGGGGTAAACAACTCCACTTGCAATAGATTTCAGGCACTACATTAGCGGGATGAGACTTTTCAATCTCATAACTGCTGTTGCATAAGCACTGCTTGCTTAAGGACTAGAGTAACAGCAGTTATGAGATTGAAAAGTCTCATCCCGCTAATGTAGTGCCTGAAATCTATTGCAAGTGGAGTTGTTTACCCCCAGAGAAGTGTGTTGGGGTTTGTCTTGAACTTTCATGAAACTTCATGTGAAACCGGAAACCGGAAGAACAGAGTGAATGGACATATGCAAAGGTGTCTTATTTCTAATTCTGTGATGCCTCTTTGAGAGACGAGATATCATGAACTTTGACACAGTGTGTAATGATATTCAAGAAAGTCATGTATATATAAATCCTCCTTGTTATAGATTTTCTATGCAGGTACTATAAGGTGTGAATGAGCATGAAAGATATAAGAGAATATTGTTTGTGAATAAAGGTTTTAAATACACGTGAGCAGGTTTTGAAGCACACGTGTTTAATAAAGATATTTTGTATTTAATAAGACTGGGGCTATTTAGTGATTTTTAATTTCCTTGCCAGGTTTCTTGGCTTGGGGCTTCCTACCTTTATTAATCAGAAATTTCTTTTTAATGTTACCTTTTCCTCTCCTCTTTATGTCATCCCTAGGACTCCTAGTTCTGGATTTCACTTTCCTACTTCCAAGAGCTCTACCTGGACTCAGCTCAGGCCCTTGTAGGCACCTATAATCTGGGTATAGATTTCTAGGCCTTCCTTTCTGTCTAATGATAAGACCTTTCCCTTTTACCATCCTTTGTATATGACCTTCCTTCAGACTATGGAGCCTTCCCTGATTTCTGGGTGTCCTTGTTCCATCATGGCTCCTCACCTGAGTCCTGGGCCTCCTCCCCCTTTGGGGAATTCTACCTTTAAAAGGCCCTGGTAAGATACTTTGGCTCTAAGGATGACCCTTTGACATACACTTTGGTAGCCCTACTGCTACTCCTTTTCTATTGACCTCGTTCTTGGGTCCTAGGCTTCCCCTGCCCATGGGAAGCTTTACTGTTCAGTGCTGTCTTCCAGAGCCCTTGGACCTGTACGTGTGGGATAGACCTCCTATAGTCCTTGCTCTGGAGATTTCTTCCCCACAATCTAAGCCCTTTAGACCCAGTGGTGTGTTAGCCCATTATATAATTGGACTAACATTCAGCCTCACCCCAGAGTTCAATCAGTCTATCAGCTTGAGCAGTATCTCCCTTTCTTGGTCACTGGCTTCAAGCATATTTTGAAGCTCTAGTTGGGAGCTTAACAAAGCCTGTCACTCCCCTTCTTCCCACTTCGCAGGTCAGTGTTTAGTCTTACTTGTTCCTGCTCAGGGCCACCAAGAGACAAAGCTGGGCCCGGGGCAGGGCCGCCGCAACCACAGCCCCCCCCCCTCCCCCCCCACACACACAGAAACACTCAGGATGCAGCCACTGTCACTGCCCCTTGCTCGCTCGGGCCACCCACTACCTTCCTGTGTCAGTACATCTTCTCCTCTGTGGCCTCCAAGGGGGGCCCGGCCTCTTTCTTGCTCCTGTATGCTGAGACCAGGTTACCATATTAACACAATCACCCAGGTCCCAACAGGAGCAGGAGAGAGACAGACTCCGGCCCCTGGCCCCCCTTGGAGGCCAGGCCCGGGGAATTTTACCCTCCCTGCCTACCCCTCTCAGTGACCCAGTTCCTGCTCTCCTCTTTTAGACTCAAGTAGGAGCCCTTCGACTTTCTGGGCTAGCTCGTTAACATTTTCCAGCTTATGAACTCTCTCACTAAGTCTGTGTTGTAGTTTCTCTGACATATTCAGAGTCGCTAACTCCTGTTCCTTCTTCTCGAGCTTATCCTGGAGTTCGTTACCACCATTTGTAAGTGCTCCCGCTCTTCCTCTGCCTCATTTTGGCCCTGCAATAGCTCCTTCACCCTATTAGCAAGTGTACAACACCTCTCCTTCCACACCTGCTCCACTTTCTTGAGCTTATTTTTGCTTTCACAGAGGTGTGCCTCTACTTTTTCTTTCTCATGCTCCAGCTGCGCTTTACTTAGCATGAGGCCTTTTAACTCTCTGGACAGCCTATCACATTTGCCTTCTAGTTCTAGGTTAATTCTACCCAAGCTTACTGTACCTTCTCTGGCTTGTTGCAATTCTATGGCCCACCCAACTACTATCTGGTCATGAACCTGCTGCAGCTCCTTTAGCTGGGTTAACTTCTCCTGATGAGCCTGCCTCAGTTCCCTGTGTGTACATCCAGTTGAGCCTGCAAGTGCTGCACTTCCTTAAGCTGGGTTTCTGGCTAACCTCTCACCTCTTCCACATAGGTCTTTACCTGGATCAGTTCTACCTCCAACACTTCTGTGACCGTTTGATGTCTTGCCAAGACTTGTTTAAAAAGGGCCCTCATCTTGGTTAAATCTAGCTCCTTCTGCTTCATTTTCACCTGGACCTCTTCCAGTTCTGCCCTCACTGAGGTTAGAACAGTATCACTAATTTGTTTCTGGAGTTGAGTGTGGACCTGCTGTTCCTTAAGTCCTCAGTCATTGCCACATGCTCCTTTTGCCAAACTTGTTGATAATACCAGAGCTCTGCCTCAGCCTTGCCTACCTTTTGAACCTGGTCCTGTTGAAGTTTGGTGGTTAAATCCACCATGACTCACGCATATGATAACTGCTGCTTGTCTATTTGGGCTTCATATTGATCTTTGGTCTCTTTTAGAGTGGCTTCTAGTTGGTGAACTTCTACTTCTTTTTCCTCTCTGCACTTTTGTTCTATATGAAGCTCAGCCCTAATGGTAGCTAACAACTTCTCACAAATCTCTTTCTGAAGAAGAGACTCGGCTTGCTCAGCCTCCAAGGCCTGTGCTGAAGCAACTATTTCCTTCTTCCATCTTTCCTCCAACATGACCCACTTCTACCCAGACTCCCTAAAATGGTCATTTATCTCTCTATGTGATGTCTCCTGTTGCTGTAGGTACTTGCAACTTCATCTCAACCTTACCTATATTCTTTCAGCTACCTCTGTACATGGTTATCATCCCCCTTCGTGGGATTATCTTGGGGTTTTCTAATTGGGTTTCCTTTTCCATTTTTTATATCCCTTTACAAGTTCCCACTAAACTCGGGACCTTCAGGGCATTTTCCCTGTCCCCACCTAACCTTTCCCAGTTCCTGGGCCATTTTTCCCTTTTTACCCAGAGACTCTATTGGTTGAGAGGGCTCTTCTCACCACCTCTCTAGGCCTAGCACTTCCTTCTCAAAAGGACAAATCTCATGCATGTGACCTAGTTGACCATACACATTACACACTGAAGGAGAATACTTTTTATTCCCCTGCTCCAGTAACTCTTTTTCAGGTGGTACCCTTAAAGAGCACTACATTAAAGGACCTACCTGCTCCCAGTGCTCATATACTGTTACCCACTTCACCCTTTCCACTTCGTCGCCCGACCTCCCCCACCCTCCTCCGCACTCTCTTGCTCCTCCTCCTGCTATCCGCGGGAGACATTAACCCTAATCCAGGTCCCCCTCACCTGTCCCCGTCCTATCCTTGCGAACGATCCCGGGATGTCTCCAATCTCGTCTCTATTCCCCTCCTTCCCCCCTCCTCCCTCCCCTTCTCATGCGCCTTGTGGAATGCCCACTCAGTCTGCAACAAACTGTCTCTCACCCACGATCTCTTTATCTCTCGCTCCCTTCAACTGCTCGCCCTAACCGAAACCTGGATCTCCCCGGAAGACTCTGCCTCAGTTGCAGCCCTCTGCCATGGAGGCTATCTCTTCTCCCACATGCCCCGCCCAGTTGGCCGCGGCGGAGGCGTTGGGCTACTACTCTCACCCTCCTGTAGTTTCCAACCCCTCCACCTACCGCAGTCTCACTGCTTCTCATCCTTTGAAGCCCATTCCATCCAGCTATTTGACCCGCTACCACTCAGAGTGGCAGTCATCTACCGCCCCCCTGATAAATCCTTCCCTTCCTTCCTTACCGACTTTGATGCTTGGCTCTCTGTCTTTCTTGACCCCTCATCTCCGTCCCTCATTCTCGGAGTCTTTAACGTACATGCTGATGACCTATCTGACCCCCATGCTTCTAAGTTCCTCACCCTAACATCCTCCTTCAACCTCCAGCTGTTCTCCACCACCCCTACTCACCGTGACGGCCATTGTCTTGACCTCGTCCTCTCCTCCTCCGGCTCACCCTCCAATTTCCACATCTCAGCTCTTCCTCTCTCCGACCATCACCTGATCACATTCACACTTCTTCACCCCCCCCCTCCACCCTGTCCAACTTTAACCACCACCTCCAGGAACCTCCAGGCTATTGACCCCCTCCACCTTATCATCTACTATCTCTAATCTCCTCCCCTCCATCACGTCCTCCGAAACTGTCGACAAAGCGGTCTCCGCTTACAATACCGCTCTCTCCTCTGCTTTGGACACCCTCGCGCCATCCATCTCCCGTCCCACAAAGCGCACCAATCCCCAGCCCTGGCTGACTCCTTGCATCCGTTACCTTCGCTCCTGCACCCGATCCGCTGAGCACCTCTGGAGGAAATCTCGTACCCTTTCAGACTTCGTCCACTACAAATTCATGCTATCCTCCCTCCACTCCTCCCTATTCCGTGCAAAACAGGACTATTACACCCAATTGACCAATTCTTTCAGCTCCAACCCTCGTCGTCTCTTCACCACCCTTCTCCCTCTTAAAAGTGCCCCCCGCTCCTACTCCCCCTTCTCTCTCTCCTTAATCACTGGCCGACTATTTCCGCGACAAAGTGCAAAAGATCAACCTTCAGTTCACGACCAAGCCACCACCTCCTCTTCACCCTTTAACCCTCTCCCTCAACCAACCTATCCAGGTCTCTTTCTCCTCTTTTCCTGAGATCACCGAGGATGAAACTTCCCGCCTTCTTTCCTCCTCGAAATGCACCACCTGTTCCTCTGATCCCATCCCCACCAACCTACTCAACACCATCTCCCATACTGTCACCCCCGCCATCTGTCGCATCCTCAACCTCTCTCTCTCCACTTCAACTGTCCCTGACACCTTCAAGCACGCCGTTGTCACACCTCTCCTCAGAAAATCTTCACTTGACCCTACCTGCCCCTCCAACTACCGCCCCATCTCTCTTTTACCCTTCCTTTCCAAAATACTTGAGCGCGCCGTTCACAGCCACTGCCTTGATTTTCTCTCCTCTCATGCCATCCTCGATCCACTTCAATCCGGTTTTCGCCCTCTGCACTCGACAGAAACGGCACTCTCTAAAGTTTGCAATGACCTGCTCCTGGCCAAATCCAGAGGTCACTACTCCATCCTCATCCTCCTCGATCTTTCTGCCGCGTTTGACACTGTCAATCATGATTTACTTCTTGCCACGCTGTCCTCTTTCGGGTTCCAAGGCCCTGTCCTCTCCTGGTTCTCCTCTTATCTCTCCCACCGCACCTTCAGGGTACACTCCCATGGATCTTCCTCCACTCCCATCCCACTATCTGTTGGAGTTCCCCAGGGATCTGTCCTTGGACCCCTTCTCTTCTCAATCTACACCTCTTCCCTGGGCTCGCTGATCTCGTCTCATGGTTTTCAGTATCAT
Organism: Microcaecilia unicolor; assembly: GCF_901765095.1. Taxonomy (NCBI): domain Eukaryota; kingdom Metazoa; phylum Chordata; class Amphibia; order Gymnophiona; family Siphonopidae; genus Microcaecilia; species Microcaecilia unicolor. The sequence continues at coordinate 158,313,870 of NC_044041.1, forward strand.
CTTTATGCTGATGACACCCAGCTATACCTCTCCACACCTGACATCACCGCGGAGACCCAGGCCAAGGTATCGGCCTGTTTATCCGACATTGCTGCATGGATGTCCAACCGCCACCTGAAGCTGAACATGTCCAAGACCGAGCTCCTCGTCTTTCCTCCTAAACCCACTTCTCCTCTTCCTCCACTCTCTATCTCTGTTGATAACACCCTCATCCTCCCCGTCCCATCTGCCCGCAACCTCGGAATCATCTTCGACTCCTCCCTCTCCTTCTCTGTGCATATCCAACAGACTGCCAAGACCTGTCGCTTCTTCCTCTTCAACATCAGCAAAATTCGCCCTTTCCTCTCTGAGCACACCACCAGAACTCTCGTCCACGCTCTCATTTCCTCTCGCCTTGATTACTGCAACTTACTCCTCACCGGCCTCCTACTCAGCCATCTATCCCCCCTTCAATCAGTTCAGAACGCTGCTGCACGTCTTATATTCCGCCAAAACCGATATACTCATATCACCCCTCTCCTCAAATCACTTCATTGGCTTCCGATCAGATATCGCATACAATTCAAGCTTCTCCTCCTTACCTACAAATGCACTCAGTCTGCGGCTCCTCACTACCTCTCCACCCTCATCTCCCCCTATGTTCCCGCCCGTAACCTCCGCTCACAGGACAAAGCCCTTCTCTCAGTACCCTTCTCCACCACTGCCAATTCCAGGCTCCGCTCATTCTGCCTTGCCTCACCCTATGCCTGGAACAATCTTCCTTTACCCATACGCCATGCCCCCTCCCTACCCATCTTCAAATCTCTGCTTAAACTCACCTCTTCAATGCTGCCTTCGGCGCCTAACCGCTCGAGAAATATAGAATGCCCCAATCTATCCACCCTATCAGATTAACTGTTCACTCGTCCTCTAGATTGTTCACTTGTCTTTAGATTGTTCTCTTGTCTTTTAGATTGTAAGCTCTTTGAGCAGGGACTGTCCTTCTATGTTTAAATTGTACAGCGCTGCGTAACCCTAGTAGCGCTTTAGAAATGTTAGTTAGTTTAGTTTTAGTTTAGTTTTTAGTTTAGTCTCCTATCCCTACCTTTCAGGGCTTAACACACTCCCCACAGCATCCTCAACAAGTCCCAGTCCAGTTCTCTCCAGGACTGATGCAGACCTTGGTCCTGTGTGACTGTTAAAAAGGCAGAGTATAAATTAATTTTAAAGGGAACAGTACAATACAGTGGATTTGAATTCAGCAACTTACCAAAAAGGTTTAATGTGGGTTGCAATAAAAAATGAATAAGACATCTGGGGAAAATTTAACTCCAAAGAAACAGAGGTATACAAATTAAAACAATAACAATCAGAATCAAACTTTCAAAAATGTACTAAACAAAGGTGCCATTGGTGATTTTCGGAATCTAAGGTATGAAGGTTCTAATCTAACATTTACATAAGAACATAAGAATAGCCATACTGAGTCAGACCAATGGTTCATCCAGCCCAGTATCCTGTTTTCAGCGGTGGTCAATGCAGGTCACAAGTACCTGTCAGAAACCCATATAGTAGCAACATTTCATGCTACTAATCCCAGGACAAGCAGTGGCTTTCCACATGTCAATCTCAATAGCAGACTATGGACCTTTCCTCCAGGAACTTGTCCAAACCTTTTTTTAAACCGAGATGCGCTAACCATTGTTACCACATCCTCCGGCAATGAATTTCAGAGCTTAACTATTCATTGAGTGAAAAAATATTTCCTCCTATTTGTTTTAAAATTGAGTGTCCCTCTAGTCTTTGTACTTTTTGAAAGAGTTAAAAATCGAAGAAAAAAAAACAATGGAAACACACTCTTGATAGTGTCTCCTATCTTCTTAGGTCAGTGACACTTCATTTAGATGTACTTGACCCCTTGTGCAGGCACTGTTTGCCGAAACATGGCTGTGTCGGGTCTTTCTTGCATGTGCCACAGACGCTGGTTGGAATAAAGCTCTTTTGGTTCTTCAAGAGTATCTTTCCACTGTTTTGTTTCTTCTGTTGTTGTTTCCCATGGGGACCTTATCCTGCGTCGGTTTTTAGAGTTAAAAATTGATTCACTTTTACCTGTTCTATACCACTCAGGATTTTGTAGACCTCAACCATATCTCACCTCAGCCATCTCTTTTCCAAGGTGAAGAGCCCTAACCTCTTTAGTATTTTCTTATATGAGAGGAGTTCCATCCCTTTTATTATTTTGGTTGCTCTTCTTTGAAACTTTTCTAATTCAGATATATGTTTTTTGAGATACGGTGACCAGAATTGAATTCAATACTCAAGGTGAGGTCACACCATGGAGCGATACAGAGGCATTACAGTATTCTTGGTCTTATTTACCATCCCTTTCCTAATAATTCCTAACATCCTGTTTGCTTTTTTGGCTGCCGCAGCACACTAGGCAGAAGATTTTGGCGTATTCTCTACAATGACACCTTTTTTTGACTGCTGACTCCCAAGGTGGACCTAGTATCAGGCAACTATGATTTGGATTATCGTTTCCAATGTGCATCACTTTGAATTTGTCCACATTAAAATTTCATCTGCCATTTGGATGCCCAAACTACCAATTTCCAAAGGTCTTCCTGCAACTTTTCACAGTCTGTATGTGTTTTAAGAACTTTGAATAGTTTTATGTCATCTGCAAATTTAACCATTTGGATGCCCAAACCAGGGCCGCCGAGAGCCGGGGCCAGGCCCGGGACAAGGCCGCTCCTGGCCCCCCCCCCCCCCCCCCCGAGGTCACGTCATGTTGCGCCCCCCCACCCCCACCCGAGGTCGCCAAGCCCCCCTCCACCCGCTGCCAGTGCCGGGCCCTCTGAACTAAACTGAAGCGCCTTCATCTTCGACGCAAGCAGCAGGGCAGACCTCTCCTTCCTTCACTTCCCCGCCCTCGCGGACGTTACGTCAGGCGAGGGCGGGACACGGAAGGAAGGAGTGGCCTGCCCTGCTGCTGCTGCTTGCGTTGAAGATGAAGGCGCTTCAGGTTAGTTGTGGGAGCGACGGAGAGTGGGTGGGCCGGACTGTGGCGGCGCCGGGCCCCCATGGGGGGCCCGGGGACTTTTTCCCCCCTGTCCCCCCCTCTCGGCGGCCCTGGCCCAAACTACCAATTTCCAAAGGTCTTCCTGCAACTTTTCACAGTCTGCATGGGTTTTAACAACTTTGAATAGTTTTATTTATTTATTTATTTATTTTTAGGTCATTTATACCCTGCCTTTTGCCGCAGTTTTGCAGTTTTGTGTCATCTGCAAATTTAATCACCTCACTTGTCATTCCAATTTCCAGATAATTTATAAATATGTTAAAGGCACTGGTCCCAGTACAGATCCCTGTGGCACTCCACTATTCACCCTCCTTCATTGAGAGAAATGGCCATTACCCTCTGTTTTCTATCGAATAATCAATTCCTAATCCACAACAGAACATTACTTTCTATCCCATGACTCATTAATTTTCTCAGGAGTTTCTCATGAGGAACTTTGTCAAAAGCTTTCTGAAAATCTAGATACACTACTACATCAACCGGCTCACCTTTATCCGCATGTTTATTCATTGCTTCAAAGAAATTAATCAAATTGGTAAGGCAGGACCCCTTGGCTGAACCCATGCTGACCAGGTCCCATTAAACCATGTTTATTTATATGTTCTGTAATTTTATTCTTTCTAATAGTTTCCACTATTTTACCCAGCACTGATGTCAGGCTTACCAGTCTGTAATTTCCCAGATCACTACATATTATTATTCATGCCTTCAAAGAAATGAAGCAAATTAATGAGGAGGACTTCCCTTGGATGAATCCATGCTTTATGTCCCATTAAACTATGTTTGTCTATGTGCTCTGTAATTTTACTCTTTATAACAGTTTCCACTATCAGGCTTATTTTCGAAAGTGATCGCCGGCCATTTCCCCGACATAAATCGGGAGATGGCCGGTGATCTCTCAAAAGCGGTGAAATTGGTATAATCAGAAGCGGCATTTTTGACAGCATCACCACTTTCCTGTTGCCTCGCCGGTGAAAGCTCAAGGGGGCGTGTCAGCAGCTTAGCGAAGGCGGGACATGGGCGGGCATGGGCGTGGCTACCAGATGGCCGGCTTTTGCGGATAATGGAAAAAAAAGCGGTTTTAATCAGTATTTCGACGGGTTTACTTTGTCCTTTTATTTTCACGACCAAGCCTCAAAAAGGTGTCCCAACTGACCAGATGACCACTGGAGGGAATGGGGGATGACCTCCCCGTAGTCCCCCAGTGGTCACCAACCCCCTCCCACACTAAAAAAATAAAAATAAAAACCTTTTTTCCCAGCTTGTATGCCAGCCTCAAATGTCATACCCAGCTCCCTGACAGCAGTATGCAAGTCCCTGGAGCAGTTTTTAATGGGTGCAGTGCACTTCAGGCAGGCAGACCCAGGCCCATCCCCCCTACCTGTTACACTTGTGGTGCTTTATTTATTTATTTATTTTATTTATTGCATTTGTATCCCACATTCCCCCACCTATTTGCAGGCTCAATGTGGCTTACATAGATTTGATAACATTGTCATAACAGGATATCAAATACAGTTAGTAATGTGTAGCGATTAAGGAAGGGGAGAGGGAAGAAGGAAGAGAGTTGTTAGGGTAGTTATAGAAGGTGTGCGTTAATAGTTGAGTGGACTTAGTGAGGAACTATTTCACCGGCGACGTTCGATTATGCCCCTCCACGTTTCATGGCACTGAAGTGAGGCTTACCAGTCTGTAATTTCCCAGATCACCCCTTGGAACCCTTTTTAAAAATTGGTGTTTGGCCTTCAGGTACTACAGATGATTTTAACAACAGGTTACAGATCACTGAAAGCAGATCAGCAATTTCATATTTGAGTTCTTTCAGTACCCTAAGGTGCATGCCATCCAGTCCAAGTGATTTATTACTTTTTTTTAAACAATTTTATTGATGACACAACCTCAATACATCAATCAACATAGCAACGCACATTTTACAAATCTTTTGGTAATCATCACACTATAAACGTCATCAGTTTTTATTTTTTCCCTCCTTCTCCCCCCTATCCTCCCCCCTCTCTAACCCCCCGACCCCTCTACCCACCCCTACTGGTCCTGTTAAGAGTTCAGAATCCTGCTTCTCGCAACAGGCATTAGAGTGTCCCAAAACGGTGACCAGGTTTTGCAGAATTGGTCATCCCTCTTTGTAGCCAGGTCTCCCACTTTCTTCTTTTCCAGCATACAGTATTGCATCATAGCTCCTCTCCATTGCGGTACTCCAGGTGGCTCCGGTTGTAACCACAACCGCGTGATTGTTCTTTTGCCCATCAAAACCGCTCTTTTCAGGAAGGCTCTTAGCCCCTCTGGCGGTTTGCCACGGATGTTATAAACGTCAAAGAGTTGACCTGGCATTGGTTGCCATTGTACTTTCCACATTTGTGATATGTGTTGTCCTAATTTTGTCCAGAAGGAGAGTACCACTGTACAGAACCAAAACATATGGCCTAGGGAGGCTCCCACAAGTCCACATTTTGGGCAATCATCTGTAGTCCTCAGGGTTGCTCTGAAGGCCCTGTGTGGTGAAATGTACAATCGCAGGACAAATTTATATTGCATTTCCTGCCATACCACATTCTCTGTCCCCCTGGTACACACTCATCAAGCATAGTTTTATCTGTTCAAGGTCAGGTTTCCACCTCAGTTCTTGGTGCCACTTTTGCGACACTTGTGTATAGTCTAAAGTCCCCTGCAGTTCTCTGAGGTGGTGATGAAAGTAGTGAAGTGGCACTTTTAACTGGTCCTTTAGGGCCAGTAAATCACTCATGAAGTCCCATATTTGTTGCGTAAGATCTGATGCTGGTAGTGTTCTAACATAGTGGCTGAGCTGCATATATTGAAAATAGTCTCTCTGTCCCAGCCCAAACTCCTCACACAGGTCCCGGAAGGGCTTGATGGTCCCTGTCTCAGACACCATCTGAAACAAGTATTTAATACCACAATTTTCCCATTTCTTGAACAGAGCAGACCTTCCCCCCTCTGGGAACGCTAAATTATCTTTGATGGGTAGCAGTGAGGTTACTGTTTTGTTCCATTTATATGTCTTACCCAGCCATTTCCATGCTTTACGTAAAGGATTTAGGATGTACCCGTATGATCCCAATACTGGTAATTCCTCAGATGGGGCATGAAGCCAGTAGGCAAACTCCATTGGTGCCACCAGATTTATTACTTTTTAATTTGTTGATCTGGCTCAGTACATCGTCCAGGTTCACTGAGATTTCTTTCAGTTCCTATGCATCATAACCCTTGAAAACCATTTCTAGTACATATAGATCTCCTACATCTTCTTCTGTAAAGACCAAAGCAAAGAATTCAATTCAGTCTCTCCACTATGGCGTTGTCCTTCCTGAGTGCCCTTTTGCTCCTTCATGATCTAACGGTCTCACAGATCCCCTCACTGTTTTTCTGCTTCTGAAGTACCTGAGTTTTTGCCTCTGCGGCAAGTTTCTCTTCATACTCTTTTAGCCTTCTTTATCAATGCTTTGCATATAACTTACCAGTGCTTATGTTATTTCTTATTTTCTTCATTCAGTTCCTTTTTCCATTCTTTGAAGGATGTTCTTTTGGCTCTAATAGCCTCTTTCACTTCACCTTTTAACCATGCTGGCTGTTGTTTGCTCTTCTTTCCACCTTTGTAAATACTTGGAATACATCAGGACTGGTCTAACAAGATGGTATTTTTAAACAATGTCAATGCCTGATTTAAAGTCCTAACCTCTGCAGCCAATCCTTTTAGCTTCTTTTTAACCATTTCCTCATTTCATCACAGTCACCTTTTCAAAAATTAAATGCTGCTACAACAGATTTCCTCTGTGACTTCACTACAAATATTAGCTCAAATTTGATAATATTATAATCATTGTTTCCCAGTGGACCCAACACCATTACCTCTGATACTGTGCCCTGCATTCCACTAAGGACTAGATCTAAAATAGCTCCCCTTCTTATTGGTTCCTGGACTAGTTGCTCCAAGAAGCAATTACTACTACTACTACTACTACTACTACTACTACTTAACATTTCTAGAGCGCTACTAGGGTTACGCAGCGCTGTACAATTTAACAAAGAAGGACGTTTCCCTGCTCAGGTGAGCTTACAATCTAAAGGACAAAATGTCAAGTTGGTGTAGTCTAGATTTCTGAGTATAGGTGTGGTGGTTAGGTGCCAAAGGCGACATTGAAGAGGTGGGCTTTGAGCTGTGATTTGAAGATGGGCAGGGAGGGGGCTTGGCGTATGTGCTCAGGGAGTTTGTTCCACGCTTGAGGTGAGGCGAGGCAGAAAGGGCGGAGCCTGGAGTTGGCGGTGGTGGAGAAAGGTACTGAAAGGAGGGATTTGTCTAGAGAGCGGAGGTTACAGGTAAGCAATCATTTATTACATCTAGAAATTTTACCTCCTTAGTCAGTGGTATGCTGGTAAATTTTTAACAACAGGTTCTCTCCCCGGTCCACCTCTGCGCCCCCCCCCCCCCCAAATTGCAGAGCTGGCTATAGCCGTGGGGGGGGGGGGGAATCCATTACTCTCTCCAGGAAAAAACTATTAAATGATCCCAGGTTCCAATCTAATTCATGTTTAATGTGGGATAAAATGCCATAAATAAGTAAATAAATATAAACTTTTAATGTTGAGCACCTGATTCTCAAGGTGAACATATTCCAAACACTATACTGAAAATAAAATTAGTTTTTTTTCTACCTTTGTTGTCTGGTGACTGTTTTTCTGCTCATGCTGGGCCAGTATCCGATTCTGCTGCTATCTGTCCTCTTAACTCCGTTTCCAGGGCTTCCTTTCCATTTCTTTCTTTCCTCCTTTCTTCTTCATTTCTGGTCCTCAGCTTCTGCCTATTTTCTCCATCCATTTGCAGTTATTCTCCTCTCTTCCTTTTCCCTCTTCTCATTTCATTCCTCACTCTTCCCTCCCCTCCACCCATATCCAGCATTTCTTCTCTCTCCCTTCCCTCTCCTCCACCCATGTCCAGCAACCCTCCTCTCCCCTGCCCTCCATCCACCCACCCATGTCCAGCAACCCTCCTCTCCCCTCCATCCACCAATGTTCAGCGACCCTCCTCTCCCCCCTGCCCTGCCCTCCATCCACCCATGTCCAGCAGCCCTGCTCTCCCCTGCCCTCCATCCACCCACCCATGTCCAGCAACCCTCCTCTCCCCTCCATGCACCCATGTCCAGCGACCCTCCTCTCCCCCCTGCCCTGCCCTCCATCCACCCATGTCCAGCAACCCTCCTCTCCCCCTGCCCTCCATCCACCCATGTCCAGCAACCCTCCTCTCCCCCCTGCCCTCCTCTCCATCCATCCACCCACCCATGTCCAGCAATCCTCGTCTCCCCCCTGCCCTCCTCTCCGCCATCTTCCAGCCCTCTCCGCTCCCCTGGTCGTCCATCTTCCGTCTGCCCTCTGCTCCACGATAGTAGCCCTGCTGGTTTCCTTTCTGCGCTGCTGCTGCCGCCGCCCTGCCTTTAAAAAATTTATTTTCCCTCGAGGTGGCCAGCGTTGAAGCGAAGGCAGCAGGCTCAGCTCGGTTCCTGCCTTCGTTCCATTTCTTCACATGGCTCCGCCCTTGCCTGACGTATTTCCTGTTTGCGCAAGGGCGGAGCCATGATGTGAAGGAACGGAACGAAGGCAGGAACCGAGCTGAGCCTGCTGCCTTCGCTTCAACGCTGGCCGCCTCGAGGGAAAATAAATTTTTTAAAGGCAGGGCGGCGGCAGCAGCGCAGAAAGGAAACCAGCAGGGATACTATCGGGGAGCAGAGGGCAGACGGAAGATGGATTAGCGGGGCAGGGGAGCGGAGGCGAGCCGGCTCGCACGTGCCAACAACCGGCTCGCAAGATGTCAGTAAATTTAACAAACGGCTCTTGCGAGCCGGTGCGATCCGGCACCAGCACACCACTGTCCTTAGTGCTCCCTAATCTAACATTTATCCAGTCAATATTGGGGTAATTGAAGTCACACATTATTATAATGTTGCCCAGTTTGCCAGCTTTCCTAATTTCTGTAAACATTTCTTCATCTGTTTGTTCGTTCTTTCCTGGCAGATAGTACAGCCCTACCTATATACTTCGTCCCTTCACAGATGGAACTTCTATCCATAAGGATTCCTGGCTGCTATCTGTTTCATGTAGAATGTTTATTTTGTTTGACTCGATTCCCTCTTTAATGTATAGCACAGTCCCACTCTAATTTGATCCACTTTATCGTTGTGATATATTTTATAACCTGTTAACACAGTGTCCCATTGATTGTCCTCCTTCCACTAGATCTCTGAGATGCCTGTTATACCTTCCTCTTCATTTAGTGCCAAATACTCCCTCCCATCCTATTTTTTAGGTTTCTCGTATTTGTATACAGACACTTCAAATTGTATTTTTTCTTGGCATCTACAAGCTGCTTAGAAGTTGACAGGGATAATTTGCATCCTTTGCTCTCCCCTTAAACACTCCTGGCTTTCTTTCACAATTGTTGAAACCTCTCTATTGTTTAGTTTAGTTTAGTTTAGTTTAGTTTAGTTTATTCAGATTAGCTTTACCACCTTTTCTAACTAGCAGATCAAAGCAGTTTACACTTTTAAAAACATAAAAACAATTTCAGGAAAAAGAACTACAAATTTTCAATAGGAAAGTAAGAATTCCACTCATATAAGGCAGGTTAGGTCAGGAGAAAGAAAATAGAGAGCTGGAGAAAGAGATGAAGTTGCATAGCAATAAAAGAGTTAAAGAGGGGAGAGAGAACAGGAAAAAGGGAGAAAAATGCCAAATGGGAACCCATCAGTGAAGGACCACATCACCTACAGAGGAGAAAAGGCTTGATAAAAGAGCCAGGATTTTAAAGCACTTTTAAAATTGTTATTGGGATTCCCTAAATGGCCTTTTTCAATAATAAACACCAGAGAGGCTCGTTAGATCCACACCAGAAAGAATGCCAAAAAAATCCAGATCGGGGATGGGGGCCGGTGGCACTGTTTCAATAATATCCTTCAAGAATACTCCACACTGAACTATGCGCTGTTGTCTCTCCCCTCCCCCCCCCCCCCACCCAACCCCCACCCCCCATTTTAGTTTAAAAGCTGCTCTATCTCCTTTTTAAATGGTAGTGCCAGTAGCCTGGTTCCATCCCGGTTAAGGTGGAGTCCTTCCTTTCAGAATAGGCTCCCCCTTTCCCAGAATGTTGCCCGGTTCCTAACAAATCTAAATCCCTCATCCCTGCTCCATTGTCTCAACCACACATTGAGACTTCGGAGATCTAAAGGTAAAGAGTTCCAGAATTTTATAGCTTGGGATGAAAAAGAAGCAGTAAAGTATCTTTTATAACATATCTTGGATACTGAGGGAAAATGAAATATCAAACCATTTCTAGCCCAGGGTCATCTAGAAGGTACTGAAGGAAGAGACAAGTGATATAAATAACTAGGAGCTAAGCCATGTAATATTCTGAAAACAATAGTACAGAGTTTAAAGAGGCAGCATTCACGGATAGTGTAATTATATTAGAAATGGGGTAACTCTTTCCTGACATTGCACATTAAAGAGCAATCTGGCAGCAGCACTTTACAATATCTGAAATCAAGAAAAACAGGTAAGAGCTTGAAGAAGTAAGACAAGTTGGTGATGTTAAAAATAATTTTTGATTCACGTAATTACCTTCCGTTTATAGAAGGCATTTTTAATCAGCTTATTCATCTAATCTATCATGGTCAAGTGAGTCCAAAATAATCCTAAATATACTTAAGGTTGATTCAAATCCAAATTCTACCCCATTTATCAAGAGTTTATTTGGTGGAGATGGTAGTGAAGGGGGGCCACAACAAATTAGTTTAGTCTTTTGGCATTCAATTTTAATCGAACAGAATCTGCCCATTCCACAACAATAGAGAAGCAATCTTGGATCACAGGTATGGTATTTTTGCAAAGAAGATTCAAAAGGGATCAGTAACACAATATCATAAACATAGGTATAGTATTCCCATATCTCTCAATTATAGGCCATATGTTGCCATTACTAAATTGAAAAGGATCAGTGATAGTGGTATATTTGATATACCACCTATAAAATTTCTTACCTCAGCAGTTTATGTAAGTAGTGATACTGTTAGTATAATTTGGAAACCCAGCCACATGTTTGACTTTTATTTTTCACATTTTTCAGATGTTGGGAGACAAATGACAACATGGCTTATTGGTGGATTATACGCTGTCCCATCTTACTGGCTCTACTGGTAAGTTCAGATTTCTATTTCATCAAACCTACAGTGCCCCTGCACCGTTCCCTACAGTGGCCCCTGCTGGGAGAGGTTGGCTCTGCAGGAATTGTGAACTTCTTTCACTGTGACCTACAGTGTCTCATTCTGGAATTAGCATATTTAAATATAACCAGTCCCTCAGGTAATTTCTATTGAATAGAGTATCCTGGGCAGAGGGCTGTATGTTTGAAGGCGAAACCACTCTCCTTAACTTCAAGCTTTTGATGGGCAAGGGGAATGAAGACTCATTTCAAAGCCCTACGCTTATGGAACACTTTACGTGACAGCCGGTACCTGCACTCTCTCCAAGTATTTTCTTCTCATTCATCCAAATGAGCTCATCAGATCCAGTCCACATTTTGACTGTGTCATAAAAGTAAAAGAGATAACTATTATCTCAAAGACAAAAAGGAGGTGACAAAAATATTTCGGGCACTTGGAACTCTTGTTTGTTTTTTATCTTTGGACTCCCTCTATGAACTTCTGATCTAGATGCTAGCAATTCTTCTCCTTTGAGGCTCCCAGTCAGGAACTTACCTCTTTTTACCTACAAGAAGACACCTCAAAACACCATACTCTAGTTCTTTCACACATTGCCTGAAAACAAGGTGGGCATCCAAATAGCTGCTCACCCTCACATCCTCTCTCTTGTGAATCCCTGAGCTTCCTGGGCTAATTGTATTACTTCCCCCAGTGGATCTGGACTATCTAGCTTCTACAATCCTGCAGGACACTAATCTGTTAGATCCAGTCGCTCCAAACCTAAGGAATGAAATCCCTGTGGTACACCATCACATATTGCCACCAGACATGAGTTAGAAACGGAGGCACATAGGAGTCAAATTTCAAAAGGAGTTACCTGGGAAGAAGCAGTTTCTACCAAGATAACTGCTGTTCAATGAATTCAATACATATTTTCATCGGCACTTACCTGATAAAGCTGCTGAAAATCTGAGCAGACTGCTGTGGCACTATCCAGATAGTACCAGTGCAGTCTTGGGGGCAGGATCAGCACAGAGTTAGGACTAATTTTATGGTTCATGAAGATTTAAGTCCTGCGTAAACCGCATTACAGTAGTCAGATTTTGAGAGTACCAAAGATTGAGTTAATGATCTGAAGATTGTGTTTGGAAAGTTTCTTTTAAGTTTCCATAGTGATCTGACTACATTAGACACTAGGTTCGATATTTGTGGTTCAAAAGAGAGAGACTGATCAATTATAATTCCCAGAATTTTCAAATTATGTCTAATGGATAAGCTGTGTTACCAATAGTGAAAGTAGAGGAAGTGATTGGTTGGTGAGTATTTGTTAGTATTAAGAATTTGGTTTTCTCTCTGTTAACTTTCAACTTGAAATTGCTTGCTCAGGATTCCATTAGGTCTAAACCAGATTTTATGTTGGTTAAGATTTCGTCAATATCATTATCAAAAGTGATGTAGATTGTAACATCTTATAATCTAACATTGTAACATCATCATAATGTAACAATATGCATGTAATTGCTGTTCTGTAAGGGTGCACATAAGTGCTATAGCACATAACTGCAAGGGAGGAATACAGAGGGGAGAATGGGCAGGGTGTTTACAATGGACATGTAAATGCTAGGCACACTGGTGCTGGGTTACCCTAGTATTTTTTTTAATAAATGTGTTTATTAGCAGTTTTGGGAGGAAACAGTATAAACTTGGAAATATACAATAAAATAGTCAAAAGTAATTCAAATATCTACTACCTGTCCTAAGAGAAATCCAACCTAAAATCCAACCTCAAACTGCGAGTTTGAATAAACTTGATGTCCTGACTGGAGCATTAGAGAACAAGATTATCAGAAATTAGTCTCCAACAACTTCCACTGTATAACATTTTTATTTGAACCCCCCCCCCCCCCCCCAGTCAATCATCCAGTCCCTGACCCATCATCCCCAAAGAACTCTACCATCATCCTGTTACCCCTGAAATGGAGCAGTCAAACCTGCATACTCTCTCTCCTCCCCTCCCCCCTACTGTCTCAGAGGTGATCAAGAAGATGTAAGATGCCCCATCCGATCTTGCCTGTGCAGAAAGGTGCACCATATGGCAACATAGCTCTTCCAATCAATATGATGAAAATGGAGATAAGTAAGGATTTTGAACTAGGCTCACTGTTGCAGGGGTGGTAGTTCCTCAGATATCCAGTTTATCAGGATCAATTTCTTGATTAATAATAGGGCATTATAAGTGAATCAACATTGGGATGAAGTCAAGCCCCGAGCACCCAGGGACTCCTGGGATCCTAATAGTAACATTCCATAATCCCATTCCAGCTGACAGTGCAAAGTATCATCAATCAGAGATAATGCCTGACGCCAATTATCAAGAGTAGGGTATTCCAAAAAGGAATGAACATAAGATCCAGGCAGGTGTTTGCATTTTATACACAAATCAATATCCCACAAGCTCAGCTGCGTTCCCCACTCCCTTGTCATTTAATATCTATGCAAGATTTTATATTGAGTCTCCTGCAAGTCTGCAGGTTTGGTATAAGCACGAAGTGCATCAAAAAGTGCCAGAAACGGGCTCAGTAATGGGTTGATTAAGATCTCTCTGCTATCTGTTCCTCAAGTTATCAATCTCTGGAACAGGGGACATTGCTTTTATAAGTTTATAATAATAGGATAGTTTATTGAGAGTTGTGGGCGTCTTAGAGAATTGGTAATCCAGTTTTCCCATGCACCAGCCATCTGAGTATTGCTTGTTCAGAGCATCCCAATGCCTAACAAGAAAATAAGAAAAAAAGTACTTGTTGGGTAAATTCCATTTTTCTTGTAACTGGGAAAAGGAAGGGAAGAACCCCTGTCCCAGGTCTAATAGCTGTTCCAGGGACGAACAGCCTCATGCTGACCAATCACAAAACATTGATCGGCCTCACCCAGGAAGAAGAATTCCCATCCAATAGTAAAAGTGGAGACTGTCCTGATGGCCGCCCCAAAGCTTTCTCCACCACCTCCAGGCCCTTCTCATTGGGGTCCAAAAATGAAAAGGATGACTCCAGCCCTCTACCTACCCAGGGGGAAAATTTTCAGTCAACCCATATAGCCCTTGTGTATCCATCACATAAGAGCAGCCACATTATATGCTCTCATGTCCAGGAAATTTAGCCCTCCCCCCCCTACATTTTACCAAAAGCAACTTAGCCATACTTATTCTAGGTGCCTTTGCCCTCCATGTAAATTTGGATATTATAGAGCGAAATTTAAGTTCTTCCTTCCAGGCTAGCCAGATCTGCATGATCTGTAGAGGGTTTAGCAATTTAGGAACCATGACCACATTCACCAATGCAATTTGGCCAAACATATATATGGTAGATCCTGCCAAGTCTGACAGAGCTTTCCAATGGCCTCCAAATTGCACAGAATATTAATATGATATATAGTCGATGGGCTAGCACTAAGATAAATACCCAGATACCGCGTAGACTTTCTGGTGTATGGTATGGCCAGGGTAGCATGCCAGGATTCAACACCACTACCCCCACCACCACCACCACTAACATAAGGAACTCAGATTTATCACAGTTTACTCTGAGGCCAGATGTCGTCCCAAAGGTGCATACAATAGTTAATGCAGGGTCCAAATGTGCTTGGGCCCGGTCCAAATATAATAAAAAATCATCAGCGAAGAGGTGGATACTACTCTCCCTCCCACCCAGCCTAGTACTTTATAATCACACCTGGGCATCCAGGTATCATTATAGAATAGGCTCATATCATACGTTATCAGGGCACTTAACAGGAGGTGCTCACTTAGGGGTCCTTGTACTAAGATGTGCTAACAGATTTAGTGCACGCTAAGCATTAGAATGCACTAAATGATAAGACACCTATAGGAATATAATGGCTTCTTATCATTTAGTAAAACAAAAGTGGGAGAAGGAAGCAGGCTGAACAGACAATGGGATAGACACTCAGGTTTATTACTGTAGTACGTGAGACTTGACACGGCATGGAAGTGCCTGCCTCATGAGTCTTGTATTAAAGTTCCTTGTGGAACGAATGACCTTTGCATGTCAGGTGCTGTGTTTGGCTCTCCTCTTTCTCATCAAAGAGGAGAGCCAAACACAGCACCTGACTTGCTCGTTTGACATTTCCAAACCCAGAACATCTATCCCTTTTGAGGAGTGCACTTTTTTTAAAGCATGGTCTTTTTAAAGACCACTTTACATTTGTCTGCTCAACTGCAAAAGTCGTTTGTTCCACAAGGAACTTTAATACACAACTCCTGAGGCAGGCACTTCCATGCTGAAACACGATGCCATGTCGAGTCTCACTTACTACAGTAACAAACTTGAGTGTTTATCCCATTGTCTGTTCAGCCTGCTTCCTTCTTCCACTTTTTGGCTTGCTTTGTTCACCCCATGGGCTTCGTTCAGTTACCCTTTTGTTCTTATCATTTAGAGCATGCTAATCATTAGCATGCGCTAAATCCATAAGAACATATGCCTTGCCATACTGGGACAGTGAAGGTCCATCAAGCCCAGTATCCTGTTTCCAACAGTGGCCAATCCAGGTCACAAGCACCTGGCAAGATCCCAAAACAGTATAATACATTTTATGCTCCTTATCAAGAAATAAGCAGTGGATTTTCCAAAGTCCATCTTAATAAAGGCTTATGGACTTTTCTTTTAGGAAGATATCCAAACCTTTTTAAAACCCTGTTGGCAATGAATTCCAGAATTTAATTACACATTGAGTGAAGAAATATTTTCTCCAATTTGTTTTAAATTTACTACTTTGTACCTTCATTGCGTGTCCCTTAGTCCTAGTATTTTTGGAAAGAGTAAACAAGGGATTCACATCTACCTGTTCCACTCCACTCATTATTTTATATGCCTGTATCATATCTCCCCTCAGCCATCTTTCTCCAAGCTAAAGAGCCCTAGCCACTTTAGCCTTTCCTCATAGGGAAGTCATCCCATCCCCTGTATCATTTTCTTTGCCCTTCTTTGTACCTTTTCTAATTCCACTATATCTTTTTTGAGATGTGTTGACCAGAATTGCACACAGTATTTGAGGTGTGGTCGCACCATTGGGCGACACAAAAGCATTATAATATTCTCATTTTTGTTTTCCATTCCTTTCCTAATAATTCCTAACATTCTATTTGCTTTCTTAGCTGCCACTGTACACTGAGCAGAAGCTTTCAACATATCACCAACGATGACACCTAGATCTTTTCTTGGTCAGTGATTCCTAATGTGGAACCTTCCATCATGTGGCTATAGTTCAGGTTCCTCTTTCTCACATGAATCACTTTGCACTTGCTCACATTAAACGTAATCCTCCATTCCATAGCGTCCCACAGATCAATTCAGATTCCAGAGACTTGTGGGTTGTGTCCCTCTACCAGCAGGTGGACATAGAGAGAATCTCCGAGGTTTGCTATATGTGGACCTGTGTAGCCAAGTAAACCTCAGTATTCTCTCTATCTAGCAGATGGATGGACATCTCTGTGCAGCTGTGCTTTGATCTGGCTACTGGTGTCGTTTGGGCCTAGTTTAGCACAGTCAGGGGTTGAGTGGTTGTTTGTAGCTTCTGGTGTACACCTAGTGGTGCCAGGTCCCTCCCGGTCTCCCCCTACCTTTCCTCCGTCGCCCAGAGCTGTGGGCCTGATCGGGTGTTGCCTTTCTCTCCTGAGTCAAAAAAATAGAAAAAGGTAAGCGTCTCTTTAAGAGACTTTGTTTTTGTTTAATCATATGGAGGAGCTAGACGGGCTGCCGAGTCTGTTTGAGGGGCAGGCGTTTTTGGAGCATGTCAGTGCCTTCTGAGGCGGCTAAGCGCTGCTCCCAGTTTGGGGGCCGGAGAGCAGTGTCGGGGTGTGAGTCGTGCCGCTGTCAGCCCACAGCAGGTGTTCAGCGTGATGGGGATTCCCCTCAGGCGTCCGGTGAGTCAGAAGCAAAGGGGATAGTTTCAGCGGTTTCCTCAGAGCAGTTAGTGCAGCGTGCGTCGGCAGGCACCATTTTTTACTCTCAGGTGCGACCAGCTCCGCACGTGGCAGTTGACAGACAGGAGGCACAGGCTCTGATGGAGGAAAGCAATTTAAAGAGAGCAGGGGAGTCCCTTTCAGTTCCTTTTTCCACGGATTTTGTTTTATTAATGCACAATGCCTTTCTTCTGAAGAAGTTAGGAGCTTCTTTTCAGGCAGCCCCGTCTCTTCCTCAGCAAACTTTGGTTGCTGCAGCCTCTCAGTCTTTCCTGCCAAAACGTCCCCGGGTGGAGATTTTGGATCCCTAGGAGCTATCTGACACAGATGGCCCGGTTTTGTCTCCGGGCTGTCCTTCAGAAACATTGGATTTGGCAGATGAGGTCACCCTGCCTTATGAGGAGGGGGATAACCTGACAGCTGCCCACCTTTTTTGCAGGAAAGAGCTTCCCTCCCTGATTATTAGGGCTTTTGAGGTTTTGGCCATTTCACCCCCTGAATCGTGCCCTCTATTATGTCTGGCACCAAATGCCCACCTTGTTCCTTTCATGTGCATGAGGCCATGAAAATTCTTATTTCGGCACAGTGGGATACGCCGGACAGTGGGCTTAAGGTTGCTAGAGCTATGTTGCGTCTTTACGCGCTGCCTGCTGCTGACTTAGACTTGCTGAAGGTTCCTACGGTGGATTCATTAATCACAACGGTCACTAAGAAAACCACTCTCCCTGTGGAGAGTGGCATGGCGCTTAAGGACCCTCAGGATCGTAAGTTGGAGACTTGCTTGAAGCTGTCCTTTGAAGTAGTAGCCCTTTCCCTGCACGCTTCAGTTTGTGGCTCCTATCGTGGGTACAGAAAGCCTCCTCTCTGGAGGACCGCGTGGCTGTTTTGCTGGCCTTAGAGTCTGGTTTAGCCTTCCTTGCGGATCTTCTTTATGATCTTTTGAGGGCTTCGGTGAAGGAGGTTTCCCTAGCGGTCACTGCGTGTCACTGGCTGTGGTTGCGACATTGGGCTGCAGACGTGGCCTCTAAGTCACGGCTGGCAAGGCTTCCTTTTAGGGGAAAGCTTTTGCTTGGGTCAGACCTAGAACAGATTGTGAAGGACCTCGGTGACTCTAAGGGCCAGCGCTTCCCGGAAGACAGGTCCAAATTTGTGCGACCGGCAGGACCTAGACCTGAGTTTAGGGAATACACGTCGTTACCATCCAGGTCGCGGGGCCTCTTTTCAGAGAGCAAGGTCTTCTTAGATACCTCAGCCCTTTCGAGGTGACAGGCGGGCCTTCCTTTCCGGTAACAGAAACCAGCCCGCAGCCAGGTCTGTCCAATGATGGGGCCCTGGTCCATCTCCAGCCGGTTATTGGGGACAAGCTGTCCCTATTCCTGGTGGAGTGGACCAGGGTAACATCTGACGGATGGGTCTTGGAGGTTATCAGAGATGGCTACAAGTTGGAATTGGCTCGTCCAATAATAGACTCGTTTCTGGAATCTCCTTGCAAATCTCCTGCCAAGGTGCGGGCAGTTACTCCATTTATTTTGTGGTGCCAAAAAAGGGGGGTTCTTGGCGACCCATCCTAGATCTCAAGTGCGTCAACAGGTCCTTACGGGTTCGTCATTTCCGCATGGAAACCCTCCGCTCGGTGATCGCAGCGGTACAGCCAGGGGAGTTCTCTCGATCTCAAAGAGGCCTATTTACACATTCCAATTTGGCCTCCCCAAAGGCGTTTTCTTCACTTTGCAGTGCTCAGTCATTTTCAATTCAAAGCGATGCCCTTCGGCCTAGCCACAGCACCTCAGACTTTTTCCAAGGTCCTTGTCATAGTGGCGGCCTATCTCAGAAAGGAAGGGATTCAAGTCCATCCTTATCTAGATGAGTGGCTAGTGCGGGCATCTTCTTTCAAGGAGAGTCGACGGGCAACCGACAGAGTGGTCGGGTTGCTTCAATCACTTGGTTGGGTGATCAACTTCCCAAAGTGCAGCCTTACGCCCTCCCAGACGCTGGAATACTTGGGAGTGTGCTTCGATACCCGAACAGGGATAGTTTCTCTTCCTTCAGCTCAAGCACAGTGGTTGCAGGGTCAGTTGCGAGCTCTGTTCCAAACTCCGAACCCGCGGGCTTGGGACTATGTACAAGTTCTGGGTTCCATGGCCTCCACCTTGGACATCGTAAAGTGGGCCAGAGCTCATATGCGCCCCCTGCAATGGCACCTTCTGAGCTGTTGGTCTCCTCTCTCGGAGGATTACGAAGTTCGGGTGCAATGTTCGACCCGTTTGCACACAATCATGCACTGGTGGCGCATTCAAAAGAATCTGGTGTCGGGTATTCCTCTGCAAACCTCGGAATGGAAGATCGTGACCACGGATGCGTCGCTGTCTGGTTGGGGGGCTCATTGCCTCCAACAGACGGCCCAGGGCATTTGGACCTCGACAGAGGCGTCTTGGTCCATCAACTGCTTAGAGTTGCGGGTGATTCGTCTGGCCCTTCGGGAGTTTCTGTCTCTTCTCCGTGGTTGCCCAGTTTGAGTTCTCTTGGACAATGAGACGGCGGTCGCATACGTGAACCGTCAGGGGGGCACCAGGAGTGCACCACTAGCGCGCGAGGTGGCAATGATCTGCCGTTGGGCAGAGACTCATCTCTCTCTCTCTTGACGGCGGCTCATATAGCGGGGTCACAGAATGTGCAAGCAGACTTTCTCAGTTGCCACCAGTTGGAGCCGGGGGAGTGGATACTCTCCCTTCTGGCCTTCGATCAGATAGCTGCCCGTTGGGGGATGCCAGTGATGGACAATGGCCATCGCATTCAATGCGAAGGTTCCCCGTTTCTTCAGCAGGGAAGAGAGCTGGGCTCGGAAGGCATCGATGCTCTTCTACAACCTTGGCCCAGCGGCCTGCTCTATGCCTTTCCCCTGTGGCCTATGGTGGGCAGGTTACTGACTTGGCCAGTCATCCCGGTCGAGTGGTCCTGGATTGGCCCAGGCGTCCCTGGTACGTGGATATGGTCAGGCTCCTGTTCGATTGTCCTCTCCGGCTCCAGGTGCAGGATGGTCTCTTGCTGCAGGGACCAGTCATGATGGAGGATCCCTCCCCCTTTGGTCTTACAGCCTGGCCCTTGAAAGGGCGAAGGAAAGGGTATCTGGACGCGGTTATTGCTACGATGCTTCAGGCTTAGAAAAGATCCACCTCGATAGCTTATTATGCTAGGGTGTGGCGTACCTTCGAGTCATGGTGTGCGAGTTCGGGATTGTCAGCGGCTTCGGCTTCGGTATCAGTTATCCTCGCGTTTCAGTGTTGCAAGCTCTTTCTTGCAGAGAACCCTTCCTGCGTTTTACGGAGGCAGGGGTATCGATTAGGACAGTTCCTTTGTTTTTGCCCAAGGTGGTTTCTCGTTTCTATTTGGGGCAGTCTCTGCATTTGCCGACTTTTCGCCAGGAAGATTACCCTGAGCAATTCCGGGCTCTTCGCTGCCTCGACATGAGACGGGCTCGTCTCAGGTATTTGGAGGTGACAAATGAATTTTGTCTTTCTAACCATCTCTTCGTCCTTTTTGGAGGCAGTAAGAAGGGTCATATGGCTTCCAAGGCCACCATAGCTCGTTGGGTGCGGGAGGCCATCACTTCGGCCTAAATGGCATTGGGCAAGCAAGCCCCTGCGCAAATTCGTGCTCATTCTAAGCGAGGTCAGGCTTCCTCCTATGCAGAGTCCCATTTGGTTTCTCTGGAAGATATCTGCAGAGCCGCTACATGAGCTTCGGTCCATACATTCACTCGTCATTATCGGGTGGATGTGGCAGCTCGGCAGGATGCGGTGTTTGGCTCGTTGGTGATTTCTGCTGGGTTGGGGGTGTCCCGCCCTACTTGAGGACTGCTTGGGTACATCCCACAAGTCTCTGGATTGCTCTGTGGGACGCTATGGAAGGAAAAATTAATTCTTACCTGATAATTATCTTTCCATTAGTCCCAACAGATCAATCCAGAGGCCCCCCTGGATTTACTGTCTGTGGTTTTGTTTCGGTTGATTAGTTTTTTTTCGGGTTTCGTTGTTCTGAATGTTCCTTCAATTGATTAAATAATAAACACAAATAAATTTGGAAGTGGTGGAAGTATGTTGGGCATTTGGTCTAACAATATCAGGAGAGTTTTCTATTGTTTCCATTCCACTGCTTTGGTATCATTCATACTGAGGTTTACTTGGCTGCACAGGTCCACATATAGCAAACCTCGGAGGTTCTCTCTATCTCCACGTGCTGGTAGAGGAACACAACCCACAAGTCTCTGGATTGATCTGTTGGTACTAATAGAAAGAAAATTATCAGGTAAGAATTAATTTTTCCTTTGGATGCCCAGTCTCCCAGTCTCGTAAGGTCCTCTTGCAATTTTTCACAATCCTCTTGCTATTTAACAACTTTGAATAACTTTGTGTCATCAGCAAATTTAATTACCTCACTAGTTATTCCCATCTCTAGATAATTTATAAATATGTTAAAAAGCAGCAGCCCCAGTACAGACCCCTGCGGAACCTTACTGTCTAGACTTCTCCATTGAGAATATTGACCATTTAACTCTGTTTTATATCTTATAACCAGTTTTTAATCCACAACAGAACACTACCTCCTATCCCATGGCTTTCTAATTTCCTCTGGAGTCTTTCATGAGGTACTTTGTCAAATGCCTTTTGAAAATCCAGATACACAATATTGACTGGTTTTATTCACATGTTTGTTCACTTCTTTAAAGAAATGTAGTAGATTGGTGAGGCAAGATTTCCCTTCACTAAGTCCATGTTGGCTATGTCTCATTAATCCATGCGTATGTATATGCTCTGTAATTTTGTTCTTTATAACAGTCTCTACCATTTTGCCAGACACCAATGTCAGGCTCACCAGTCTGTAATTTCCCGGATCACCTCTGGAACCCTTTTTAAAAATCGGTGTTACATTGGCCACCCTCTAATCTTCTGGTACCATGCTTCATTTTAAAGATAAATTACATATTACTAACAATAGTTCTGCAAATTCATTTTTAAATTCTGTCAATACCCTGGGATGTATACCATCCAGTTCAGTTGATTTGCTACTCTTTAATTTGTCAAATTGCCCCATCACATCTTCCAGGTTTACAGAGATTTGATTCAGTTTTTCTGACTCATCAGAATTGAATACCATGTCTGGCACTGGTATCTCTCCCACACAGTGGCGTAGGAAGGGGGGGTGGGAGGGGCGGTCCGCCCCGGGTGCATGCGCTTGGGGGGGGTGCCGGCCACGCTGGTTCCCTGCTCCCTCTGCACTCCCTCTGCAGAGAGAGCAGGGAACCAGCAGGGCCGACGCAGCTCGGAGCGTATCGGCCCTCCTGCAGGTAAGAATGCGGTCCGGGGGAGGGGTTCGCTCCAGACGGGGGGTGCGCCGCAGGGGGGGTCACGCCGTGCTGCACCCGGGGGGGTGCGCAGCGGTGACCCGCCCCGGGTGTCATTAGCCCTCGCTATGGCACTGCTCCCACATCTTCCTCAGTGAAGATCGAAGCAAAGAATTCATTTAATCTGTCCGCTATGGCCTAGTCTTCTCTGAGTGCCCTTTTTACCCCTTGGTCATCTAGCAGTCCAACCAATTCTTGTATCGGCTTCTTGCTTTCAATGTACCTAAAACGTTTTTACTATGTGTTTTTGCCTCCAACGTAATCTTCTTTTCAAAGTCTTTCTTTGCCTTCCTTTTCAGCGCTTTGCATTTGACTTGCCATTCCTTATGCTGTTTCCTGTTATTTTCAGTCAGATCCTTCTTCCGTATTCTGAAGGATTTTCTTTTAGCTCTAATAGCTTTCTTCACCTCACTTTTTAACCATTCCGGCTGTTGTTTGGTCTTCCTTCCTCCTTATGTAAT
Source organism: Microcaecilia unicolor (assembly GCF_901765095.1). Lineage (NCBI taxonomy): Eukaryota > Metazoa > Chordata > Amphibia > Gymnophiona > Siphonopidae > Microcaecilia > Microcaecilia unicolor. Next base: position 158,336,995 of record NC_044041.1, read on the forward strand.
ACATAGAATAGATTTGGCCTGGTCTTCGAGGATGTTTTTTTTTGAACAGCATCCACGCCTGATGTAAATTTTTGTCCTTTGCAGCAGCTCCTCTAAGTTTTTTTTTGTTTGTTTTTTTTTCACCATTCTTCTCATTTTGCATTGGTTTTCCTCTGTATACTTAATCCTACTACTACTACTATTTAGCATTTCTATAGCGCTACAAGGCGTACACAGCGCTGCACAAACATAGAAGACAGTCCCTGCTCAAAGAGCTTACAATTTAATAGACAAAAAATAAAGTAAGCAAATCAAATCAATTAATGTGTACAGGAAGGAGGAGAGGAGGGTAGGTGGAGGCGAGTGGTTACAAGTGGTTACGAGTCAAAAGCAATGTTAAAGAGGTGGGCTTTCAGTCTAGATTTAAAGGTGGCCAAGGATGGGGCAAGACGTAGGGGCTCAGGAAGTTTATTCCAGGCGTAGGGTGCAGCGAGACAGAAGGCGCGAAGTCTGGAGTTGGCAGTAGTGGAGAAGGGAACAGATAAGAAGGATTTATCCATGGAGCGGAGTGCACGGGAAGGGGTGTAGGGAAGGATGATTGTGGAGAGATACTGGGGAGCAGCAGAGTGAATACATTTATAGGTTAGTAGAAGAAGTTTGAACAGGATGCGAAAACGGATAGGGAGCCAGTGAAGGGTCTTGAGGAGAGGGTTAGTATGAGTAAAGCGACCCTGGCGGAAGATGAGACGGGCAGCAGAGTTTTGAACCGACTGGAGAGGGGAGAGGTGACTAAGTGGGAGGCCAGCAAGAAGCAGATTGCAGTAGTCTAAACGAGAGGTGACAAGGGTGTGGATGAGGGTTTTGGTAGAGTGCTCGGAAAGAAAGGGGCGGATTTTACGGATGTTGTAAAGAAAGAAACGACAGGTCTTGGCGATCTGCTGGATATGAGCAGAGAAGGAGAGAGAAGAGTCAAAGATGACCCCAAGGTTTCGAGCTGAGGAGACAGGGAGAATGAGAGAGCCATCAACAGAAATAGAAAACGGGGGGAGTGGGGAGGTGGGTTTGGGGGGAAAAATGAGAAGCTCAGTTTTGGTCATGTTTAATTTCAGGTGGCATTGAGACATCCAGACAGCAATGTCAGACAAGCACGCTGAAACTTTGGTTTGGATGCAAGGTGAGATATCAGGGGTAGAAAAGTAGATTTGGGAGTCATCAGCATAGAGATGGTAGGAAAAGCCATGCGATGAGATTAATGAACCAAGGGAAGAAGTGTAGATAGAAAAGAGGAGGAGACCAAGAACAGAACCCTGAGGTACGCCGACAGGCAGAGGGATAGAAGTAGAAGAGGATCCACCAGAGTGAACACTAAAGGTGCGGAGGGAGAGGTAGGAAGAGAACCAGGAAAGGACAGAGCCCTGGAATCCAAGTGAGGACAGGGTATCGAGAAGTATGCTGTGATCGACAGTGTCAAAAGCAGCGGAAAGATCAAGAAGAATGAGGATGGAATATTGACCTCTGGATTCAGCCAGTAATAGGTCATTGGAGACTTTAGTAAGCGCAGTTTCGGTTGAGTGGAGAGGGCGAAAACCAGATTGTAGTGGGTCAAGAATAGCATGTGAGGAGAGAAAATCAAGGCAGCGGTGGTGAACAGCACGCTCAATTAATTTGGAGAGAAAAGGGAGGAGGGAGATGGGTCGGTAATTAGAGGGACAAGTAGGGTCAAGTGAAGGCTTCTTAAGGAGAGGTGTGACCACAGCATGTTTAAAGGCAGTAGGGACAGTTGCAGTGGAAAGTGAGAGGTTGAGAATGTGACAGATAAAAGGAATAAGAGCAGGTGAGATGGCATTAAGAAGGTGGGTGGGAATGGGATTAGAGGAACAGGTGGTACATTTTGAGGAAGAAAGGAGAAGTGTAGTTTCCTCTATAGTAACTTCAGGAAAGGAGGAAAAGTAATGAGGGGAAGGAGAGAGAGGGGAACGAACTAGTGGAGGGAGAGGTAGCGAGGTAGAGAATTCAAGGTTTATCTTTTGAACCTTGTCATGAAAGAATTCAGCAAGGGTCTGAGGAGATAATGAAGGGGGAGTTGGGGGAGGGGGCACCTTGAGGAGAGAGTTCAATGTGGTGAAGAGAAGTCGAGGGTTAGAGCCAAGAGAGTTGGTCAGTTGGATATAATAATCCTGTTTGGCGCATAAAAGAGCAGATTGGAAGGAGGTCAGCATGAATTTAAAGTGTAAGGAATCAGCAAGGGCCCGAGATTTCCGCTAGAGGTGTTCGGCAGAGCGGGTACAGGAATGTAGGTAGCGGATATTAGAAGTCAGCCAAGGTTGGGGTTTTGTACGCCTTATAGGGCGGGTCATCAAAAGTGCAAGTGTGTCTAAGGCAGAGGATAGAGTATTGTTGTAAGAAGAAACAGCCTCGTTGACAGACGTGGATGGTGCCACAGTAGAGAGGAGGTTTGAAACATGGGAGGATAGAGATGAAGGGTCAATATCGTGAAGATTCCTAGATAAATTAGATAAGATAGGACGGGACTGGGAGGGAGGAGATTTAAGTGTGAAAGTTATAAGATGGTGATCAGAGAGGGGACGATCTGAGGCAAGGAAACTAGAGGGTGAACAGTTGGAGGAGAAGATGAGATCAAGACAGTGACCATTTTGATGAGTGGGGGAGGTGGAGCATAGTTGGAGATTAAAGGAGGATGTTAAAGCGAGTAACTTGGAAATATAAGAGTTGGAAGGATCATTAGCAGGAATATTAAAGTCATCAAGGATGAGAGAGGGGGAGGAAGGATCATGGAAGAAGGCAAGCCAGGCATCAAAGTCACTGAGAAAGGATGAAAGGGACTTATCAGGGGGACGATAAATGACCGCTATTCGAAGAGGCAGAGGAGAGAAAAGGCTTATATCAAATCTGATCATGTTATGATCACTGTTATCAAGTGGCCCCAGCACCATTACTTCCTGCACCAGATCATGTGCTCCACTAAGGACTAGGGGCTCCTTTTACTAAGCGGTGGTAAGTCCAATGTGGGCTTACTGCTCACTATACAGGAAGTACCACCAGGCTACTGCAGTAGCCTGGTGGTACTTCCCACCCCTAGTGCACCATCATTTCCGACGCTACAAAAATTTATTTATTTTTGTAGCGCCAGAGTGTACCTGGCGGTAATCGGGTAGTGCTGCATGCTGCCCAGTTACCGCCAGCTTAACGTGGGAGCCCTTACCACCATCTCAATGGGTGGTGGTAAGGGCTCCCCCTGAAATGGCCATGCAGCAAGTGCTTTACTTGCCACCCGGCCATTTCCTGTCGGAAAGTGAGACTTCCCTTTTACCAGCTGCAGTAAATAGGGGGCCTTGGCGCATGTGTAAAACATGTGACGATGCCAGCACCAGCCCCCTTTTGCCACAGCTTGGTAGAAGGGTCCCTCGGTCTACAATTGTTTCTCCTCCATTAGCGCACCTTAGTAAAAGGATCCCTAACAGAATTACACCTTTAGGGCTGGATTCTGTATACAGCGACTAAAGTTGCCGATTTGTACACAGAATTTAATTGCTTAACAAGCCAATCAATACAAATGGTTGCTAGCAATCAATTATTGGCATTAATTGGATTTAATTAGGATTTAAGCACAGATCGTATTCTATAACGATCTGCGCATAAATCCTAACATGTAAATTTCGGGGTGTATGGCTAGGGGCGTTCTAAAATTTTATGCAAGTGAATACAGAATTCAGCTGAACCGCGCCTAATTTAGGCACCGGCATTTACACCTACTTTTGAAACCTTCTGCTGATAGGTTGAAACCTTCTGCTCAGTGTGCTGCTGCGGCTAAGAAAGCAAATAGTTGGTTAGGTATTATTAGGAAAGGAATGGAAAACAAAAATGAGGATGTTATAATGCCTTTGTATCGCTCCATGGTGCGACCGCACCTCGAATATTGTGTTCAATTCTGGTCGCCGCATCTCAAAAAAGATATAGTGGAATTAGAAAAGGTGCAGAGAAGGGCGACGAAAATGATAAAGGGGATGGGAAGACTTCCCTATGAGGAAAGGCTAAAGCGGCTAGGGCTCTTCAGCTTGGAGAAAAGGCGGCTAAGGGGAGATATGATAGAGGTCTATAAAATAATGAGTGGAGTGGAACAGGTAGATGTGAAGCATCTGTTTACGCTTTCCAAAAATACTAGGACTAGGGAGCATGTGATGAAGCTACAATGTAGTAAATTTTAAACGAATCGGAGAAAATGTTTCTTCACTCAACATGTAATTAAACTCTGGAATTCGTTGCCAGAGAATGTGGTAAAGGCGGTTAGCTTAGCGGAGTTTTAAAAAGGTTTGGACAGCTTCCTAAAGGAAAAGTCCATAGACCATTATTAAATGGACTTGGGGAAAATCCACTATTTCTGGGATAAGCAGTATAAAATGTTTTGGACATTTTTGGGATCTTGCCGGGTATTTGTGACCTGGATTGGCCACTGTTGGAAACAGGATGCTGGGCTCGATGGACCTTTGGTCTTTCCCAGTTTGGCAGTACTTATGTACCTAGGCTCAGTTTATGCCCTAAGTGCTATTCTATAAAGGATGTGTACCCTTTATAGAATAGCACTCAGCACGTAAAATGTTTGGCAACAATTGTTAGGCGCCACTTATAGAATTTACCCCTTAATGACCTGGGAAATATAAGACTGACAGAATTCTGTAGCTCCAGGGTGTGAACTGACTCTGTAATACCCAAACCTTTCATTTTTTCCCAGATCAATTTCTTCATATTTATCCGCATCATAAAGATCATCATTTCTAAGCTGCGAGCACACCAGATGAGGTACACTGATTATACATTCCGGTAAGGAAATGGATGTTATTGTGCTTCTTCATGTCACGGCAGTTTTGTTTCATGGCCCAGCCCAGGTTGTCGGTTCACTTTGAGTCATGCAAGGAACACCAAGGGTCCCTTTTACTAAGCCCTGTAGCCACCTACGTGCATCCTATGTGCGTCAATTTTGAACTACCGCCCGGCTACCACATGGCCCGGGCGGTAACTTCATTTTTTACATGTGTCCACTAAGAATGCCGGAAAATATATTTTATTTTCCGGTTTGCAGCGCTAACCAGGAGGTAATCAGCATTGTACGCACATAGACCATTACCGCCCGGTTAACACTTGAGACCTTACCGCTAGGTCAATGGATGGTGGTAAGGTCTCAAGCCCAAAATGGACACGCAACAATTTTTATTTTGCCATACGTCCATTTTCGGCCAAAAAATAAAGGCCTTTTTTGCAGGTTCATTGAAAATGGCCACTTTTTGGCACACTTTAGTAAAAGGACCCCCAACAAACTGAGCCATTTCTTATTGGGTTAAAAACAGTAAAAGACACATTCAAAAATAGGCCAGATCAGAACAAGATTTCCAGAGAAATAAGCCCCAGGGAAATAATTGCCCAGTGCATTTCTATGGGAGAACAGCATTTAGAGCTTCCCAAACTGTGGGTCAGGCCCTTAAATAGAGTCACAAACCAGAGGCGTAGCCAGGTTTTGATCTCAGGGGGAGCAGACTTTTATAAAATAGGCGCCGATTGGTGTCAGCTAGACAGCAGTGTCTGTGTTGTTGCTCAGGGGCTGTGGCGGGCAATGATTAATACAGGCTGTCTCTGTTGCATCCTGCCTACAAGGAAACAGTAAGTTACATCAGTAGGCAGGACGCAGAAGAGGTCCCTGGACTGGCCAGAGCAGGCAACCTGTCTTCTTTTCAAATAAAAATATTCAAATCGTGACCAACACCTCAGGAATAGCACACCCAGTCCTTCCACTGCTAGACACCTTGTTTAAATCAGATGGGCTTTTGTTTGTGTGGCGACTCTACAGGAGGTGAAGAACACTAGTCTTGAGCATTTTTATTTTGGGTGACCTTTGGTGGCCCTTGCCCCAGAGCCTACTTTCAAATAGGGCTAGACACTTTGTGAAATAACACAAACCCCTGCAAAAAGACACCCACAACCTATACTGAAAACTTACCACACCAAAACATCCCTAACCCACCTATGAAAAGACAATGCTATAAATATTACAGTGGGACCTAGAGAAGTGTTTCCCTAGGTAGTCCTGGAGTACCCCCTTGCCATTCAAGTTTTCAGGCTGTCCACAATGAATCTGCATGAAAAAGATTTGCATGTAATGGAGGCAGTATATGCAAATCAATGTCATGCATATTTATTGTGGATATCCTGAAAACTTGACTGGCAAGGGGGTACTCCAGGACTGCCCTAGAACACAAAACCTACCACACCATAACAGCCCTAAACCACCTATCAGAAGACAGTGCTATATATATTACACTGGGCTCTAAAACACCAATATACCTACTATTGGGAAACTGGAACAAGTTGCACTGTTACACATTCCTACACAGATACTACATGCTGGCAGAATCCTTCACCTCAGTCACACATACAGAACATGGACAGACCCTCATCTATATAACATAAGAGTAGCCATACTGGGTCAGACCAATGGTCCATCTAGCCCAGCATCCTGTTTCCAATGTGTGCCAACCCAGGTCACAAGCACCTGGCAGAAACCCAAATTGTGACAACATTCCATGCTACCAATCTAATGCAGAATAGGGAGCCACAAAAAACCCCCCCAAAAAACAACAACAAAAAATGAAATAGAGACCCCCTGCCCAAGGAAGCCAGACTCTAAACAGTGCAATACTGGTTAAAAAAAAAAAAAAGAGGCAGAAATGCATTTTCTCCCATCTCAGTGCTTACAAAGTATTAAATAAAAATATTTTTCCACCTTTGTTGTCTGGGAATAGTCTTTTTTTCCATGTTCCATGAGTCAGCCTTACAAATTCTTTTCCAGGTTGACCTTTCTATTTCTTCTCTCACCTCTTGTCTTCTTCCTTTCGTTCTCTTCATCTGTTTGGCTCTGATCTTTCATTTTATGTCCCCACTATCAAATAGCTGTGTATAGAGCTGCCAAATGATCCAGTTCCAGAAGGGAGATTTTTCAACCAGTGGGATTTGCAGTCCCTGATTCTACCCATCAAATTCTGTGCTGCAGTACGTCCAAAATGGCTTAAGAAAATGCACTCTGACCCCTCTACTGTTTTCTCATTTGCTTTGGTCCCACTGTCTCTTTTCTGTTTTTCTTTGTTTCTTCTGCCTTTACAGGGTCTCTTGCCCATCTGACATTTCTTCTGTCTCCAAGTGCACCATCCTTTTTTCCTCTGCACCACTATTTATCCTGTCCAGCATCTCCCTTCTGTGTTCCTTGTCCTTATCCTAGCATCTCCCTTCTGTGTTCCTTGTCCCTATCCTACCCCCAAGTTCAGCATCTGCCCTGTGTCCCCATCTTCCCCCTTTTTCAGCACAAGCCTACCTGGTCTCCTCATCTCCCACTTTCTAGCATCTGCCGTCCTGGTGACCCCCACCTCTCCCTTTTTCTAACATTGTCCTGTGTCCCCATCTTCCTGCTTTTTCCATCATTACCCCTGTTACCATCTTCCCCCTTTTCCAGCATTACCTCTTTGTCCCCATCTCACCCATTTTTCACCATTGTCCCCATATCCCCATTCCCCCTTACAGTGGTGCCCCTCTCTGTCCCTATCTCCTCCTCCCCTTTCCAGTAGTGCCCTCTTTGTGTCCCTATCTCCTTCCCCTCCCATGTGATAATCTTTGAATAACTGTCTATACTTATGGCTATGATTTCTGAACATGTGGTATCAATAAAGGACAAACTTTTAAATGCCCAGTTGGGTATATATGCTAATCTCATAAGTACATAAGTACATAAGTAATGCCATACTGGGAAAAGACCAAGGGTCCATCGAGCCCAGCATCCTGTCCACGACAGCGGCCAATCCAGGCCAAGGGCACCTGGCAAGCTTCCCAAACGTACAAACATTCTATACATGTTATTCCTGGAATTTTGGAGTTTTCCAAGTCCGTTTAGTAGCGGTTTATGGACTTGTCTTTTAGGAAACCGTCCAACCCCTTTTTAAACTCTGCTAAGCTAACCACCTTCACCACTTTCTCCGGCAACGAATACACGTTGGGTGAAGAAAACTTTTCTCCGATTTGTTTTAAATTTACTACACTGTAGTTTCATCGCATGCCCCCTAGTCCTAGTATTTTTGGAAAGCGTGAACAGACGCTTCACATCCACCTGTTCCACTCCACTCATTATTTTATATACCTCTATCATTTCTCCCCTCAGCCGTCTCTTCTCCAAGCTGTATAGCCCTAGCCTCCTTAGTCTTTCTTCATAGGGAAGTCGTCCCATCCCCGCTATCATTTTAGTCGCCCTTCGCTGCACCTTTTCCAATTGTACTATATCTTTCTTGAGATGCGGCGACCAGAATTGAACACAATACTCAAGGTGCGGTCGCACCATGGAGCGATACAACGGCATTATAACATCCTCACACCTGTTTTCCATACCTTTCCTGATAATACCCAACATTCTATTCGCTTTCTTAGCCGCAGCAGCACACTGAGCAGAAGGTTTCAGTGTGTTATCGACGACGACACCCAGATCCCTTTCTTGGTCCGTAACTCCTAACGTGGAACCTTGCATGACGTAGCTATAATTCGGGTTCTTTTTTCCCACATGCATCACCTTGCACTTGCTCACATTAAACATCATCTGACATTTAGCCGCCCAGTCTCCCAGTCTCGTAAGGTCCTCTTGTAATTTTTCACAATCCTGTCGCGATTTAACGACTTTGAATAACTTTGTGTCATCAGCAAATTTAACTACCTCGCTAGTTACTCCCATCTCTAAATCATTTATAAATATATTAAAAAGCAGCGGTCCTAGCACGGACCCCTGAGGAACCCCACTAACTACCCTTCTCCATTGTGAATACTGCCCATTTAACCCCACTCTCTGTTTTCTATCCTTCAAACAGTTTTTAATCCACAATAGGACATTTCCTCCTATCCCATGACCCTCCAATTTCCTCTGTAGCCTTTCATGAGGTACCTTGTCAAACGCCTTTTGAAAATCCAGATACACAATATCAACCGACTCCCCTTTGTCCACATGTTTGTTCACTCCTTCAAAGAATTGAAGTAAATTGGTCAGGCAAGATTTCCCCACACAAAAGCCATGCTGACTTGGTCTCAGTAATCCATGTCCTCGGATGTGCTCTGTAATTTTGTTTTTGATAATAGCCTCTACCATTTTCCCCGGCACCGACGTCAGACTCACCGGTCTATAATTTCCCGGATCTCCCCTGGAGCCTTTTTTAAAAATGGGTGTTACATTGGCCACCCTCCAATCTTCCGGTACCACGCTCGATTTTAAGGATAAGTTGCATATCACTAGCAGTAGCTCCGCAAGCTCATTTTTCAGTTCTATCAGTACTCTAGGATGAATACCATCCGGTCCAGGAGATTTGCTACTCTTCAGTTTGCCGAACTGCCCCATTATGTCCTCCAGGTTTACCGTGAAGTCAGTAAGTTTCTCCGACTCGTCCGCTTGAAATACCATTTCCGACACCGGTATCCCACCCAAATCTTCCTCGGTGAAGACCGAAGCAAAGAATTCATTCAGTCTCTCCGCTACGTCTTTGTCTTCCTTGAACGCCCCTTTTACCCCTCGGTCATCCAGCGGCCCAACCGATTCTTTTCAGATGTAAGCCCCACTGAATCCAACTTTTCTTGGGATAATGTGTGATATAAACATATATAAAAAAAATCCTTTATCCTCCACCTTTCAAGACATTGCCTATCCTGCTGGATAGTGATGGCACAAGGAAAGTAAGTTTGGCTCCCTTGTTAAAGTGCAATAGATTGACCAGAGTGGAAGTGAGCCTATTAAATATTCCCCGCCCGCTTTCTCCCTTCTGCAGCCCCCACCCGCCCGCTTTCTCCCTTCTCCAGCCACCCCCCCCCCCCCCACCCGCTTTCTCCCTTCTCCAGCACCCCCCGGACAAACGGGTGGACTGGCAAAACCCGCCCGGACGCCCAGACATGTCCTCAAAAAGAGGACATGTCCAGGTAAATCCGGACTTATGGTAACCCTATCCAACATACTCTGGTTGTAGACAGTAACATGAGCAAGGGTGGACCCAGAGCACAGACAAAACGGAACCACACAGTGGATTCAGGGGAACAGAAAACAATACTTTATTAAAAGGGCCAGGTATAAAGAGTCTTGTTAGCATCATAGGCAAGGAAGAAAATAGCATAAACTAGTCCCTATGCAGCTAAATCCTCCCGTGGTCCTGCTCCTGCTATGGTCTCTTGTCAACAGTATTCACCAGCCTGCCTCCAGCAGGGTCAAGAATATAATTCTTTAAGGTCCCAAGTTAAAACTTGGCCTACCTGGCTGTCGCAATTGGAGTTCACATACACGAGGTGGAGACATATGCAGTGGGCTTTTACTGCTTCCCTCTGGGCCCCTTTAATCTAGCTGTGCATTGAGCTTTTATACTTCCTGGACTATGCCCTGGATCCACCCATCCTATTGACCACAAACACAACAAGGATGACTAAAACAAATAGCCAGACAATGTAAAGATGTCAAACGTTTATTTGCATCCAAGACTCGATATGAGCCATGTTTCGGCCTAAAAAGCCTGCTTTAAGAGTCTAAAAACAATAAAAAGTGTATACATAATGGATTAACTGAATAATACAAAGGAACCTTACAATTCATAACATTACATCAAATAAATTATATATATATATATATATATAACAATAAAATCAAAAACATAAGAATATATCTGAAATGTTAATGATAATAAATCATAAAATAATGCCTTTGATATTAATAATAATGTAAAACATAACACATTCCAAAATACACAACATATATACTGCTAATATATAAAAAGATATATCACACCATAAATATAGAAATGAATAAAATACTTAGCTAAACAAGTTTACGTAATCATAAATATAATAAATATACTGCTTGGCACATATCTAAAATAATTCAAAAAAGCAAGAAGAAAAACAACTCCCCCCCCTCCCTTATTACAATGCCGCAGTAGCGGCTGCCAGTGCAGTAATGCCGCTAGTGTATCTTTGTAACAAGGGGAGAGGGGGAAATTAAAGGTATTTTTATTTTTCTTCTTCTAGAGTATATGAACAAGAAAATCCATCTGGTATTGTGCACTACAGTGTTTAAAAGTGATATGCAATAAAACAAAAGAAATGGGACTATTAACACAAGGAAATGTGTTGAAAATAAGTTATTAAAGTGTAAATCTAATTTGTATTCAAAATATAAGTAATAGAGTGTGAATCTAATTCATATCCATTTTATATTAACAGTGAACTGGTGCAACAATGGAATGATTAGCAAAGATCGAGTGAAACAATGTGACAAGAAAAATCCAGTGGTTAGGGTGGTGGACTTTGGTCCTGGGGAACTGAGGAACTGAGTTCAATTCCTACCTCAGGCACAGGCAGCTCCTTGTGACTCTGGGCAAGTCACTTAATCCTCCATTGCCCCATGTAAGCCGCATTGAGCCTCCAATGAGTGGGAAAGCGCGGGGTACAAATGTAACAAAAAAAAAAAAAGAAAAAGAAAAGGAACTACAATAACTATAGTACAGCAATCATACAGACTACTACTACTACTACTTAACATTTCTAAAGCGCTGCTAGGGTTACGCAGCGCTGTACAATTTAACATAGAGAGACAATCCCTGCTCAAAGAGCTTACAATCTAAAGGGCAAGTGAACAGTCAGTCCGATAGGGGCCGTCAAATTGGGGCAGTCTGGATTTCCTGAAAGGTAAGAGTTAGGTGCCGAAAGCAGCACTGAAGAGGTGGGCTTTCAGCAAAGACTTGAATATGGGTAGGGAGGGGGCTTGGCGTAAGGGCTCAGGAAGGTTGTTCCAAGCATAGGGTGAGGCGAGGCAGAGTGAGCGGAGCCTGGAGTTGGCGGTGGTGGAGAAGAGCACTGAGAGGAGGGATTTGTCTTGTGAGCGGAGGTTTCGGGCAGGAACGTAAGGGGAGATGAGGATAGAGAGGTAGCAAGGGGCAGCAGACTGAGTGCATTTGTAGGTAAGAAGGAGGAGCTTGAACTGAATGCGGTATCTGATTGGAAGCCAGTGAAGTGACCTAAGGAGAGGGGTGATATGAGTATAACGGTTCTGGCGGAATATAAGACGTGCGGCAGAGTTCTGAACAGATTGAAGGGTGGATAGATGGCTAAGTGGGAGGCCGGTGAGGAGTAAGTTGCAGTAAAGGCGAGAGGTAATGAGAGCGTGGACGAGAGTTCCGGTGGTGTGTTCAGAGAGAAGAGGGCGAATTTTGCTGACGTTAAAGAGGAAGAAGCGACAGGTCTTGGCTATCTGCTGGATATGCGCAGAGAAGGAGAGGGAGGAGTCGAAGATGACTCCGAGGTTGCGGGCAGATGAGACGGGGAGGATGAGGGTGTTATCGACTGAGATAGAAAGTGGAGGAAGAGGAGAAGTGGGTTTTGGTGGAAAGACGATGAGCTCGGTCTTGGACATGTTCAGTTTCAGGTAGCGGTTGGACATCCAGGCAGCAATGTCGGATAAGCAGGCCGATACCTTTGCCTGGGTCTCCGCGGTGATATCAGGTGTGGAGTGATACAGCTGGGTGTCATCAGCATAGAGATGATACTGGAAGCCATGAGATGAGATCAGGGAGCCCAGGGAAGAGGTGTAGATTGAGAAGAGAAGGGGTCCAAGGACAGATCCCTGGGGAACACCAACAGATAGCGGGATGGGGGTGGAGGAAGATCCATGAGAGTGAACTCTGAAGGTGCGGTGGGAGAGATAGGAGGAGAACCAGGAGAGGACAGAGCCCTGGAACCCAAATGAGGACAGTGTGGCAAGAAGTAAATCATGATTGACAGTGTCAAAAGCGGCGGATAGATCGAGGAGGATGAGGATGGAGTAGTGGCCTCTGGATTTGGCAAGGAACAGGTCATTACAGACTTTAGAGAGTGCTGTTTCTGTCGAGTGTAGAGGGCGAAAACTGGATTGAAGTGGATCGAGGATGGCATGAGAGGAGAGAAAATCAAGGCAGCGGCTGTGGACGGCACGCTCAAGTATTTTGGAGATGAAGGGTAGTAGGGAGATGGGTCGGTAGTTGGAGGGACAGGTAGGGTCAAGTGATGGTTTTTTGAGGAGAGGTGTGACTACAGTGTGCTTGAAGGTGTCAGGGACAGTTGCAGTGGAGAGAGAGAGGTTGAGGATATGACAGATGGAGGGGGTGACAGTATGAGAGATGGTGTTAAGTAAGTTGGTGGGGATGGAATCAGAGGAACAGGTGGTGCATTTCGAGGAGGAAAGAAGGCGAGCGGTTTCCTCTTCGGTGATATCAGGAAAGGAGGAGAAGGAGGCCTGGGTTGGTTGGTTGGAGAGGGTTGAAGGGTGAAGAGGAGGAGGAGATGGCTTGGTAGTGAACTCAAGGTTGATCTTTTGCACCTTGTCGCAGAAATAATCGGCCAGTGATTGAGGAGAGAGCGAGGGGGGGTGGGAGTAGAGGGCACTTTGAGGAGGGAGTTAAGGGTGGCGAAGAGACGACGGGGGTTGGAGCTGAGAGAATTGGTCAATTGGGTGTAATAGTCCTGTTTTGCAAGGAATAGGGAGGAGTGGAAGGAGGATAGCATGAATATGTAGTGAAGGAAATCTGAGTGGGTGCGAGATTTCCTCCAGAGGCGTTCAGCAGATCAGGCGCAGGAGCGAAGGTAACGGATGCAAGGGGTCAGCCAAGACTGGGGATTAGTACGCTTTGTGGGACGGGAGGTGGATGGTGCGAGGGTGTCCAGAGCAGAGGAGAGAGTGGCATTGTAAGCAGAGACAGCCTTGTCGACAGACTCGGAGGACACGATGGAGGGGAGGAGATTAGAAATACTAGAGGATAAGGTGGGAGGGTCAATAGCCTGGAGATTTCTGGAAGTAGTGGTTAAAGTTGGACGGGGCTGAGGGAGGGGTGACGAAGTGTGATGGTGATCAGGTGATGATCGGAGAGAGGAAGAGCTGAAGCGTGGAAACTGGAGGGAGAGCCGGTAGAGGAGAGGATGAGGTCAAGACAATGGCCGTCTCGGTGAGTAGGGGTGGTGGAGCATAGCTGGAGGTTGAAAGAGGATGTTAGAGTGAGGAACTGGAAAGCGTGAGGGTCGGATTGGTCATCAACGTGTATGTTAAAGTCTCCGAGAATGAGGGACAGAGATGAGGGTTTAAGAAAAACGGAAAGCCAGGCATCGAAGTCGGTGAGGAAGGAAGGGAGGGATTTATTAGGGGGGCGGTAAATGACTGCCACTCTGAGTGGCAATGGGTAGAATAGCTGGATGGAGTGTGCTTCAAAGGATGAGAAGCAGTGAGACTGCGGTAGGAGGAGGGGTTGGAAACTACAGGAGGGCGAGAGTAGTAGCCTGATGCCTTCACCGCGGCCAACTGGGCGGGGAGTGTGGGAGAAGAGATAACCTCCATAGCAAAGGGCAGCGACTGAGGCAGAGTCATCTGGGGAGAGCCAGGTTTCAGTTAGGGCGAGCAGTTGAAGGGAATGAGAGGACAGAAAAGAAGGACAAGGAAAAGAAGAGTAAACAACAAATCAGAGAGCTCCATTTTGAAGGCCATCAGGTGCCATCTCCAAATGCCTGGCCAAATAACCAAGATTTTAATTGTATGTCTACTGCGTCTGTGTTACTTGGGAGGAAGGGGTGGAATGTCTCCTTGTACCTGGCCCTTGAAGATCGTATTGCTACGTAGAGTGAGCAGAAGACTATTCCAAACAGAAGCAAGAAAAAAGAAGGCAGACCGTCGTGTAGATTCCAATTTTACTAATCCAGGCCCAGGACACAAGCAGTAGTCGTTAAGCGAACGAAGAAGTCTTGGCAGTGAATATGGAAAGGTGAGAGATGATAGGTAATCAGGAAAACTGATGTGATAAGCTTTGAAAGTGGGGGTCACTATTTTTTAGGTGATACGTTGTGAGACAGGTAACCAGTGATGAGCTTTCATAGAAGGAGAAACATGTTCAATACCAGATGGATTTTCTAACTTTGTTTTTTTTAATTATTTTTGATAGGTGCTGAGCAGTATATTTATTATATTTATGATTACATATATATGTTTAGCTAAGTATTTAATTCATTTCTATATTATGGGAGGGAGTGGCCTAGTGGTTAGGATGGTGAACTCTGGTCCTGGGGAACTGAGGAACTGAGTTCGATTCCCACTTCAGGCACAGGCAGCTCCTTGTGACTCTGGGCAAGTCACTTAACCCTCAATTGCCCCAGGTACAAATAAGTACCTGTATATGTAAGCCGCATTGAGCCTGCCATGAGTGGAAAAGCACCGGGTACAAATGTAAATAAAATAAATGGTGAGATATATCCTTTTGGGCCCTGTTTACTAAGCTTCACTATAGGCATGCTAGTGTTTTTAGAGCGTGTGCTAATGCTAGAGACACCCATAGGAATATATGGGTGTCTCTGGTGTTTAGCGTGCTAAAAACGCTAGCGCACCTTAGTAAACAGGGCCCTTTATGTATTAGCAGTATATATGTTGTGTATTTTGGAATGTATTATGTTTTACATTATTATTAATATCAATGGCATTATTTATGTTTTTATTATTAACATTTCAGATATATTTTTATGTGTTTGATTTTTTGTTATATATGGTTTTTATTTATATTTAGATGCTAATAAATGTTTGGCATTTTTACATCGTCTGGCTATTTTTTTAGTCACCCTTGCTATGTTTGTGTCTGTCTTGCTGACTGCGAGGGTTTGTACGTTGACTTCTACTCCTCCTGTGTCACTTCCCCCATGGGCAGGACTTTGAGTTTTAAGGTTGTTCTGACTGTGACGGATTGTCCTTAAAGGGACGTGGCCATGTCCTTATGTACAAATTAACCCATTTGGAGACATTCCACCCCTCCCTCCCAAGTCACACAGATGCAGTAGACATACAAACAAAACACAGATGCACAGATGGATTGGAAATAATTCCATGAGGTATGCTTTACATACTTTCCCCACCTTCCCTCAGTACTGTCACACTCTATACCTGATGTGTTGCTTCTTAGTGATTCAAATGTATATTTAATTTTCTTTGTTGTAAATTCTATTGTGAAACCTGGTAATTGATCTGTACAGCTTTCTTAGTGGTTGCTATATGTACTTCCAACTAATACCTTTTGTAATGGGAGAGTGGCATCCTGTGGTCAAACTGTAAAATCTGTCCATTGAAATCTATTGACAATAACTTCTAATGGTTTGATATATTATCACACTTGTTTTCATTTTGTTATTCTCTCCAAACCAACAAAATATTTAGGTACTGCTCCATTCAATCCACCCTTCCCCTTTCCCTTCTAGGTCAATGCTCCATTCAAACCACCCTTCCCCTTTCCCCTCTAAATCAAAGCTGCATTAAGAGGCACACACACACACACACACACACGGCTTGGAGAGAATTCCACAAGACGTGCTCCACATACTTTCCTCACTTGGTTTTCATAGAGAAAGTAGAATGGTACAATAACGGTACAATAACTAGAATTAGCAAACTGTCCCTGATTACTTGGAGCCTTCTGGCTACATTACCCTGACTTTTTTCTCTCTTGGCCTCAGGCTGGCAAAGTCCACGCTGGCACTAATTTCATTACTGGGGATCCATGAGGTGGTGATTGCAGTGGTGCCAGAGGAGCAGGCAAAGGGAACTCTACGCTATGTTAAACTTTTCTATGAGCTTTTACTCAGCTCTTTCCAGGTAAGAGAAGTGATGGGGTAGTGACTTAAATGGGGGAAGGTTGTCTGAAACCTAGGACAGATTGATCTGTTCCTGATTCCTGACTCACCACCATGCATAAAGGTGCAGGCCCAGTTAAAAACAGGACTGGATCAGCCTGCCCTGAAACAATGGAGCCAATCTTTAATCCTAGTAAAAGTAAATTCATGACATCCTCATGCCAGTATTGCAATAGTTAATTCTGTATTTGGACATTTTACCTTTGGTGATCTAAAATTGTATGAAAAATAAGGATCAGCATTTAACATTGATGATATTTATTTATTTAAAACATTTGTAAACCACACAATCCAAAAGTACTCGACGGTGTACAATAACACAGTCGTAATGTAACATCATGACATACAGGACAAATCAATTAAGCATAATAAACATGTCTAATGTCTTCAAATCACTGTGGAAATTAAAAAGATTGAGACCATACATTACAAATTAAGTTTTCAGGTCCCTAACTCGTTCACTAGTATTATCTAAATTCGATTATTGCAGTGCCATTTATTCAGGCCTAAAAATCTTATTAATCAGAAAATTACAAACTGCCCAGCTCGCCTTGTACTCAGAGTTCCCTGTTAACTCTAAAGCAACCCCACTTCTACTTAAATTACATTGGCTTCCAATAAATGCACGTGTCACATTCAAATAATGTGTACTTGTTTATCAAATATGGCCTATCTCCATCTTATATACAGAACCTCATTGAGTTACCAACACGTAACACTAAGAAATCCTTGAGACACTTCTTTGTCTTACACTTCCCTCACTGCAGTAAAATTAAATATAAAACAATTCACACTGTTGTATTCTGTCAATATACTACGAGATAGAATTCATTGCCTAAGCAATTACGTCACACTGCTGGGTATTTCACATTTTCGAAAATTGCTAAAGACATACCTGATTAGATCATTTATTAATGACAGAAGCAACCAATCCAACATCTAAACTACAGGCTGCAACACTCATGACTACATCACATTTTATAATGATTATCACAATGTTTTTTCACATAATCTGACTTTATAATTAATGTTATCTGGATTTGAGACTACATTCTCTATATAACTAGAAATGATTATCAATTGTTTCCATTTCTGTTACAATGTGAGCCACATTGAACTCAAACCTGTTTTAAACAATTCATACATTTACTATGCTGAAGCAATATCTATAAATAATCATTTAATACAGAAAAAACAGCTTACTTATCAAAAGCCTGCCGGAATAAAAACGTTTTTTGTTTTTTTTTGTTTTTAGTTTAAAAATATAATTGATAAACAATCTTATCAAGCCTAAGCTTGTACAGAAATTAATAAATGAAAGAAAATTATGTATAAGTACACTCAAGTCCTCAAATCTGGATCCAAGATTATCAATAGTGGAGCTATTAATAAGAAAGATTTACAAAGAAATTATAAAAACCTATCTGAGATCAAGGCTATCTAGGGGAACTTTCAGCCTTGTGCTCAATTATGTTTCATGCCCATAGGCCCTTCCTAAGATATTCATAATTAAACTCAACTATCACGATTATCCCAACATCCTAACTTCACATAGATGAACAGTGTAGTTTTAAATATTAAACTTTACATACAGTGGTGGAAATAAGTATTTGATCCCTTGCTGATTTTGTAAGTTTGCCCACTGACAAAGACATGAGCAGCCCATAATTGAAGGGTAGGTTATTGGTAACAGTGAGAGATAGCACATCACAAATTAAATCTGGAAAATCACATTGTGGAAAGTATATGAATTTATTTACATTCTGCAGAGGGAAATAAGTATTTGATCCCCCACCAACCAGTAAGAGATCTGGCCCCTACAGACCAGGTAGATGCTCCAAATCAACTCGTTACCTGCATGACAGACAGCTGTCGGCAATGGTCACCTGTATGAAAGACACCTGTCCACAGACTCAGTGAATCAGTCAGACTCTAACCTCTACAAAATGGCCAAGAGCAAGGAGCTGTCTAAGGATGTCAGGGACAAGATCATACACCTGCACAAGGCTGGAATGGGCTACAAAAACATCAGTAAGACTCTGGGCGAGAAGGAGACAACTGTTGGTGCCATAGTAAGAAAATGGAAGAAGTACAAAATGACTGTCAATCGACAAAGATCTGGGGCTCCACGCAAAATCTCACCTCGTGGGGTATCCTTGATCATGAGGAAGGTTAGAAATCAGCCTACAACTACAAGGGGGGAACTTGTCAATGATCTCAAGGCAGCTGGGACCACTGTCACCACGAAAACCATTGGTAACACATTACGACATAACGGATTGCAATCCTGCAGTGCCCGCAAGGTCCCCCTGCTCCGGAAGGCACATGTGACGGCCCGTCTGAAGTTTGCCAGTGAACACCTGGATGATGCCGAGAGTGATTGGGAGAAGGTGCTGTGGTCAGATGAGACAAAAATTGAGCTCTTTGGCATGAACTCAACTCGCCGTGTTTGGAGGAAGAGAAATGCTGCCTATGACCCAAAGAACACCGTCCCCACTGTCAAGCATGGAGGTGGAAATGTTATGTTTTGGGGGTGTTTCTCTGCTAAGGGCACAGGACTACTTCACCGCATCAATGGGAGAATGGATGGGGCCATGTACCGTACAATTCTGAGTGACAACCTCCTTCCCTCCGCCAGGGCCTTAAAAATGGGTCGTGGCTGGGTCTTCCAGCACGACAATGACCCAAAACATACAGCCAAGGCAACAAAGGAGTGGCTCAGGCACATTAGGGTCATGGAGTGGCCTAGCCAGTCACCAGACCTTAATCCCATTGAAAACTTATGGAGGGAGCTGAAGCTGCGAGTTGCCAAGCGACAGCCCAGAACTCTTAATGATTTAGAGATGATCTGCAAAGAGGAGTGGACCAAAATTCCTCCTGACATGTGTGCAAACCTCATCATCAACTACAGAAGACGTCTGACCGCTGTGCTTGCCAACAAGGGTTTTGCCACCAAGTATTAGGTCTTGTTTGCCAGAGGGATTAAATACTTATTTCCCTCTGCAGAATGCAAATAAATTCATATACTTTCCACAATGTGATTTTCCGGATTTAATTTGTGATGTGCTATCTCTCACTGTTACCAATAACCTACCCTCCAATTATGGGCTGCTCATGTCTTTGTCAGTGGGCAAACTTACAAAATCAGCAAGGGATCAAATACTTATTTCCACCACTGTATATACAAAATGTGGGTGATTTCCCAAGCCATTTTCCCAGGTAAATGGCTATCTGAAAATTGCCTACCTTCCCTGTGGGTATAAGTATGTTTTTATGATTCTTTGTCTGCCTGTCAGTTCCTATTGATTTGCTTTGACTGCAGTTTTTTGTTGGACCCCAAAGCTAGTCTGCCTAATGATTAATCTGACCTTGTGGAAGATACTTTAGTATATCACCTAAAATCATAGAGAAACAGGAATGGAAAACCTCAGGAAGTCACCTGGAATCATACTGAAATGGGGTGGGTAAGACATCAGATGATAACAAAGAATCTTAGACTAGAAGAAACCTTGAGAGGTCACCTAAACTCACAGAGAGTCAGGGCTAGGAGGGACCTCAGAAGGTCAACTAGAATCATACAGATATACTGTAGGACTGAAAGGGAACCTCAAAAGATCATCAGGAATCACAGAGAGAGAGGATATCAAGAGATCACCAGGAATCAAAGGGACACAGGACTAGAAAGAAGCTTAAGATATTATCTTAAATCAAAGAGAAAAAAGACAGGCAAAGATTTTTATTTATTTAATTAATGAAATCTCTGAAGGTTAACTAGAATCATAGAAAGCAAGGCCAAGAGAGAACTTAGGAAGTTATATATAATCATAGAGAGAGAGAGAAAGACAGGGCAGGATAAGACCTCAGGAGGTCAAATGGAATCATAGAGAAATGGAAGTAGGCTGTCACTTTACTAGCTCATCTTGAACTGGCTGATCCAGTCCTGGTTTTGTCTTGATACATGCACAGAAATGGCATTATGATTTCAAGTAGAGCTGCAACTGTATGCAGGTAACATGACAAAGCTAGAACCAGATCAGCTTTTGAAGCTGACATGGGTAAGTGGCAGTCCTAGCCAAAAGGGATCTGAGGTGATCACAGTGAATCATAGAAAGACAAAGCTACTCAAATACAGTGGGAGGAACGTCAAGAAATCATCTAGAAAAAGGCATCCCAAACCTACTCTAATGACCTTGCACTTAGCCTTAGTCTGTCCACCATGAATATACATGATGAATTCCTTTTCATCCTAATCAGACTAGCCCAAATGCATGGAGTTTGCTCCCCTACTAGCAGATGGAGGTAGAGAATAGAAAGTGCTGACATCACCCTGCCTAGGGTACCCTTTCAGTTACCAGCCTCCAGTAGTCTTGTCTTCAGCAGATCGTTAGGTGTCAGGCCCTTGCAGCTGTGAAAGTGCCAGTTAGGCCAAAAAGGACTGTATGTTGGGGGCCCCTAGGGCAATTGTCCTTCTAGGATCCTTTCCATTTGGTGGGTGAACTACCCAGGTGCTTCCACCTAATTTAATTTAGGGGTTCTCCTTGTCTGGAGCAATAGGCAGATTGTCCCCTCTTCCCCTCCCCCGCCCTTATCTTCCTACCATTAGATCCCCTGGTTCACTTGCCCAATTTACTTTAGGGAACTGCCTTAGTGAGGGCAACAGGCATCTTGCTGTATGTCTCCCTCATCAGCCAGTGGCTCCCCATTCCTTCCTGAGCAGCTGGGGCAGTAGGTGTTGCAACCTACTCCTAAGGCCTCTGGCCTTTGTGGACCATTAACGTTAGACTAAGAAGTGTTAGGGGAGAAAAACAGAGGTAGTCCTTTTTCAGCAGTGGTTGCAGTACCAGAACATCACAGTTTGGTGGGAGGTGGTGAGTCATTGGCCTGATGTCAGAGGAAAAGCATACCTGGAGATGTGCAGTCCATGAGAACAGGTAAAGTATGTCACAGTTATGCATATTTGCAACTTCCAGACAGTGTGGAACTATGGAGGAGTACCCATTCCTCATTATGCAGCTCGGGGAGTCAAGGAGGTTTGATAACAGGAAATGGCATGATGTCACAAGGCTGAAACCAGTCTCCACCCAAGGAGGATTTAATTCTCCCCATAGCAGCTACCGCCATCTTGGTACACCCAAAACAATGTAATTGATAGGGTGACAAGCTCAACCTACTAACTTCAGCCCACATAATAGGCTAGATAAGCTCATGCTGTCTCCTGTAATCAAACCTCCTTGGAGGGAATTGCTTAGGTCAGGAAGTCTATGAGGATCTTTATGCTCCACCCAGTGATCAGGAACTGATCATGGCTTTGTGTCAGTCTCTAGATTCTGGTCTGAAGGTATCAAAGGCCAATGGTCAAACTGTACCCACTGCTGGAAGAGGAGAAAGAGTCACAAGGCTCCTAGAGTGGCAACCTTTCCATGGAGAATGTCACAGAAAAAGCATGCCCAGGATTGGAAGGTGGAAGCGTACCTCAAACAAGAGATCACAGGGTTGGCATTGAACACAGCCATCTATACTAGTTATGTAGCCAGGGCATGATTGCATTAGGCTCAAGTCAACCAAGAGGGGATGCTGGAAGGTCCAGAGTCCATTAGGGGTTTGGTTCAGCTGGAGGCTGTTATAGCCTTTGTGGCAGATGCCTTGTATAACACTATTCACACCCATTATGTCAGTGTCATACATATTCATCCCTGCATCTACTCTGCATGGTAAGATTTGAACATTAATGTTTTCTTGTCTTGTTTTGTTTTTTAAGTTTATTCTTTCTGTAAAATGTCATGTACAGTTTGGATTGTACTATAAGTTGTTGGATTTCAGTATTATAGATTGACCCCTGATGCAGGCGCAGTGACACCAAAACACGGCCTGTATCGTGTCTTTGAATAAAGTATATTTGTTTGTTCAATTCTTGAGAGCCCTTTGCTCTGTTTTTTGGTTGCTTTGTGCTGTGTACTTTGACCCTCTCCATTGTACACTAATAGAAAATTGGCCAAGGGCATGGCCAGCATGGTGGCAGACTGATGTTTTCTGTAGCTGAGACATTGATTGGCTGACTTGACTTCTAAAGTATGTCTCAGCAAGCTGCCATTCAAGGATCAAGCTCTTCTTCATGGAGAATCTGGAAAGGTTGGTCAAGGCTCTTGGGGAGTCCAAGGTCCTGAGACTGCCAAGGGACAGAAGTTGTGCCTCTGCTTGGTCCTGTGGGATCAAAGTATTGGAGTGCTGAATTTTGACATTTCTGTTCAGGCAGACAGTTGGGGAATCAGAGATCTAGGCTCTTTGGTAGATCTCAGCCCTTTCAGGAGAAGAAACAAAGAGGGAAGGTGTAGCCTCCAGGGGAACTTCTTCTGCCTGAGGTTCGCAATGAGAGCATGCAAGTCCAGTCTTTGGATGGCAAAACTAGAGCGAGGTAATTCTGTTTTTTCAGTAATAGACCCACATTACATTGGATGCCTGGGTGGTGGATATCATCATAGTTATGCATTAGCATTGTCTCACCTTATCACTGGTGCCTTCTTGGCTAAAAAGAGAAGCAATACAGTCCACCCTGGACAAGTTGTTACAAGATGAATGCCATTGGCCTGATACTACCAGGAAATGAGGGGACAGGACAGTATTCCATATACTTTATGGTCCCAAAGAAGGAGAATGCGTTCCATCCCATTTTGGATGTGAAGTTGGTCAACAGGGCACTTTGAGTGCCCCATTTTTGCTGGAGACTCTTCATTCAGTTATGGCGGTGATAAAGAGAAGAGAGTTTCTAACTTTGCTGGACCTCACAGAGGTTACCTGCACATCCCAATCTGTCATGAACTCCAGGTATATCCCTGAATCACAGTGTTGGGTCACATTTCTAGTTCACAACTCTGCCTATTGGCTTGGACATGGAATCCTATACTTTTCCCAAAGTTATCTCAGTGGGAGTGGGCAAGGCATCTTAAGGTTGAAACTAGCAGGTAAAATGTTGTTAGCAATATTGTCGGATTGCTGAATTAATCGTGTATTTATAACATATGTGACTATCCTGAGCCATAATAATAAAACCACTTTTTGTACCACTGGCATGGTAGTGTGATATTATATTCCAAGACTGCATCATATATAACTGCAGAAATGGGGCTGGTATAATGGCAAATTACTTACATACCTCATGTACTTATCACAGTTTAATATGGATTCACAATAAAAAGAGAACCAGTTAGTTCAAGAATTACCATATCCAACATATCATTAACATTACTGTCCATTCAAGAGCACAACTTCAGAAATAAGTACGTTTTCAAGAGTTTACAGACAATCTTATATTTAGAGGATTCCATATTTTTGCTGCTTGATAAGAATCAGTCTTAGCACTGACTTATGTCTTACATCTCGCAGGTTAGGAAAGTGAAATGTTAGTGGATGTCTATCTAAGCATTTTCCAATTGTATCTGGAAAGATTACAAGATCACACAAGAATAACAGCAGCTCTCCATGCCAGATAAGAAAAAGCAATGTGCATATTTTAAAAATGACTCGGACTTCTCTTGGAAACCAGTGAAGCTTAAGAAGCAGAAGTGTAACCCTATCAAACTTATGTGCTGAGCATATTAAACATAGTAACATAGTAAATGACGGCAGAAAAAGACCTGCATGGTCCATCCAGTCTGCCCTACAAGATAAACTCATATGTGCTACTTTTTGTGTATACCTTACCTTGATTTGTACCTGTCCTTTTCAGGGCACAGACCGTGTAAGTCTGCCCAGCACTATCCCCGCCTCCCAACCACCAGCCCCGCCTCCCATCACCGGCTCTGGCACAGACCGTATAAGTCTGCCCAGCACTATCCCGCCTCCCGCCACCGGCTCTGCCACCCAATCTCGGCTAAGCGCCTTAGGATCCATTCCTTCTGAACAGGATTCCTTTATGTTTATCCCACGCGTGTTTGAATTCTGTTACCGTTTTCATTTCCACCACCTCCCGCGGGAGAGCATTCCAAGCATCCACTACTCTCTCCGTGAAAAAATACTTCCTGACATTTTTCTTGAGTCTGCCCCCCTTCAATCTCATTTCATGTCCTCTCGTTCTACCGCCTTCGCACCTCTGGAAAAGGTTCGTTTGTGGATTAATACTTTTCAAATATTTGAACGTCTGTATCATATCACCCCTGTTTCTCCTTTCTTCCAGAATATACATGTTCAGGTCATCAAGTCTCTGCTCATACGTCTTGTAACGCAAAGCCCTTACCATTCTCGTAGCTTTTCTTTGCACCGCTTCAATTCTTTTTACATCCTTCGCTAGGTACGGCCTCCAAAACTGAACACAATGCTCTAGGTGGGGCCTCACCAACGACTTATACAGGGGCATCAACACCTCCTTTCTTCTGCTGGTCACACCTCTCTCCATACAGCCTAACAACCTTCTAGCTATGGCCACCGCCTTGTCACACTATTTCGTCGCCTTCAGATCCTCAGATACTAAACAAGCTGCCGTATCTTCCAGAGTTTGTAATCTTCTTCACAAATTGCCAATTGCCCTGTTTATGGTGCCAGTGTTTAATCATGAAGAAGTGTAACCTGCACAGAGTGCTAGATACAGCTCTGGCCACCTTGTTGGACAGACTGCCGTCATTTACTAATTTATGGTAGTGGTTGCGTTGGCAGTACACAAGGTAGTATTCCTGATAGGGCCGGTCTTAGCAAGTGCGGGGCCCTATGCAGACCAATTTGGTGGGGCCCCATACTAGCCCCGCTCCACCCCATTGATAAGATTATTCCATTTTTAGAACATTTTTTTATTTATGAAATTTCAAATAAAGACAAATGAAGCTAAACTTGTACAAAAACACTGATTGAAATAATAAGCACAATGCTATCATGAAACCTCCCCTCCCGAGAAATTACTCAGTTCAAGTCCACTACAATTAGTAGTGCCAATTCTCTTAACAAAGGAGAATAAAGGAAAAATATTAAGAAAAGATCCAATACTTTCAAATTCCCCTATTACTCTGTAACCCATAGAAATCAAACAAAATAAAACATGGCAAAGAAAATAAGATACCTTTTTTATTGGACATAACTTAATACATTATGTCCAATAAAAAAGGTATCATCTTATTTTCTTTTCCATGTTTTATTTTGTTTGATTTCTATTGATAACCTTAAGAGTGGACTAACACGGCTACCACACTTCTCTGTAACCCATCAAACCAGAGAGGCAAGTAGCCACATCAGTTACTAAATAGTTTGAACTGATTGTACCTACTTTATATCAGATTTTGCTACTTCATGATTTCCATTAGCTTAGTAATCTTTTCTTCCTGTGATTGCAGTCTAGCTTCCAAATGATTAATTCGAGGTGTCATATCATTAATTACTGGAAGCAGTGTTTTAGCTAAATCTGCTATTGCCATCCAAATTTTCATCAGGAGAAATATCTGCAGATCTATGTGAAAATAACCCAGATATGTTAGAAACAGCCTCTTCCAAGCCAGAAGATCTTACTTGCTCAGCTTCTCCAGCAACTAATGTTGTTGGGCCAAATTCCTCTCAGGGAGGCAGACATTTCTAACCCTTGCACCGTCCGCAAGCGTCGTTAGATGAGAGAGACACTTCTCCTGATCTCCTGCCTGCATGGAATCCAATTTCGATTTGGCATAAGTGCACAACTGATGGCGTCAGCAACGATGGCTCACCTTACGTCCTCACCACCTCCGACCAGGCTCCAGCTTTTCCCGCTCAGTGACTCCTGCCCTCGTGTCCGGAAACAGGAAATACATCAGAAGGCGGGACATTGAGCGGGAAGCTGGAGCCTGGAGGTGAGCTGTCGCGCTGCAACTGTCTGTCGCCGGGGGCGGGGCCATCGCTGCCTGGGCTGGCTCGCTGGCATCGCTCAGTTAGTCGCCGGGGTCCGGGGACTCAGGAGCTGACGGGCTCAGCAGGCCCAAGCCGGGGATGGGCACCGAGCCGCGGGAATGGGGATCATCTCAGGCGACTAAGGCGAGCAGCGGCGGAGGTCGGAGTGGAGGCACGAGCGAGGCAGAGTTGAGGCACGCAACGCGGGGCCCCTTAGGTGCGCCATGCGGGGCCCCCTTAGGCGCGGGGCCCTATGCGGTCGCCTTGGTCGCCTCTGCCTAAGACTAGCCCTGATTCCTGATGCACTCATATCAGGACAATTGGCTGGTGCAAGTGAAGTCATCTGAGAAGACTCATCTGCTACATCCTAGGTAATTGATCTTATGCAGCACCTGGGATGGGTAATCAATTTCAGAAAGAGCAAGCTAGGACCCACTCGGTGCCCACAGTAGTTGGGAACTTGCTTCGATACCACAGCAAGAAAGGTGTTTCAAATGCAGGTCAGCATTGTGAAGGTCCAGTTGAAGATTTGGACTCTGTTGTTGGTATGGGCTTCCAGGAACTGGATCTATATTCAGGTTCTGGGACCAATTGTTATATGCAACAGTTAGTACTTGTCTTGATTTATTCCAACTGTCTTCTAAAACATTTGTAGTCAGTTCACAACACTGCTGGGCCTCAAAATGTGATCATGTGATCGCTCTACTAATACAACATCATTGGCTCCTGGTTGGACATCAGATCCAATTCAAACTGGGTACTCTTGTACAAAAGGCTTTATCATCTGGTACTCCTCCTTATTGGCCTGTCTAGTGACTCTTTTTCCACTTCTTTCTTCTTGCGTTCGTCATGTAGTTTCAATTGTCTATTCCCCCCTACCTCCCCACACACACACATACACACACATACACTTTGTTCTGCATGTTTAGAAACAACTAGAGACAGTGCTTTTTTCTTTTTAGCACCTTTGCTTTGGAATGCTCTGCTGGTTCAATTATATCTTTAGTCTTCCTTCTTCAAACTTAGGACAGCCTTCAAGACCCACTTTTTTTACAAAGGCTTTTGGGATTACCTCCTAAAGTTGAGGCATGAGCAGTTGATGCCTCCTATTTCTTTTTTTTTTTTTTGGCTCTCTTTTCTGTCCTATTTAGAATATGGCATTATGTTCTGATTTTAAATGTTTTTATTGTTCACCACCTTGTTGTGCTAAACAAAAGATGGGTTAATAAACCCTCCCTAAACAAACATAGCAGTGACATTAGACCAGATTCCATAGATGAAAGCCCATATGCATCCTCTGCAGAGGTCTCTCCTATCTAGACGGTTGCCTCAGTCTCAATCATATGGGAAGCAGCTGCCACTGTAGCTGGAAGTACAGGTCAACCTTGGTTGGTAGTTCTGTATGTGGAATCTGGAGAAGGGAATGGACCTGGAGGTTCTGGACTATATTCTGATCATGATGGATGTGAGCTTCTCAGGCTGGAGGTCCATTGATCAGCAGAACCATCTAAAGGATTGTGGATCTTAAATCATTAGTGATGTTGGGGGTACCAGAGTAGGCCAGATAGCCTTGATATGCAGACCTGGTCAGACTGCAGTGTATTAGCAAATTTATCTCATGCATATTCATGGAGGATATCCTACACAATGAGTGACTGTGAGATTACTATGACAGGTTAGGGGAAGCATGACCCACAATCCTAGAGAAATAGAGCTGAGCTCGACCTCAAGAAGTCAGTTACAACCATAGAAAAACAAGGCTGGAAAAAAATCAGGAAGTCAACTAGAATAATAAGGAGTCAGGGCTGGAAGGCACCTCAAGTGATCACCCAATCAAATGAGCCAGAAGTGACTTCAAGAAGTTACTTACATTCACAGAGAGAGAGAGAAGGCTAGAAGGGAGCTCAAAAGATCACAGTTATAGAGAGGCGTGGTTGAGAAAGATCTCAAGAGGCTAACTGCAATCATAGAGGGGTTCTTTTACTAAACCATGGTAAAAAGTGGCCTATGGTAGTATAGGTGCATGTATTGGACACTCACCAGGCCAGTTTTTACTGTGTCTGCACAAAACAGCTTTTTAAAAATTGGACAGGAAAAGGGCATGTGGTAAAACTGAAACTGGCATGCATCCAAAACCAGCCTGAGCCCTTAATGCCACCCATTGATCAGTGGTAAACGCTCACTCGCTACATGCACAATTGACCGGTCGTTGAGCGCCAACTGCCAGTTACCACAGGAAATGACACACATGGAAGGAAATAAATCATCCGGCGTTGTAGGTGCACGTCAAATCTAAAATTACCATTAGGGGGTGCAGTAGCCTGGTAGTAGTCTCGTTTATGTGCATGCTGCACATGCATAGCGCCTAGTGTGCCTTTGTAAAAGGTCCCCAGAGAGAGAGAGAGAACTGGATGGGACCTCAGTATGCCCACCCAGAATCATAGAGTTATAGCAGCATCGTGAGAGAATTAATTGTAATTGTATGCTGTGCCACTAGGAAGTGTTAGGAGAAAGGAATCAAGGCATTACTTGGAATCTGACAGAGCCATGATGTTGTAAATACTGGTGCTAACAGTAAAAATCTGTGCTATACTTCTGGAGAGACCTCAAGAGTTAGCCTAGATTGATAGAACTACAAATCTGGGAAAGACCTGAAGAGGTCACCTAGATTCAAAGGACTATGCTACTGGGAGCGACCTTGAGAGTTAATCTAGATTCATAGCATTATAGAACTGGAAGAGACTTGATTCATCTAGTTCATGTTTCTGCTTCCAGGCAGGATGCCCACTACCTAAATTGTACCAGAAAACAAACTGACAAACGGTCTGCAAGTTCCAAAAGGAATGAAGATGTTGAGGCACACATGGGGATAAAAGAAGCAGAAAATTTAATTAATTAATTAATTCAAAAGTGTGCCTTCACCCAGCACAGCTGCTTCAGGGGCTAAATGTACTGTTAAAACAAATAAAACCAATCCATAAGTACAGTGAAATCATATCCAATCAAAAAATCTTATCATGAATAAATAATATAAAATGTTGTGGAGGGGCATTTTCGAACGGGGATGACCATCTCTAAGGGCGCCCAACTCTAAGGACGGTGCCGTGAAAGGGCGGGGCAACGCATATTATCGAAACAAGATGGACGTCCATCTTTTGTTTCAATAATATGGTCAGGGACGGCCAAATCTTGACATTTAGGTCGACCTTAGAGATGGTCGTCCTCGGTTTTCGGCAATAATGGAAACAAAGACGTCTGTCTCAAAAACGTCCAAATCCAAGCCCTTTGGTCGTGGGAGGAGCCAGCATTTGTCGTGCACTGGTCCCCCTCACATGCCAGGACACCAACCAGGCACCCTAGGGGGCACTGCAGTAGACTTCAGAAATTGCTCCCAGGTGCATAGCTCCCTTACCTTGGGTGCTGAGCCCCCCAACCCCCCCCCCCCCCCCCAGGTCTGCCTGCCTGAAGTACACTGTATACTGAAGGGACCTGTATACTGCTGCGATGGACCTGAGTATGGTATTTGAGGCTGGCATAGAGGCTGGCAAAAAAGTATTATTAAACTTGTTTTTTATGGTGGGAGGTGGTTAAGGTCGTCCCTGATTCCCTCCGGTGGTCATCTGGTCAGTTGGGGCACCTTTTTGAGGCTTGGTCATGAAAAAAAATGGACCAAGTAAAGTCAGACAAGTGATCGTCAGGGACGCCCTTCTTTTTTCTATTATCGGACGAAGACGACCATCTCCTAATCATGCCCCAGTCCCTCCTTCGCTACCCTGTTGACACGCCCCCGTGAACTTTGGTTGTCCCCGCGACGGAAAGCAGTCGAGGGTGTCAAAAAATCGGCTTTCAATTATTCCAATTTGGATGACCTTGCGAGAAGGACGCCCATCTCCCAATTTGTGTCAAAAGATGGGCGTCCTTCTCTTTCGAAAATAAGCGTGATAGTGAATTAAATAATACTAAAACTTATAAATATCATAATAAAAAATAAATAATAAAAAACTGAATAAAACATTAAATAATAGTGTCTAAAAGCAGCATCGCTTATACATGCAAATTCACATACTACATTGATAAACAAAAAAGTGTGTGGAGACCAAAGCTTATTACATACTCTTATAGTGTAAGCCTTTCTCTTCACTACAGGCTTTACTGCAGAGAGGAAAAGTATTAAAACAATTGTTCAGTCTCAGTTTCATCCATATATGTACTTTTTTGGGATCTTGCCAGGTATTTGTGACCTGGATAGGCCTTTGTTGGAAACAGGATGCTGGACTTGATGGACCTTTGGTCTTTCCCAGTATGGCAATACTTATGTACTTATATAAAGTGCACAAATGTAAGAAACTTCCTTTAAAAATGTACATTAAAGAATTTCTGTAAAAATGAGCTAAGACAACCCACGTACCAGGACCCCCAACCTCCAGGGGGGGGGGGGAGGGGGAGTCATTGTTCAGGCAGCATCTGGTGTGCATGACTGGAATTTCCCCTTAAAACAGTGTTAGCTCACTGCTCCATTATTCTTTAAATAAGCCAGACTGCTATAAGAGGGCATCCCAAGACCAACCCAAAGTAGGTAAGATCAATAAATTACATAAAAACACTTTTAAAACATCATGCATTCCACCTATGTGTTCCAGTGATGTCATAGGGAACAACAAGGCTGCCACAACTATAAAGCATAAATAAACCCTTTAAAAAACTTTATTTTTGGAAAATAAGTATTAACATGAAGGTACATGTTGCTTGTGTGAACTATGGGGCCTGGCAGCAGCCTGGCAGTAGTTCCCACACCCAGCGAACACCATTTCTGGTGCTACAAAAATATTTTCTATTTTTGTAGTGCCGGTGTTTACCCAGGTTAGCACAGGAGCATTTACCACCACTTCAGTGGTTGGTAGTAAGTACTTCCCCCCCCCCCCCCCCCCCCCCCCGAAATGGCCACGTGGCAAATGGTTCATTTACTGCACTTTCCACTCACTGAAAATGACCTACTGTGGTTGTGTAAAAAGAAGTGCTGCTCGAAACTGTCTCTAAATCGTGCAGCACCGAGCAGGAAGGAAAAAAGGCCTCAAAGAGCTCTTAGATATCATAGATCTACCAGAGCTGAACAGATCTCTAAGATCTTCCCTTCATCATCGCCCCAAAAAAACCTCCAATTTAAGGTCAACTTCCTGCTGCTTGAATGATATATATGTCTCTCTCTAGTTTTTTCTTTTCTATTTTTTATTTTATATCACTAAATGTAAGTACTGACACTTATCTTTAAAGTCGGTACTCATCAGTTGACCGCACTGCCAGGTCCAGTGCTGTGCCGTGCTGTCTTCGCCCTCTTTCCCCAAGCCGACAGTGGCCAGATCTATGATATCTAGGAGCTCTTTGAGGCCTTTTTTCCTTCCTGCTCAGTGCTGCACGATTTAGAGACAGTTTGAGCAGCACTTCTTTTACACAACCACAGTAGGTCATTTTCAGTGAGTAGAAATTGTTGGTGCACTGTTTTCTAGCGAATTATTTATTTCCACACCCCACTAGTTTTGTGTCATTTACTGCACTGCCATTTCTTTTCCAGAAAAAAAGACAGCTTTTTACCCGCTGCGGTAAAAGGGGGCCTCAGCACACATCAAAAACACACGCTGATGCTAGTGCAGGCCCCCTTTTACTGCAGCTTAGTAAAACGACTCCTATATGAGTAGAACAAAGTTGTTCCACTCATATTGTTCATATAAGCAACATGTGCTCTTTATGTTAATACATTTATTTTCCAAAAACACATAGGTGGAATGCATGGCATTTTTTTAGTGTTTTTTTTAATGTACCTTATTGATTTTACCCACTTTTGTTTTGTTTTAAAATATGAGCTACTCTTTAGTTGCTGCAAAGCTGTGTGTATGTCATGGCAGTGGCATAGGAAGGGGGGGGCAGTGGGGCTGTCCGGCCTGGGTGCACACCGCTGGGGGGGGGGGTCGGCTCCGCTGGTTCCCTGCTCCCTCTGCCCCGGAACAGGTTGCTCCCAGTGACATGCACTCGGGGCGGTTCGGCTCTCCCACCCATCCCTCGCCACTTTCCCTCGTAAGTACGCGCTCCGGAGAGGGGAGGGTGCGCTCCGGAGGGGAGAGGGTGAGCCGTGCTGCACCCGGGGGGGGGGGGGGGTGAGCAGCAACGACCCACCCCGGCTGTCAGCTGCCCTCGCTACGCCACTGTGTCATGTGACCTAGAATTATTTTAAGGAGAAATTCCAGTCACACACACCAAATGCTGCTTGAACAGTGACCCTCCTGGAGATTGGACATCCTGGTAAGTGGGTTCTTTTAGCTCATTTTTTAAAAAAGTTATTTAATATATATATTTTAAGACGTTTCTTAAGTTTGTGCACTTTATATATGAATGAGACTGAGACTGAACAATTGTTTTAATACTCTTCCTTTCTGCAGTAATGCCTATGGTGAAGAGAGAGACTCACACCATAAGGGTATGTAATAAATTTTGGTCCCTACACACACTTTTTTTGTTTATCACTGTAGTATGTGAATTTGCATGTATAAGAGATGCTGCTTTTAGTCACTATTATTTAATATTTTATTCAGTTATTTATTATATTTATTTTTTTGTTGTTTTATTATTATTTAATTCATTATAACATTTTATATTATTTATTCATCATATTAGGATTTTGTTTGAATATGATTTCACTGTACTTATGTATTGGTTTTATTTGTTTTAACAATACGTTTTGCCCGTGAAGCAGCCTTTACTGGGTGAAATATGGTTGTTTGGGGTACACTTTTTAAATTTATTTATTTATTGCATTTGTATCCCACATTTTCCCACCTATTTGCAGTCTCAATGTGGCTTACATAGTATTGTTAACATGGTTAATCCAGTATATCAGGTATAATTAGTATTGTGTAGAGATTAATTAAGGGAAGGAAGGAGAGGAAGGGATTTAAGAGTATTTTGTAGAAGGTGTGCTTTCATAGCTGAATGGGTTGGTGAAGTGGATTAGTGTGGCTGTGGGTTCTCATTGTAGGCCTTGTTGAAGAAATACGTTTTTAGTGATTTGCGAAAGATAGTTATTTCGTCAGTTGTTTTCAGGTCTATGGGTAATGCATTCCATAACTGCGTGCTTGTGTAAGAGAAGGAGGTGGCGTGCATCAGCTTGTATTTTAGTCCTTTTTATTTATTTATTTATTTATTTATTAATAAAGTCTCCTGCTTCTTTTATCATCATGTTTGCTCCGTCTTCATTCCTAAACTGTGCCAGACAGACATGCATCTGACCTGCTCTTAAAGTTTCCAATAATAAAGTTGTGCCACCTCCCTGAGAAACTTGTTCCAGCATTTAATCCACATTCACAAGTTGAAAGTTCTTTAAATATCCCTGCTGACATTTAATCTCATGACTTCTTCCTTGTGCTATCTCTGGTAGTGCTGGAGAATAATTAACTGATCCCTACCAATTGGTAGGGATGTGTAATTTCTGCTTATCTTATGGGAGATCAGAACTACAAATCCATAGATGTACAAGGAGTAAAACCAAGACACACTCAGAGTCTCTGATGGCTGGGAGCCAGTTGGCAATGGTACAACTCAAGTATGAATACAGGGGGGCAAGAGATGTGCTGAAGGTCACACTGAGCGACAAAGATGGCATCAGAAGAAGTGTACCTGGGACGTTCCTTGTGCTCAATATAGTATAAACCATGAACCATATGAGCGGTATATCAAACCTGAAACTGCTCTTAATAAACATGTCAGAGCCGTTTAGAAATACAATGTTAAAAGAAAAAGTGCTCTAGCTTTGTTTAGAATAGATAGTAATTTAAAAACACTCACACCAATATAGAAGGGAACTTAATTAAATAAAGAAACAACACTGGCACTAAACAGCCCTATGGATGGAGGCTGATGGTTGTCACTTTCCCATCTAAGAGCTCACAACAAAGCCCGCCTCACTATTAATTTCCGCTCTGGTCACAGTTCTTATCTTGAGGGAAGTAACATGCTCTTATCTATTTCTCTTATCTCATAGGGATTACTGGTGAGCGTGCTGTACTGCTTTATCAATAAGGAGGTATGTAACACATTGGTCCTATGAAGCAACCATACCTTCTTTTAGCTGGGCATGTTGCAATTATATTACCCCCTATACCAGATTGCACAGGCTGGTATGGCTCCAAGTGGAAAAATTGCATACTGCTGTGGGTGTATCATTTATAGACTGTCTGATCTCCTTGTCATTATTAATGGCTAGTTTAAATATGCATCTGACATTGTTCTTGAAAGCCATCTCTCCACCTCTCCTTCTGTCTCATATGTGTACGTGTGTGTGTGTGTGTGTGTGTGTGTGTGTCTGTCTGTCTGTCTGTCTGTCTGTTTTTGTCTCTGGTACCTTATATAACAAGTATATGCAGAGAGAGAGAGAGAGAGAGAGAGAGAGTGGCTGAGTTTGGTTTCATTTATTCACATATTTTGTCACCTTGCATAACAAGGTATGAAAGCAGTTTACAATTA
This sequence comes from Microcaecilia unicolor, assembly GCF_901765095.1. NCBI lineage: Eukaryota > Metazoa > Chordata > Amphibia > Gymnophiona > Siphonopidae > Microcaecilia > Microcaecilia unicolor. The sequence goes on from NC_044041.1 coordinate 158,372,077, forward strand.
TAATATGATATACACAAGTACAAATTCAATCTTAGTAATAAATAATCATTATAAAATCACACTGAGTGTATGTACAGGAGCAACTGATGAGTGTGCCAATGTAAACATTTGAAGCAGTTTCAGTATAACGGTGGCTCAAGGATATGAGCTGACCACTTCCTCCTACTATTAAGCTAGCAGAGGTCAGCATTTTTAAAGGTTCTGACCACCAGTGGCTGAATTTGACCTGGATACTCAAAGCCGGCTTTAATCCGGGCACCAGCATTCAATATCAGAGTACTGACCGCTTACTGGAAGTTATTTGGGTACCAGCTGATATTCAGACCAATACCCAGATAACCTGTTGGATAAAGTTAGGGCTGCCTTTTTACTGCCCTACTTTATCTGAGGACTTTCCAGGTTAGCAGATTGAAAATTCCTGCTAACCAGATAAGTCTCAGGTCTGCCCTGACTCCACACCTGGACCACCTCGGCACTAACTGAATAGTGCAGCAGCCGTCTGTGCTGATAATCAGTGGCACTATCCAGTAGAGCCTCTCAGTGGGATTTAATTGGGTAGGAGCCTTCCTACTCAGTTAAATCCTGATAAATTATATCTACACCTTCATTTCTAGACCTGGAGTCAAGCCCGATGTTTGGCTCTTTGGAGACCCCCACCCCAGAGTTAGCTGCCTTTTCCTTATTCTCCCTTCTGTCTTCCCTCAGGTGCAGGCTGAAATCAGGAAGAAGTGGCAGCTATGCCAGCTGGACACAAACCTCCTAGAGAAGTACCAGAAGCCATCCACCAGCAATGTCTGCTATCCTCAGGAAAGAAGTCAGAGGTATGACAATGTGGATTACAGCTCTGAAAACTCATCTTCAAGCCAAAATCAGCATCCCAACCCCGAGACTGTAGCCATTTTGGGAAAGAAGCATAGCCTTGTCTAGATGAAGCCAGGGGTGCTCCTATCCTGCATGAACCACCCAGGGAAAATATTTTCTGAAAGTTTCTATTACATGAGACCTAGTTGGTTTTTGTGTGAGGAGCAAATTTCATGAAGTCTACTTGAAAAATAAAAAACTCTTGCGCTTTTATATGTTGATGGGAGCAGGATGCTGCAGACTTGAAGAAAGAAACCTTCCCAGTCTCAAATTGATTATGTGTGATTAATTTCCAAAGGAGCTTATTTATTAAAAGAGACCTACTTCCAGTTCAGGATATGATTGTGTACAAAGGAGACATGCCTTCTGCTCAAACTGTGATCATATATGCTGTTTAAAGGAAATCTGCCTTGTGCTCCAGCTGTCATGTGTACTATGTCAAGGAGACCTGCTTAAGCTTTTATCATGTTCTGTGTAAAGCATCCCTGCCTCTGTTCAGGCTGTGATCATGTGTGCCATGTAAAGGAGATCTGCCGCTGCTCAGGTTAAATGCTATAGTAATACAGATGGTCAATCAAACAAGAAATATTTTCCAACTATAAAGATTTACTGATAGATTTTAAAAACATTTGAGTTTTTAGGAAGCACCTTGAGTTGCTAAAAAGTTTCCAAAATGCATATATTTAATAACTATTAAGTAAAAACCCAGCAGACAGTGTTGAATTTAAACTCAATGGCAGCCATAGGGCTGTACCGAATAGTATACTTTACTATTCAGCTGAATACAAATAATGAAAAATATTATTCATCCAAATATGAATAATGAGCATTGAGCTTTAATACAAATAATAAAAGAAGCAATGTGAAATCAGAGATCAGGTGTTTATTTCAATAGGAGTTAGCACAATAGAGCCTTGGATTATTCGTATTTGAATTTTAAATCACTATTTGGCCAAATACTAATAGTATTCAGGGCACTATTCGGGGCCGAATTGTGAACAGAATATCTGTTTTCCAGCCCTGCTCCTATAGGTCAGATGTCATAGAAGGGAGCACAGGTGACTGAGAAACATAGAAACAGAGAAAAATTAAGGCAGATAAAGACCATATGCCCTATCCACTCTGCTCATTCATACTATCTACTATCCCTTCCTCTCCTTTAGAAATCCTATGTACGTGTCCCAAACTCTCTTGTATTCAGATACTGTTTTTGTCTCCACCACTTCCACCAGGAGGTTGTTCCACAAATTTACCACCCTTTCCGTGAAGAAGTATTTCTTCAGGTTACTTCTGCATTTGTCCCCTTTCCCCTACATCCTATGCCCCTTGTTCCAGAGCTTCCTATCAATTCAGACTCGCCTCCTGTGCATTTATGACGTGAAGGTATTTAAATGTCTCTATCATATGGCCCTTCTCCCACCTTTCTTCCAAAGTATACAGTACATATTGAGATCTTTAAGCTTGTACCCATATGCTTTATGATGAAGACTGCTGACCATTTTAGTAAGCACCCTCTGGACTGACTCCATCCTGTTTATATCTTTTGAAGGTGCAGTCTCCAGAATTGTACACAATATTCTAAATAAGGTCTCACCAGAGTCTTATACAGGGGTATCATCACCTCCTTTTTTCTACTGGCCATTCCTCTCCCTATGTACCCAAGCATCCTAGTTTTTGCCTTTGACTTTTCTACTTGTTTGGCCACCTTAAGATCATCCAAATACAAAAAATACATAAAATAAGAAGACTTATTATTGAAAAACAACTAACTAACTAATTAACAACTAACTAACAATGAAAATCACATTACAAAATTTAGTTAATTACTTATTAATATAGAAATATAAGTGAAAAGTGCTAAGATATAGTATTGTCACTTGCAAACTGACATTGCTTAGATGACATTTATATAATGACAAGAGAAGGTTTTATAGTACTTTCCATATAAGCAAGAAAATTATCCTTCCAGTGTGATGAAAAAACTTGCTGTTGAGTGACTTTAGTGGTCCAGTGTCCATAAAGTGAAAATGTGTAAAAATCCACATGCTTCTTAATCCATATGTAATGTTAATCCCTCAGAAATACAGCCTTTAAAGTCCAGTCACCTTTAAATCTTCAGATGCCCTCTACACATGACGGTGTTTTGCTTATACAGCGTCTTCAGGATAAAACATAGGAGTCTATATATCGCGCCTAGTGTTCTGTGCAAAACTCCAAGCATATTCTAGAACAACGCGTGTAATTTAATTGGCTTAACAAGTCAATCAGCATTGTTAGCAGTACTTAACAATCAATAATGAGCACTAATTGGTAAAAATTAAAATTTACATTCACAAATCTCTAAGTGTATTCTGTAATGCACTGCACCTAAATTTTAATGCATGCAGACAAAAATGGGCGTAGTTATTGGCGGGGAAATGGGCATTTCGTGGGCGTTCCAAAATGTACATGCACTGTTATAGAATAAGGCCCACTGCATTGTATATCTATGTGCAGGGTTTTACGTCACATTTTCGTTGGTGTAAATGGATGCGCCTGTGATATCAGCTAAGCATATTCTATATACCGCACCTAAATCTAGGTGCCATTTATAGAATACGCTTAGGCAGAAATGTTTGCCGCATGGATTTTTCAGGCGCCTTATATAGAATCTGGCCGTTTATATACTTTCGATATACACAACTGAGCTAATATACACAAACAATGCTTATAGGAAAGGTATGGAAAACAGGTGTGAGGACGTTATAATGCCGTTGTGTGACCGCACCTTGAGTATTGTGTTCAATTCTGGTAGCCGCATCTCAAGAAAGATATAGTAGAATTGGAAAAGGTGCAGCGAAGGGGGACTAAAATGATAGCGGGGATGGGACGACTTCCCTATGAAGAAAGACTAGGGCTTTTCAGCTTGGAGAAGAGATGGCTGAGGGGAGACATGATAACGGTATATAAAATAATGAGTGGAGTGGAATCAGGGCCGTGCCGATGCGGTAAGCGGGGTAAGCGCCGCAGGGGGGCACCCACCTCTGTAGGGCGCCGCTGCGGTGCTTACCCTCGCCCCGCGCCGCCGAAGACTTTAAATCTTTTACCTCGGTCGCAGCAGCGTCAGTGAAAGCGCTGCCGACGTCTCCCTTCCCTTGCACTCATTGGTTCCCTCAGTGTCCCGTCTTCTTCTGACGTCAGAAGAAGGCGGACACTGAGGGAACCAAGAGCGCGAAGGGAAGGGAGACGTCGGCAGCGCTCCGCTTTCACTGACGCTGCTGCGACCGGAAGTAAAAGATTTAAAGGCTCCAGGGCGCGGAGGAAAGAGCAGGGAGGCATGGATGGGAGGGCAGAGAGGCATGGATGGGAGGGCAGCAGCAGGGCCCAGGGAGAGGACAAATTGCTGGAAGGGGAGGGGAGAGAGGAAGATTGCTAGCTATGGATGCAGCAGGGAAGGGCATGGGGGCCCAGGGAGAGGACAATTTGCTGGAAATGGAGGGGAGGGGAGGGGAGAGAGGAGGATTGCTGGCTATGGATGGAGGAGGGAAGGACAGAGAGGGACAAGGATGGACATGGGGGCCCAGGAAGAGGACAAATTGCTGGAAATGGAGGGGAGGGGAGAGAGGAGGATTGCTGGCTATGGATAGAGGAGGGAAGGGCAGAGAGGGACAAGGATGGACGTGGATGGGAGGACAGGACCCAGGGAGAGAGAAGAAATTGCTGGAAATGGATATAGAGCAAGAAATGAAGAAGAAAGGAGGAAAGTAAAGAAATAAATGGAAAGGAAGCCCTGGAAATGGAGTTAAGAGGACAGATAGCAGCAGACTCAGATACTGGGCCAGCATGCTCGGAAAAAGAAAGTCACCAGACAACAAAGGTAGAAAAAAATCATTTTATTTTCATTTTAGCGTTTGGAATATGTCCACTTTGAGAATTTACATCTGCTATCTTATTTTGCAATGTATAGCAATTTGTTTCTAAGAATATTGCTGACAATTCCTGTCAGTGTGGCAAGTGGTGAGCGATCATTTTCACCGGGGGGGGGGGGGGCGTGATCATTTTCACCGGGGGGGGGGCGTGATCATTTTCATGGGGGGGGGGCGCCAACTGATAGTCTGCAGGGGGGCGCCAGAGACCCTAGCCACGGCCCTGAGTGGAATAGGTGGATGTGAAGCGTCTGTTCACGCTTTCCAAAAATACTAGGACTATGGGGCATGCGATGAAACTACAGTGTAGTAAATTTAAAACAAATCGGAGAAAATGTTTCTTCACCCAACGCATAAACTCTGGAATTCGTTGCCGGAGAATGTGGTGAAGGCGGTTAGCTTGGCAGAGTTTTAAAAAAGGGGTTAGACGGTTTCCTAAAGGACAAGACCATAAACCACTACTAAATGGGAAAAATCCACAATTCCAGGAATAACATGTATAGAATGTTTGTACGTTTGGGAAGCTTGCCAGGTGCCCTTGGCCTGGATTGGCCGCTGTCATGGACAGGATGCTGGGCTCGATGGACCCTTGGTCTTTTCCCAGTGTGACATTACTTATGTACTTATAATCCAATATCTTCAAAAATAATTTTTTATGGGCAGGGGGATAAATAATCAGTTTGTTCCACAACCGAGATGAACCCCTGTTTAAAGGGACAAGAACAATATTAATTCATAATTCTGAAGCTGTACTATAAAGAAATTTATAAAACAAGCCACTTCAAAAATAATTTGTTTGCTAAATGAGAGCCAGTGAAGCTTGGTAATGTAGCATAATATACTATTAAATTTACTCAATTTAAAAATCAGCCTAACTGATACAGACGTTCAAATATTTGAAAGGTATTAATCCGCAAACGAACCTTTTCCGGAGATGGGAGGGCGGTAGAACAAGAGGACATGATATGAGAGTGAAGGGGGGCAGACTCAAGAAAAATGTCAGGAAGTATTTTTTCATGGAGAGAGTGGTAGATACTTGGAATGCCCTCCCGCGGGAGGTGGTGATGAAAACGGTAACAGAATTCAAGCATGCGTGGGATAAACATAAAGGAATCCAGTGCAGAAGGAATGGATCCTCAGAAGCTTAGCCGAGATTGGGAGGCGGGGCTGGTGTTTGGGTGGTGGGGCTAGTTCTGGGCAAGACTTCTACGGTCTGTGTCCTGAAAATGGCAGATACAAATCAAGGTAAGGTATACACAAGAAGTAGCACATATGAGTTTATCTTGTTGGGCAGACTTGATGGACCGTGCAGGTCTTTTTCTGCTGTCATCTACTATGTTACTATGTTATGTAACTGCAACATTTTGTATAAGTTGCAAATTTCTCAAATTCGTTGAAGATAATCCCAAATAGAGAGCAGTGCAGTAGTCCAGGTGCTGAAGAATAGCATCTGGCTCACAAGAGCAAACATTTTTTGATTGAAAAGAGATGTAATTACTCTAAAGTGTTTTAATCTAAAAAAAAATGTTTTTCACCACAGTTGATTCACTTGAAGAGTGTGTTAGTGAATAATCTAAAATGACACCCAAAACTTTAGATTCAGACTCAATAGCTAAGACTCTGTCATTAGATAAGATAAGTGAAGAGGGTACAGTTACTCCCAGATTCCTAAACCAAAGTATCTTTGTTTTATTAGGATTTAATTTTAGCTTGTAATGCAAAGCCCAATCCTGAATCTTATTCATACCCATTAAAATAGTATCCTCAAGATCTAAGGAATTAACAGGAACCGGTAAAAACAGCAAATTGTCATTGGCATAAGAAAGGAGCAACTCCCCTAGCCCTAGTTCAGTTTTCCCCAGTGACAACATAAAGAAGTTAAACAGAACCGGAGACAGTGGGGACCCTTGGGGGGACCCCACAGCTCGGAAACCAAGGTTTTGAAAGTGAATTATTTTGCTTAACACTGTAACTGCAGTGGAGGAGTGGCCTAGTGGTTAGGGTGGTGGACTTTGGTCCTGGGGAACTGAGGAACTGAGTTTGATCCCACTTCAGGCACAGGCAGCTCCTTGTGACTCTGGGCAAGTCACTTAACCCTCCATTGCCCCATGTAAGCCGCATTGAGCCTGCCATGAGTGGGAAAGCGCGGGGTATAAATGTAACAAAAAAAAAACTGCAGTTACTAAGAAACTCTTGGAACCACTTGAGAACATTACCTGTAATACCAATTCCTTCCAATTGTTCTAGCAACAAAGTATTGTTAACTGCGTCAAAGGCAGCACAAATATCATACTGGAGAAGAAGCATTTGTCTACCTACACATAATTGTTCTTTTACAAAAGAAGTTAGAACAAGCAAAAGAGTCTCAGTGCTATGAGCTGATCTAAACCCAAATTGTGTAAAGTGTAAACAAGAAAACTTATCTAGGTGTGTAGAAAATTGATGACCTACCCAGAATTCTACCATTTTGGTAAGCAAAGGGATACTAGCTTAGCAATAGGCGGTAACTAGAAGGAGAAGACGAAACAAGCCCACTGCTCTTAAGCAAGGACATGAGAATGATCTGTCCCATATCAAGAGTTAAAGAACTAGAACACATCAATTCATTAATCCCCAAAGTAAAATATTGCAGAACATCCTGAGGTACTGAAGAGAATAATGAAACAGGACAACTATCAAGTATACACTGCGAGTGAGAATGTTTCAATAAGGAAGGGACCTCAGTAATAGAAATAGGTTGAAAAGCAGCTCAAATGTCATCCCAAAACACAGGTTCATCCAAAGCCACATTAGGCAGTCATAGGCCAGGCTTGACCTTATCCAGGTCCCTACAGATCTGAGAAACCTTATCAGAAATGAAATCCACCAAATCTTGAGACCAATGGCAAGAGATACTGAGAATACCATATACAGCAAAGGTGATGAATGACACTAAACACAATACCATAGTGTAATAACAGACTTTGATTGTAAGAATTAAGACTGTACATGAATCGTGTTTCAGCCATAAGGCCTTCCTCAGGAGTCTCTGTGAAATCGCCACAGTCTTGCTGTTTCATTGAATCATTTTATTGGTGAGATAATGCTTTATTTCCTGGCATTTGACCTCTCATTTTTATGTGTAGCACATGATGCTTGTTTTGTACCATCGTGGTTGTTTTAAGCGCAGTAGTACTGTCTTTCAGCCAAACTGTAGCAGTTTCACAGAAACTCCTGAAACATGATTCGTGTAGAGTCTTGATTCTGCCAATCAATTAAAGTCTGTTTTTACACCTTGGTATTGTGTTTAGCATCATTCGTCTCCTTAACTGTATCTAACATTCTTCATTTCGGCAGAGGATTGTTCTTCTTTTGTCTTTTTGAGAGACACTGAGAAACACTGGTGAAATGGTTAAACTATTAACAAGACCAAAAAGGTTTTTTTCACTATTAACAGGTCCCAAACCTAACAGATTACCATAGTTCTTCCTGGCATCTACTACTACTACTTATCATTTCTATAGTGCTACAAGGCATACGCAACGCTGTACACCAAACATGAAAAAGACAGTCCCTGCTCAAAGAGCTCACAATCTAAATAGGACAGGCAAACAGACAGAACAACTAAGAGGTAAGGGAATTAAAGAGGTGAGGATAAAAGGGTACAGGGGAAGTGAGTAGTGGTTAGGAGTCAAAAGCAGCGTTAAAGAGGTGGGCTTTTAGCCTGGATTTGAAAATGGCCAAAGACGGGGCTAGATGTACAGGCTCGGGAAGTCTATTCCAGGCGTGAGGTGCAGCGAGATAAAAGGAACGGAGTCTGGAATTAGCAGTGGAGGAGAAGGGGACAGATAAGAGAGATTTATCCACAGAACGGAGTACCCGAAGGGGGGCGTAGGGAGAGACAAGAGTGGAGAGGTACTGGGAAGCGGTAGAGTGAATGCACTTATAGGTCAGTAAGAGAAGTTTGAATTGAATGCAGAAACAGATAGGGAGCCAGTGAAGTGACTTGAGGAGAGGGCTAATGTGAGCATAGCGACTCTGGCAGAAAATGAGTCACGCAGCAGAGTTTTGGACTGATTGAAGAGGAGAGAGATGGCTAAGTGGGAGGCCGGTGAGAAGCAGGTTGCAATAATCTAGGCGGGAGGTGATAAGAGTGTGGATAAGGGTTCTGGTAGAGTGCTCAGAGAGGAAGGGGCGGATTTTGCTGATGTTATAGAGAAAGAAACGACAGGTTTTGGCAATCTGTTGAATGTGAGCAGAGAAGGAGAGAGATGAGGCGAAGATGACCCCAAGGTTACGAGCTGATGAGACAGGGAGAATGAGAGTGCCATCCACAGAAATAGAGAAAGGGGGGAGAGGAGAGGTGGGTTTAGGAGGAAAGATGAGAAGCTCGGTTTTGGCCATGTTAAGTTTCAGATGACGTTGAGACATCCAGGCAGCGATATCAGATAGGCAGGCTGATACATTGGTCTGGATGCTGGTTGAGATTTCAGGGGTAGAGAGGTAGATCTGGGAGTTGTCAGCATAGAAATGGTATTGAAAGCCATGGGATGATATCAGAGAGCCAAGGGAAGAAGTGTAGATGGAGAACAACAGAGGACTGAGAACAGAACCCTGAGGTAGACCGATTGGTAGTGGGATAGAAGTTGAAGAGGATCCACCAGAGTGTACACTAAAGGTGCAAAGCGAGAGGTAGGAGGAGAACCCTAGTAGCGCAAGTAGTAGTAGTAGTAGTAGAACCAGGAAAGAACAGAGCCCTGGAATCTAAGTGAAGACAACGTATCAAGGAGTAAGCTGTGATCAACAGTGTCAAAAGCGGTGGATAGATTGAGAAGGATGAGGATAGAATAGAGACCCCTGGATTTGGCCAGTAACAGGTCATTGGAAACTTTTGTAAGTGCAGTTTCAGTTGAATGAAGAGGGCGAAAGCCAGATTGGAGTGGGTCCAGAACAGCTTGAGATGAAAGAAAGTCAAGACAGCGGCGATGAACGGCACGTTCAAGTATCTTGGAGAGAAAAGGAAGGAGGGAGATGGTACGATAGTTGGAAGGACAAGTAGGGTCAAGTGAAGGCTTCTTAAGAAGTGGTGTGACCACGGCATGTTTGAAGGCATCAGGAACGGTCGCAGTGGAAAGTGAAAGATTGAGGATATGACAGATAAAAGGGGTGAGAGCAGGAGAGATGGTGTTAAGAAGATGGGTAGGAATGGGATCAGAGGAACAGGTAGTTCGTTTTGAGGAGGAGAGAAGATGTGTTGTTTCCCCATCAGTGATTTCAGGAAAGGAGGAAAAGGTTGGGGTTGGGGAGTTAGGGGAACGGACAAAGGGAGGGAGAGGTGGGGGTGGCTTGGTTGAGAATTCGAGGTTTATCTTCTGAACCTTGGAGGGAGAGCAGTTATAGGAGAAGATAAGATCAAGACAGTGACCATTTTGGTAAGTGGGGGAAGTGGAGCATAGTTGGAGATTGAAGGAGGATGTTAAGGCGAGGAACTGGAAAACGTAAGAGTTGGAGGAATCATTAGCATGAATGTTAAAGTCGCCAAGGATGAGGGAGGGGGAAGAAGGATCATGAAAGAAGGAAAGTCAAGCATCAAAGTCGCTGAGAAAAAGGATGAAAGGGACTTATCAGGGGGCGATAAATAACTGCTATTCGAAGAGGCAAAGGAGTGAATAGGCAGACGGAGTGAACTTCAAAGGAAGAAAAGCAGAGAGGCTGAGGTGGCAGAAGAGATTGAAATTTGGAAGAGGGTGAGAGTAATAGTCCAACACCACCACCGCGGCCAGAAGGGCGAGGAGTATGGAAGAAGAGATAACCACCATGGCAGAGGGCTGCGACTGAAGCAGAGTCTTCAAGGCAGAGCCAAGTTTCTGTTATGGCGAGCAGATGGAGGCTACGAGAGATAAAAAGGTCATGGATATAAGAAAGTTTGTTGCAGATGGAGCAGGCATTCCATAGGGCACATAAGAAGGACAGAAAAGAGGGGGGAGGAGAGAAATAGAGATGAGACTGGTCACGGTGCAACCTGCACAAATAGAATGAGGGTTGGTGAGGGGGACCAGGATTGGGATTGATGTCTGCAGCAGAGAGAAGAAGAAGGAGTAAGAGAGTGCGGAGGAGAGTAGGAGAGGAGAGGCGACGAAGGCGAGATGAACTCAGATAGAATGGGGAAGGTACAATGGAAGGAATGAAATGTTGAAGGCAGAAAGCAAGGAGGGAGGAAGAGGGCAAGAGAGATGGTGAGGTAATAAAATCAACGAAAGGGCAATGTATAACTGTAATGCACAATGGCTTCAGGTGGACGAGTAGATTGGGAAGGCACAGTACTAGGAGGAGAATGTGAAATGGAGCCATATGTAGTTACTCAGGCAGTCCCAAGTGCTAGGTAACAGTCACGAACAAAGGTGAGGCAGTAGGCTGGAGCTGAGGCTGAAGGCTGGAACAGAGGAGCAGAGGTTACAGGACTGGAGTTGAAGCTACAGGCTGGAGCAGAGGATGCAGGATAGGAGCTGAAGCTGCAGGCTGGAGCTGAGGCTGCAGGCTGGAACAGGGCAAGCAATGCTGGAGCAACAAGACCAGAACAGCAGGACTGGAGCTGTGGCATGCAATGCTGTGGCATGCAAAGCTGTGGCATGCAATGTTGGGGCGAAGAAGACTGGAACAGTAGGATAGGAGCCGAAGCTGTGACATGCAATGCTGGGGCAAAGAAGACTGGAACAGCAGGATAGGAGCTGAAGCTGTGGCATGCAACAAGACTGGAATAGCAGGATTGGAGCCGAAGCCATGGCATGCAACACTGAGGGGAAGAAGACTGGAAAAGCAGGACTGGAGCTGGAGCAGCAAGGCAGGCAGGTAGGCAAGTAGGCAAAAATAGCAGGACTGGAGTTAAAGCTGGTTTCAGGCAGCAGCAGGACTGGGGCTGAAGTTGGTTTCAGGTGAGCAGGTAGGCAGGTAGGCAAGAATAGCAGGACTAGAGCTAAAGCTGGTTTCAGGCAGCAGCAGGACAGGAGCTGAGGCTTGATAGTAAGTTAGTGGGGCTCCTCAGGGGTCAGTGCTAGGACCGCTGCTCTTTAATATATTTATAAATGATTTAGAGATGGGAGTAACTAGCGAGGTAATTAAATTTGCTGATGACACAAAGTTATTCAAAGTCGTTAAATCGCAAGAGGATTGTGAAAAATTACAGAAGGACCTTACAATACTGGGAGACTAGGCGGCTAAATGGCAGATGACGTTTAATGTGAGCAAGTGTAAGGTGATGCATGTGGGAAAAAAAGAACCTGAATTATAGCTACGTCATGCAAGGTTCCATGGTAGGAGTTACGGACCAAGAAAGGGATCTGGGTGTCTTCGTTGATAATACACTGAAACCTTCTGCTCAGTGTGCTGCTGCAGCTAGGAAAGCAAATAGAATGTTGGGTATTATTAGGAAAGGTATAGAAAACAGGTGTGAGGATGTTATAATGCCGTTGTATCGTTCCACGGTGCGACCGCACCTTGAGTATTGTGTCCAATTCTGGTCACCGCATCTCAAGAAAGATATAGTGGAATTGGAAAAGGTGCAGCGAAGGGCGGGAATGGGACAACTTCCCTATGAAGAAAGACTAAGGAGGCTAGGGCTTTTCAGCTTGGAGAAGAGACGGCTGAGGGGAGACATGATAACGGTATATAAAATAATGAGTGGAGTGGAACAGGTGGATGTGAAGCGTCTGTTCACGCTTTCCAAAAATACTAGGACTAGGGGGCATGCGATGAAACCACAGTGTAGTACATTTAAAACAAATAGGAGAAAATATTTCTTCACCCAACGCATAATTAAACTCTGGAATTCGTTGCCGGAGAACGTGGTGAAGGCAGTTAGCTTGGCAGAGTTTAAAAAGGGTTTGGACGGTTTCCTAAAGGATAAGTCCATAGACCGCTACTAAATGGACTTGGGAAAAATCCACAATTTTGGGAATAGCATGTATAGAATGTTTGTACGTTTGGGAAGCTGCCAGGTGCCCTTGACCTGGACTGGCCGCTGTTGGGGACAGGATGCTGGGTTTGATGAGCCTTTGGTCTTTTCCCAGTATGGCATTACTTATGTACTTATGTTCCTTCATTTGTTGTTAGGGTCAACCAGCTGAAGTGGGGCTGAAGTTGGTATCAGGTGAGCAGCAGGACTGGAGCTGAGGCTTGATAGGGAATCGCTGAGGTTCCTTAATTTGTTGTTAAGGTCAACCAGCTGAAGTGGGGATCCTGGTGTGTTAGCCTTAGTGGAGGTATAGGACTTCAGTCAAGGGGATCTAGGACCTCGTCTTTACTGCAGAGGGTAAGCAGAAACTGAACTGTCTGCCTGCTTATCTGCCCGTCAGATCACTACCTGGAACTCAGCTCCCGTCTGCTCTGGCTTTACGCCAAACCGTTCGAGTTTGTCAACCCGATGCTGCTGTGCGGGAAGTAATCTCAGTAGGAGGTAATCACGGATGAATCGGTACTTGGTATCGCTGTTTGGATGTACCCTTAGTGAACTGCCGATTTCTCGATTTTTATACACTGCTGTTTCTTAGTTTCATTTATCGCTCTGTAATTTAACGGCAAACACCTCATGCAGTTTTCAACGCCGACAATCGACAGGCCGGTCGTGAAGTCGGAGGTGGACTCGGGGGAAATCAGCTGATCAGTAGATTATTTGACTCACTTGTCGCTCTGATTCATAATGGTCAGCACTTTCACAAATTATCAACACCGGCAACTGCCAACTCGGCAATGAGGTCTAAGGTGGGCTCGGGGAGAGATCAGCTATTAATTGGATGGTTACGGCAAACAGAAGGTGGTCAATTCAGGTGAAGCTCATCAACGTATAGTGATTGGCATCCGTGGAGGTATTGGGGAGCTTCGGCGATGTCAAAAGGGTAGTGAAGTTGGGTGACCACCAGACAGGCGGAAACCGTTAGATGGGCTTTTAAATAGCGTGGTTGTGTTCGTGGGCACTCTCGTGTTATAGGCCCGATATAAGCCGATGAGTTTTCACTGTGCTACGGATTCCACACAGTCGGGACAGTCAGATAAGAGTAGTAAAGGCTCAGTAAAGGCTCGAAAGGTGAGCTTTCCGATGAAATCCGGTTAAATTATGGCCAATTATGGTCAGGTCTTCCTGAGGTCCACAGAGCCAGCTAATCCGCAGATATCATGCGGCGGCCATCTTGCTCTCATATTACAAAAAATGAACACCTGTAGTTTTGCTATTATAGGGTTAGATTCTATATATGGTGCCTGAAAACTCTGTGTGGAAAAAGTATGCCTAGGTGTATTCTCTAAAGTACATCTAAATTTTATAGAAAAGGCATAAATTTCCACATGGTATATAGAATACACCGAGCACCTCTCCACGTGACCAAATCCCGACACCTACATTAGGCACAGATCAGGTGTATTCTATAATAATGCGCATAAGGGTCCTTTTACTAAGGTGCACTGAAAATGGCCTGCGGTAGTGTAGGAGCATGTTTTGGACGCACGCAGAATTATTTTTCAGCGCACCTACAAAAAATGCCTTTTTAAACCATCTGGTTTTTTGCTCTGTGAGTTCATCTAATATCTCTATAGCAAATTATATGTACCTACACAGTCTTTTAGTTAAGAGGTAAAAAGACTTCAGATCCCTGGTGCCATTCCCTTTCTTTTGAATAGCACCGCTCCGCTTTGCCGCTGGTTTTTACAAAAACCAGTAAGGTCACTTGCAGGAATCCTCATCAGTCAAAACTTCCTCTATAATTGCTCTTATACAGTCTATATAAATGTTTTGCCGACATACTGGCCGATGGCCGAACGGAGGACCAGCCAGAGGACCGAGCAGATGACCACCTGATCCCCAGGCGAGCCACGCTAACCAGCGCACCATCACAGCCGGCCCAGGCCGACGGACAGGCCGTGGATCGAGCAGAGGACCAACCTGGACTGGAGGCCTCCGCGGTGCCAAGACATCTCGAGGTCAGCTCCTCCAGACAAAGCTACACGATATCGCAGAACCGAGCTGTTCACAGCACTGCTACACCGGAAAAGAAACGTCCAGATGGTCTCTCCATTCAGTGACAGTTGCTGAATGAAGATGGGGCTCCCCTGTCTCCGAACAACGCAGCAGTGCCTAGAGCCCAATCGCGCCTCAACACCGCCGTAAGGAGAGACGGCCGATCAGATGCCCGCAAAAAACAAAGGGTGAGTAGGAGAAAGGGGAGAGGGGTTCACGTGGTGCGGAGTCAGGAGGAACAAACGGGGAAGCAGCCCCTGTGACGATCGAAAAGGAGGTCTATCGGGAAAAGCGATCTCAGCAGAGATCATGAGGTAGAATAGTCAGGAGAAACAGTCACGGTGGCGATCCCATGGCGACATGGGGGCCCCGACTAGCTCGTGGCCGTCCACGCTGCACGGCGCCGAACCCAACACCCGACGAGGTGGTAGGAGTCTAGAGGCCTTCACCAATCAGGACCCTGGGGCAGTTTCCCATAGATTTCACCCTACTACATAACCCTCATAACCACAGGTATTACAACTTAACAACCAACTGTGAGTATACCATCTACATGCAAACAATTAAACCCCACCTCTCAGAACCACCACTGACCCCAAAAGACCTGAGACTAGCCGCAAATACATAAAACACACAAGACTGAACATAAGATTCCACCACAAAGAACAAACCCTGACCACACAACCACTAAACATACCTTACCAACAATCCAAAAGGAACACATACCATAATGAACACCATCAAATTACTCCTAACAATCTACTCCTTATCCCTGATCCACCACACACTATCCACCCCACTCGCAGAACTTAACATCATACCCACAATACACACCCATAACAGAATGACCAAACACAACACACCATACCAAACGAACACCACCCAAAACAAAGAAAGAACATCAACAAGCGGACAACAACAACACAAGGGCAAGAGAGCCCAGAAGAAACCCAGATTACCAAAGAGTCAACAACTAACAATAGTCACCATAACACCGAACACAGTTGACCTGTACCAAACAATACAAGTGGGTTACATTAATGAAGATCTGTAGTAAACAAAGTAGAAATAATAACAGACTGGATCACGTCAGAAAACCTTGATCTGCTTTTCATCAATGAAACATGGATCCATGATCAAAATGACCCCATAATTCTAGAACTATGTCCCCCAGGATACAAAATCACTCACTGGACCAGGAAAGAAAAGAGAGGAGGAGGGATAGCACTAATCCATCGATCCCAATTCACCACCCTAATCACCTCCGAGTCCATAACACCCCAACTTAAAATTGCATCTATCAGAATCCACCACACAACTTTGCTCGACCAGACGACCACCTAAGCTGCGTACTATCCTACAGACCACCAGGAAAATGGAACGACTGCCAATCACACTTCATGGACTTCATATCAAACACCTGTGTAACAGACTCCAACATACTAGTACTAGGTGACATCGACCTTCATCTAGAAGACCCAAACTCCATCAACACATGGGAATGCAAAGAATTCCTTCAACTCTGGGACCTTAACTACTACTACTACTTATCATTTCTATAGTGCTACAAGGCATACGCAGTGCTATACACCATACACAAACAAGACAGTCCCTGCTAAAAGAGCTTACAATCTAGATAAGACAGGTAGACAGAACAATTAAGGGTAAGGGAAAGGGAATAAAGAGGAGGATAAAAGGACAGGGCAAGTGAGTAGTGGTTAGGAGTCAAAAGCAGTGGTAAAGAGGTGGGCTTTAAGTTTGGACTTGAAAACGGCCAAAGACGGGGCTAAATGTACAGGCTCAGGAACTCTATTTCAGGCGTGAGGTGCAGCAAGATAAAAGGAATGGAGTCAGGAATTTGCAGTAAAGGAGAAGGGGACAGATAAGAGAGATTTATCTACAGAACGGAGTACCCGAGGGGGGGTGTAAGGAGAGACAAGAGTGGAGAGGTACTGGGGAGCGGCAGAGTGAATGCACTTATAGGTCAATAAGAGAAGTTTGAATTGAATACGGAAATGGATAGGGAGCCAGTGGAGTGACTTAAGGAGAGGGCTAATGTGAGCATAGTGACTTTGGCGGAGAATGAGTCGCGCAGCAGAGTTTTGGGCTGATTGAAGAGGAGAGAGATGACTAAGAGGGAGGCTGGTGAGAAGCAGGTTGCAATAATCAAGATGGGAGGTGATAAGAGTGTGGATAAAGGTTCTGGTAGAGTGCTCAGAGATGAAGGGACGGATTTTGCTGATGTTATAGAGAAAGAAATGACAGGTTTTGGCAATCTGCTGAACGTAAGCAGAGAAGGAGAGAGAGGAGTCAAAGATGACCCCCAAGGTTACGAGCTGATGAGACAGGGAGAATGAGAGTGCCATCTACAGAAATAGAGAAAGGGGGGGAGAGGAGAGGTGGGTTTAGGGGGAAAGATGAGAAGCTCGGTTTTGGCCATATATGCAAGCAACACATGTCAAAGGGCACACATTGACCTACTCACACACAAACTGTCCACAGACCAAAACCTAATAATATCAGACACTAATTAGACAGATAAACCATGGTCAGACAACTACAAACTAAACCTATTCCTTCAATGGCACAAAAAAGGCACAAACCGAATACAAGAACACACAACCTACACCACAAGAGGCCAAATAGACTCGGAAACATTCTGGCAAAAGATCTATGAAAATGAATGGGCATCGCAAACTGACTCGACATACTATCTCCTAGACTGGGATAAAAGATGCAGAAGCATATTAGACAAAATAGCACCATTAAAAACAAGAACCTCACGCAGGCATAACTCACTACCTTGGTACAACGAAGAACTGAAAAAACTAAAAATGCAAACTAGAAAACACGAACGAGCATGGATAAAAACAAAAGATGTACACACACTTAACACATGGAAACAAACTTGAAGAAAGTACAAATATGCAGTAAGAAAAACCAAAAGGTCATACTACAAAACCAAAATAGGACATGATTACAAAGATACAAAGAAACTATATCATCTCATGAACAAACTACTAGACACTACACCGGTCACCACAACCAACACAGACATCCTATCTGCGGACGAACTTGCTAAATACTTTAAGGACAAAATTATAAAGCTACACAACACACTACCACAGAACACCACCGACATAGAGAAATTCATTGAATGTTTGGATCCAACTCTTAATGAATACCCAGCGGACCGAACCTGGACAAACTTCGCCCTCCTCAACCCCAAAACAGTCACCAAGGCGATCAACAGATTTGCCAAGACTCATTGTAAATTGGACACCTGCCCCAGCTACTTAATTAAATCCGCCCCTCAACGCTTCATATTAGATCTCACATCCCACCTAAACTACTTGCTCCAATATGGACTCTTCCCCAAGGAAAACGGTAACATCTTACTTACCCCTATACCAAAAGATGCAAAGAAAAAAATTAAATCACCAACTACCGGCCGGTAGCATCTATCCCACTGGTAGTCAAACTGATGGAAAGCATGGTAACCAAACAACTTACCGACTACTTAAACAAATTCTCAATACTACATGAATCACAATCTGGATTTCGCTCTAACCACAGCACCAAAACAGTACTAATTACCCTCCTAACCAAATTCAAACAAGAAATTGCAGCAGGCAAAAGCTTACTTCTCCTACAATTCGACATGTCAAGCGCGTTCAATATGGTTAACCATAAAATACTACTAAACATCTTAGACTACTTCAGGATTGGTGGAAGTATACTCAGCTGGATCAAGGGCTTCCTAACCACCAGAACTTATCAAGTTAAATCAAATTTGAACATATCACCATGGAATACAGACAGTGGAGTACCCCAAGGATCACCACTATCACCGATCCTATTCAACCTAATGATGACCCCACTAGCCACATCCCTATCCAAACAAGGACTTAACCCCTACATATACGCAGATGATGTCATGATATACATCCCCTTCAAACATGACCCAATAAAAATCACCAACAAAACCAAACTCAGCCTGCAAATCATGAACTCATGGGCGGATGCATTCCAACTAAAACTAAACGCAGAGAAAACACACTGTCTCATCCTCACATCCCAATACAACACCCCAGACTACACCCTCCCTGTTTCTGACAGCCTAAAAATTCTTGGAGTTACCATCGACCGAAACCTCACACTAGAAACCCAATCGAAAACTACAACAAAGAAAATGTTCCAATCAATGTGGAAACTCAAACGAATAAAACCTTTCTTCCCGAGGGCAACATTCCACAACCTGGTACAATCAATGACTCTAAGCCACCTAGACTACTGTAATGCAATCTATGCGGGACGCAAAGAACAAGTCATAAAGAAACTCCAAACAGCTCAAAACACCACAGCCAGATTTATTTTTGGAAAAATGAGATAGGAAAGCGCCAAACCTCTACGCGAAAAACTGCATTGGCTCCCGATCAAAGAACGTATTGCCTTCAAAATCTGCACACTAGTGCATAAAATCATCCATGGCAAGGCCCCGGGATACATGACCGACCTCATTGACCTACCAGCCAGAAACACTACAAGATCTACACGCACATACCTCAACCTCCATCACCCAAGCTGCAAAGGACTCAAATATAAATCAACGTATGCATCCAGCTTCTCCTTTATAAGCACGCAACTATGGAACGCACTACCAAACATCTTGAAAATAACCCACGACCTATCAAACTTTCGGAAATCACTAAAAACTAATTTATTCAAAAAGGCATACCCTAACGACCTAACCTAAATGCCTCAATCTTGCAACACAATGAAACTAATACTAGATCTGGTCACACCTCAACCCTTCCTCATTCCCTGATGTGTCTATCATTCATAAATCTCCTACAATGTCACTATCCAGCTTATAATCGAAAGTGATCGCCGACCATTTCCCGACACAAATCGGGAGATGGTCGGCGATCTTGGAAAAGCGGCGAAATCGGTATAATCGAAAGCTGCGTTTTTTACAGCATTGCCGCTTTCCCATCACCTCGCCGGCGAAAGTTCAAAGGGGCGTGTCACCGGCTAAGCGAAGGCGGGACATGGGCAGGCATGGGCGTGGCTACCAGATGGCCGGCTTTCGCCGATAATGGAAAATAAACCCGGCGATAAGCAGTATTTCGCCGGGTTTACTTGGTCCTTTTATTTTCACGACCAAGCCTCAAAAAGGTGCCCCAACTGACCAGATGACCACCGGAGGGAATGGGGGATGACCTCCCCATACTCCCCCAGTGGTCACCAACCCCCTCCCACACTAAAAAAAATAAAATTAAATACCTTTTTTGCCAGCCTATATGCCAGCCTCAAATGCTGTACCCACCTCCATGATGGCAGAATGTGTTCTATCCTCTGACAGCCTTTCCCTGGTTGTGATGTGGCTCTCGGGTGAGTGTGACAGCTTTTCTGTTAGGTGCACTGCAGAGTCACATCAGCAATGCATTGTGGTGGGTGTAGGGTACTGGGCTGTGCTTCCATGGTGCTTTTCCTCCTGCTAACTGGGTCAGAGTGTGCCCTGTTTTACTTCCGTTAGTCCATGAGGTAGTGGCCATGTTTGTAAGCCAGTTTTAGATCCCTTTCATGTGTTAGCCACGTTAGAGAACTTAGTTCTTACCTTGAACGTGACTGAAAGAGGGCATTGTACACCATTCTGCCAGCTCTGACCTACTGCTAATCTCAGTACCAGGAAGACTCTTTGCCAGTGGGGCACAACCTCTGATCCGCAGTTAACTGTGAGTAAACGTGCTTATTCAAATAAAGGACTTTTTCAAAGAGATTAGTGTTCAGGTGTCAACTGGTGTGGCAAGCTTATACAGCAGCAACAAGTCCTGTCCCTGGAGCACTTTTAGTGGGTACCGCAGTGCACTTAAGGCAGGCAGACCCAGACCCATCCCCCCACTACCTGTAACACTTGTGCTGGTAATGGGAGCCCTCCAAAACACACTGTACCCACATGTCTAGGGTGCCCAGTTGGTGTCCTGGCATGTCAGGGGGACCAGTGCGCTACAAATGCTGGCTCCTCCCACGACCAAATGGCTTGGATTTCGCTGGGTTGGAGATCGCCGGTATTTTTTTCCATTATCGCTGAAAAACAAACATGGCCATCTCAAACCTGACGAAATCCACGCCATTTGGCCGGGCTAAACCGTATTATCGAAAAAAATGGCCGGCCATCTTTTTCGATAATACGGTTCTGGCCAACTGTAGCACCGCCACCACAATAGATTTGGCCGGCGACATTCGATTATGCCCCTCTATGTATCTGTTACACCGGAATTGGCAATCGCCATCATGGTTACTATGTAAGCCACATTGAGCCTGCAAATAGGTGGGAAAATGTGCGATACAAATGCAATAAATAAACAAATAAATTATTCCTGCCTGTGGTAGGCGGTTGAGGTTAATTCTCAAGGGAGATAATTTCTTAGTCCTAACATTGTCATAAAGTCTCCTTTTGCCAATGATTACATCTATTGAAGTTGTCCAAGGACAAACATAAAAATATTAACCAATGCATCTTAAAACCAGCTAACAGCAAGGACCCACGTTCACAGTGTATTTGTTCTAGTGAAGCTAATATTTTCTGATATTTTTGACTGCGCATCAATCCCTGACAAACCCAACCTGAGAATCCAGTAAAACAGAAGAGAGTACGCGAGCTAAACACTTGGCCAAGATTTTCATCAGCAGCTTAATTTTGACACAAAGTAGGGATGTAGGACAATAAAATTCAGGGATTAGCGTATCCTTACTAAGATTAACAAACTCTAGCTGATCATTTACACAAAGATTGTGCTTAAATCGTACTCTGGAGAAAAGCCCTCAGAAACCAAAGGCAAGATGCCAAAGGTTTTAAACGCTATTACGTTATATAGACTTAAACGTAAAAAGCGCTTGATTTCTATCATAGGGCATCAAAAACTCCAAAGAGAATTTTTAAATATTTTTATAACTATCCTTCCTTGGTTTCGGGAGAACTATTATTAGGGCTGTTGTTAAACTATCTGGTACAAACTGTTGTTCGATAATGCAATAAAATAGTTAGAGATGGCAATATACCCCCCTGCAAGAGTTTATAAAACTCAACCCACAACTCATTGGGCCCTGGGGCTTTACAATGTAACGTCCGCTGAATCACCTATTCAACTTCTTTGGAGCAAATCAGGGCATTTAAAAGATTCTGATCAGCTTGAGAAATTTAGGGCAGACCCAGGCTAGTTAGAAATTTATCAGCATCTAAACCAAAGTCAGGGAGCTGAGAATATAATTGTTCATAACAAGATTTTAAAAGCTTGCAGATTTCCCCATCAAATTGAAACCACTTCCCATCCCACCCCTTCATCCTCAAAATTTTTCTAGAACCCTCCCATGGTTGGGCCATCCTGGCAAGCAGTGCCCCGTTTTTATTCCCAAACTTATAGAGTTGGTATTTAAAGTATTGAGCTAATTTCTTAGCCTGGTGATGCAGTAATTCATTCAAGGCTGCCTGAGTGCTTAACAACTGAAGTTTATTCTGTTGGGTGGGTTGACAGCTAAAAGCACACCGGTCTGAACAAACTTGAGACTCCAATCTCAAAATTTTCTTATCCCTGATTTGCATTTATGAGTATAATAACTGATAATTTCCCCTCAGCTCTGTTTTGGCAGCCTCCCAGTAGAGAACTGGATATGTTCATGAAGATGATTACAAGCCTTGTAGTCCAGCCATTCAGTTAATAAAAACTCTCTAAAGGCATCATCATGGTATAATAGGTCAATAGGAAACTTCCATTGCACACCTAGGGAAAAAACTTTCTAGAAAGACAGCTTCACCCAAATCATAGCATGAGAGAAAATCTCATAAGGCCCTATCTCAGTCTCCTCCACCTTCCCAAATAAACCCCGGGACACTAACAAATAATCAGTCCTCAATTGAGAGGAGTGGGCCCTCGATAAGTGAGTGCATCCAGGGGATGAAGGATTTTCCATGTGTCCAACAAATCCAACAGATTACACAATAAGGGAATCCCCTTAGAGGATTAACCGCACAGCATTCTCCCCCTCCAGACCTATCCAAGTCAGGGTCAGCTATCATATTCAAGTCATCCCCCAGTAAGAACATAAGAATGGCCATATTGGGTCAGACTAATGGTCCATCTAGGCCAGTATCCTGTTTCCAACAGTGGCCAATCCAGGTCACAATTACCTGGCAGAAACCCAAAGAGTAGCAACATTCCATGCTACCAATCTCAGGGTAAGCAGTGAACAAGATGCTGAATCAGAGTTCGTACAAAACATTTAGCATATGCAGGAACATATACACTAGAAAAAAACAATGTACTGGGTATCCAAAGTTACATGGGCTATCACAAATCTACCCAGATCATCCACAACCAACCAGTTTATGCAATACACAGAAAAGGGCCTTTCGGATTAAGATGACTACTCCTTCTTTCTTAGCCACCACCGGAGCCATAAAGGGTCCCCACCTAACATTGTTTGAGCTTGTCCTGTTCTATGGCTAATAGATGGTTTTCTGTATTTAAAAACAAAAAAACAAAAAAAAACTACACCTGCATGTTTTCTATGTAAGGCTTGTAAAATTTTTGTTTGTTTAATAAGAAAAGAAATACCTCCCACATTCCAAGAGAAAATATTCAACATTTTATAATACAAGGGCACTGATAAAGCCAATTATGCAGACAAAGCAAACATGATGAAGAAGGCCATCCCAGCATGCCACCCATCTCATCTCTTGAGCACCCTAGGCCCTTCTCATTTAAAATCCACAATCTCCATCCCTCCCCATTCCCCTATCCTCTCACCCCCCTCATCTCTCCCCATAGAGAGAGAGAGAGATACAAAAAACTACACAAAACCCCTTCTATTCTCCATCCACTTCTACTACTTCCAAATCCCCCCTGAAGAGTGTTGGTCACCAAACAGATGCCTCCCAAACTACTTTTCCCCCCTCCCTGTAGAGACCCTTATTCTTACCCCATCAATACCAAAATATGCAACCACCCACTCAAATAAATACAGTACTATGCTAAAAACCAGATATTAAAATAGAACCCAAGCAGTCCCCCAGAATAATAAAACAGTCCAAACAAAAAATGTACTATCAGCAAAGTCTGACTCAACACAACAAATAAGAGTCACGAGCTAAAAGTGGTAAAGCTGTAAGCAACATATGCAAAATATGTCCACTCCTGCCAAGAAGCAAGGCAAAGAGTATTGGAAACATATGCAAGTGCAGAGCAAGACACGAAGAAAAACAAAGTGTAATCTTCCTCATTAGGTAAGGTGAATCTGGAGTGAAATAGTACATGAGCAAGAAAGGACCAAAACAACAAACAGGCGAATGACTATTTTGTTCAATGCTTGTCCAGCAGAACAAACAACAACAAAAAAAAAAATCACAAAACTTCTGTATGTAAAATCAGTCCATGAAATCCAATATTCAGACTAAACATGTCAGCAATAGAAGAAGTACTTGATCATTCAGGTCCTGAACCCCAGTTTGAAGAACAACTGTGTACTAGAAAAACAAATAAAGCTCTACAGGGTGACATCCAGTGACAAAGAAAGTAACTTAAATGACCTCTCAACCTTTCCAAAATGAGCAGGTCAAGGGGGATAGTGATGAATTAAAGCAACTAGCCTCAACATACCACTCAGAGCACAAAGATCCCAGCCCAGAGTCCAGTGAACATCACGACCCTCAAGACTTCGATAGCACAGATAAGAAGGGCCAGCCAGCCACCTGGGTCCACCAAAGCAGATAAATCCAAACAGCAGAACTCACGAGGTGTCCTGTCAAACTACCACTCATGCTATAAAGTCCTTTGTCACTTGTACCGAGTCCATAAAATGTGAAGTGCCTTAATGTTCAATTCACAACTGTGCCTGGTAAAGCAGCACAACACGGATCTTCTTTTCAAATAAGATCTTGCAGATAGTAGTAAGCTTGTGGCAGAAGTTCAATAGACATAAAGTCACTACTCTGTGCCACCCACCAGAGTCACACGTGGGGCCTAGATGATGTGCCCACTCAATGTGAAGAAACCCTTTGTGACTCTGCAGCTGCAATGATGAGCCCAGCCAAGTCTCCAGAAAGCCGCACAGGTCGCCCTCCAAGATGGTTTCAGGTAAGCTGACAAGAAGCAATTGAGTCTAGATTGATTCTCAAGGTCCACAATTTTTTATTCTAACTGAGTGAGTCTATTAGCTGTGCTCTTAGATGTTGTTTCCAGCCTTTGCATGGAAATCTCCAAAGCATCCGCCCATTGCTGAGCTGCATCAAACTCCCGATTGAACTCCACCATACATTCAGAGATGGAATCCAATTTATCAGAAATATGTTTGAGCTGATAGTTGAAAGAAGTTTCCAACACAGCAGTAACTTCTGCTTCTATTTCAGCCATCCACACTGAACTAATTGACGGTGACAGTGGACTAGGTGGGTCAACCATCTTGGCATCCCAGGGCCATGAACGTTCTTCTCCTTCCGTGTCCCTTTAGACGCCATCCAAGCTATTGTGCACTGCAAAACACCACTGTTGGGGTCGCGATCACTTAACAAGGTGATTACTTCCAGGTGAAGTTGTAAAGACAAAGCTGGAGGGGAGTTAGAGCAGTTGGGAACGAGAGCACCAGCTATTAGTGTCTACTCCCAAGCATAACGTCAAGCAAAGGAGGTTAGAATGGGTACAGGAGACGGCATGACATCAAAAAGTTGAAGCTGGCTCCCCCCTGTCTCCCCCACCCCCCTCCATTTCCTCCATGCAGCCGCCATTTTAATACACCCAAAACAAAGCAATCAAACCTATCAGCTGTTGCATCCACATTGTCATTCTTTTATTGTTGGTAGCATTTTTATTTGATCTCACACTTTCAAACATGCTGGCTTGTGCAGCATAAGGATGTACACAGAAGAAGTATCGGTTTCATAGGTTAGAGTAGAAATTAGTTCTAAATCGTAATTGTTGTGTCATTTGGAGGGGCTGGTTATAGGGACTCCCTTATATTCATGCAGAGATGTTTTCACCTAGTAAATGGCCACCAAAATAGACATCATGTTATGAGAATCAGGTGCTCAACATTCAGAATTTCTATTTATAAGTACAAAGGTATTCTTTTAAACTTAATTAGGTTGAAACCTGGGAGCATTTAACATCTTTTTTTTTCCTGTGCGAACAATGAAAGAGAAAGATGGTGATGTGGGAACTTGCTCCTTTTGTTTTGTGGAATGCGCAGTGGTATATTATAAAAATGCGTTCGATTTTTTTTTTTATTACTACTATTTCAAAGAGAGGTATTGAATAATGAGGGAAGAGCTTCCTTCATGCAGAAGTTCTGTCCAGAGTCACTCTAAATGTGTCAACATTATCTAGTTCTGTTGTATATATTTATTTCTCTTTCAAGTCTGTTTGGTTGTAAAAGGCTTTTCTTCTTGTTTTGGAATCTTTGTCTCCCGGCTGTGTGTTTGTATATAGATGAGTGTGATTTTATTAGGAGGACAAACAATACACCACCAAAATACAGTAGTAAGCAGCACTATTAGCTGCCCACTTCATACAAAGTTAATTATGTTCAGTGGAAAATAAATCTATTGGCTGTCTACTATGTGAATATTCCATCACTGTTTCATTATTGCTACCAAGTATTACATATTATGGGTATTTGTTTTAAACTTTGATTGTTTTAATTTGTTTATCCAGACCTTACTTGCACATGGTATTGCTTGTTAAACCCAAAGGTGAAACCTAAGGGTGTATAAACAATTTGGTATAAACTGTGTTGTGCTATAGAAGTTGTTTACTTTTGCAATGTGTGTTTGGATGCCTGTTCTGGTGTGTGCATGTGATAATGTTTGAATAAATGTCTATACTTCTGGCTATGATTTCTGAAAATGCAGCATCATTAAAGGACAGGCTTTTAAATGCCCAGTTGGGTATATACAGTGGGGGAAATAAGTATTTGATCCCTTGCTGATTTTGTAAGTTTGCCCACTGACAAAGACATGAGCAGCCCATAATTGAAGGGTAGGTTATTGGTAACAGTGAGAGATAGCACATCACAAATTAAATCCGGAAAATCACATTGTGGAAAGTATATGAATTTATTTGCATTCTGCAGAGGGAAATAAGTATTTAATCCCTCTGGCAAACAAGACCTAATACTTGGTGGCAAAACCCTTGTTGGCAAGCACAGCGGTCAGACGTCTTCTGTAGTTGATGATGAGGTTTGCACACATGTCAGGAGGAATTTTGGTCCACTCCTCTTTGCAGATCATCTCTAAATCGTTAAGAGTTCTGGGCTATCGCTTGGCAACTCGCAGCTTCAGCTCCCTCCATAAGTTTTCAATGGGATTAAGGTCTGGTGACTGGCTAGGCCACTCCATGACCCTAATGTGCTTCTTCCTGAGCCACTCCTTTGTTGCCTTGGCTGTATGTTTTGGGTCATTGTCGTGCTGGAAGATCCAGCCACGACCCATTTTTAAGGCCCTGGTGGAGGGAAGGAGGTTGTCACTCAGAATTGTACGGTACATGGCCCCATCCATTCTCCCATTGATGCGGTGAAGTAGTCCTGTGCCCTTAGCAGAGAAACACCCCCAAAACATAACATTTCCACCTCCATGCTTGACAGTGGGGACGGTGTTCTTTGGGTCATAGGCAGCATTTCTCTTCCTCCAAACACGGCGAGTTGAGTTCATGCCAAAGAGCTCAATTTTTGTCTCATCTGACCACAGCACCTTCTCCCAATCACTCTTGGCATCATCCAGATGTTCACTGGCAAACTTCAGACGGGCCGTCACATGTGCCTTCCGGAGCAGGGGGACCTTGCGGGCACTGCAGGATTGCAATCCGTTATGTCGTAATGTGTTACCAATGGTTTTCGTGGTGACAGTGGTCCCAGCTGCCTTGAGATCATTGACAAGTTCCCCCCTTGTAGTTGTAGGCTGATTTCTAACCTTCCTCATGATCAAGGATACCCCACGAGGTGAGATTTTGCGTGGAGCCCCAGATCTTTGTCGATTGACAGTCATTTTGTACTTCTTCCATTTTCTTACTATGGCACCAACAGTTGTCTCCTTCTCGCCCAGCGTCTTACTGATGGTTTTGTAGCCCATTCCAGCCTTGTGCAGGTGTATGATCTTGTCCCTGACATCCTTAGACAGCTCCTTGCTCTTGGCCATTTTGTAGAGGTTAGAGTCTGACTGATTCACTGAGTCTGTGGACAGGTGTCTTTCATACAGGTGACCATTGCCGACAGCTGTCTGTCATGCAGGTAACGAGTTGATTTGGAGCATCTACCTGGTCTGTAGGGGCCAGATCTCTTACTGGTTGGTGGGGGATCAAATACTTATTTCCCTCTGCAGAATGCAAATAAATTCATATACTTTCCACAATGTGATTTTCCCGATTTAATTTGTGATGTGCTATCTCTCACTGTTACCAATAACCTACCCTTCAATTGTGGGCTGCTCATGTCTTTGTCAGTGGGCAAACTTACAAAATCAGCAAGGGATCAAATACTTATTTCCCCCACTGTATGCTAATCTCAACTTTATTAAATGTTTCAGACATATCCATAGACTTGATCCCATGATGTTACTGAATTCTATTATTCTGTCTCACTTTATTTCCAAATGTAAGCCACATTGAACCCAAGTTTGCTTGGGATAATGTGGGATATAAACATCAATTTATTTAAAAAATCCTTTATTCTCCACCTTCTAAGGCACTGCCTATCCAACTGGAACACCTTTAGACTTTTTACAGATGGACCACGCAGAGGTAGTCCATTATTTCTAATAATCTGCTATTGTTTTCAATACTGTTTGCTATTGTTTTGAGTGAACTAACATGCTGACAAGCTACGCTTACTGCTGGCAAAATCCACCTACTGGCTTCAGCCCACATAATGGGACAGATAGACTCATGCCCTCTCCTGTTCTCAATCTTAACCTCCTTAGCATCATGTGACCTCCTGGGATGATTAAAATTAATACCTGAGATAATAATTATTTGCTTATTTCTAATTGTATTACAAAATTCCTACTAGTTTAAGAATTGCGATACTTATCATGGATGTTAATAGATTTTCTTCAGAATTTTAAAGAAGAACCTGGCTTTCTCCACCCCATCAATATGTTGTGGTAGTTGTCAGAGGTCATATGAATTTTCAAGTGCTACTGCTAAAATGGCATCATATCAGCAAAAAGATTGGGAGGCACTGTTGTAGAGGGAGAGGTACAAACTTCTCCTTTTGGTACACAAAATTCACACTTCTGGCTCACTTCTCTATCTCTCTTGATGATACCATATTCTCCCTCCAGAGTCTTGCACTCAGCTCAGCAAAATCACCTTGTTGTTGTGCTTCGATTTTGTTTGCTCTAGGGTCTTCAGTGTGATCAGCCCTTCTCTCTGGAATGCCCTCCCCTCCACCTTGAAGCCTCTCTGAAGAAATTCAAAAGCGTTCAAGACATTCATATTTCACAATGCGTATGATGCCATCTTCCTGTGCCTCACGGGGGGTGGGGGGGGGGGGGTGTGCTGACAAACCATTTAGCTATGATTTCTTCTGCCCTGTCTTTCATGATTGTATTTCCTTTCCTGCTCTGATTTTATAATATTTAGTTTGTAAACCACTCTGAAAGTCTCTCAAGGGTGATTAATCAAGTATTAAATAAACTTATAAACTTGGTGTCAAAGATGACTCCAAGGTTACAAGCTGTAAGGAATTAAAAGGATGAGAGTGCCCTTCACAGTGACAGAGAAAAGGGAAGAGGGGAAGTAGACTTTGAAGAAAAGATCAGGAGTTCTGTATTTTTAAGTTTAAGGTGATAGGACATCCAAGCGGCAATGTCAGACAAGCAGGATGAGATTTGGAGCTAGATTTCTGATGAAATTTCTGGTGTGCAGAGGTAGATGTGGGAGTCAACAGCATAGAAATGGTACTGAAAACTGTGGCAGGAGATCAGAGCACTGAGGGAACAAATGTAGAGAGAAGAGAGGTCTTCTACTGGCTGCTCACAGTTTGTTCCTTTATTAACAGTAGCTAAACAATAACCCTGAGCACCAAATTATTTTGGTTCATTGTTGATGTCAAACTCACAAATGTAACCATAACTTTAGTCATCTACTTGACCAAGGATGGTGAAGACTCTAGTTTCCAACATCCTGCTAAATTCAATCTGGCTGCAAAGTGTGCCAGCACATATCATAGGACCCCACAGTCACTCACATGGGAAAAACATTCAGCATATGG
Organism: Microcaecilia unicolor; assembly: GCF_901765095.1. Classification (NCBI taxonomy): domain Eukaryota; kingdom Metazoa; phylum Chordata; class Amphibia; order Gymnophiona; family Siphonopidae; genus Microcaecilia; species Microcaecilia unicolor. The sequence goes on from NC_044041.1 coordinate 158,402,089, forward strand.
GGATCCTACACAGGCTCATCTTCAAATGTAGTATATATTATTCAATGCAAGAAATGTGAAGAAGGATGCTATGTTGGAGAGACAGGCCAAAGGCTTAACACCAGGCTCAATTTACAGCTCAATTTACATCAGCACCACAGTGCTAGCCAAGGTGACTCCTCTCTAGGACAGCATTTTACCAGGCCAGAGCACTGCATGAATGACTTTGTGGTGAGAATACTAAAAGGAAATTTCAAAACCATCCAGGAATGTAAAACCTTTGAATTTAAAATGATAAAATATTTTGACACCCACCAGACAGGACTTAACAGAGATCTGGGTTTTATATCACATTATAAACCATAAAATTATACTGCTTTGTCACTCTCTGATCATCCATCCCTCTCTCCCTATTTCTTACCTCCCCATGAGACTGTCATTGGAATGCTTTTATGTTTCACATAAATATTCTGATATATGTCATCATTTGCTCATTTCTGAATTTCTGATCCAAAGAAGAAGGATTACTTTTGAAAGCTAATCAAAAAATGTATTAAGTTAGTCCAATAAAAAAGGTATTATCTTACTTTCTTTTCTTTGTTTTATTTTATTTCTATTTATTACCTTAAAATGTGGACTAACCCTACCACTTTACCCAATAATAAAAAATAATGCAGAACAAGAAAAGAAGAAAGAAAGTTACAGTAATCTCAGTACAAGAAAAGAAGGAGAGAAAATGAAGTTATGACTTCAAAAAGTGAAGTGCAGCTCACTAATGTGCCATTTCTATATTGCTCAGTGTCTCCAAAAGCTTGAGAAAGCAAATGGGTTTTTAGTGCAGCTTTAACATGTGCACAATTAGTTTCAATACAGAGAGACTGAGGAAGCGAGTTCCATGCCAAAGCACCAAAACTGAGCACCTTGTTGAAGCCAGGCAGTACTGTGATGGTAATGTAACAGTCAAACAATTTGCATACTGAAAACAAATGGTGGTAAAATGATCAAACAAGTTGGCTGTAACACCTGTAACAACAGCTGTGCGTATTAATAGTATTATAATTTGGATCCTAAATGCCTGATAGTCAATGAAGGTTCATCAAAACCAGAGTGATATTATCATACATGTTAAAATCCATGCAGCAGTATTCTGCACAAGCTGCAATTTATGGACCAAGGTACGGCTCAAACCATAATACAGAGAGTTGAAATAGTCAACATGGCTCAGAATTAAACAAATGCCAAAACACAGTCAGTAAGGAGAATAGGAACACTGAGTATGTGTGATTGTATATCTGGAAGTGGTGAATGTCTAGCAACCCATATTGCCTTAGATTTAAATGTCTTACGGTTCATGCCATGCTAAACCAGCAATGAGGCAACCAAGTCAAGGGCTTTGTTCAAATTTGTAAGATCAGGGGTTAAGGTGTCAAACTTCACTGGCTACCAGTACAATACAGGTCTAAATTTAAAAATCAATGGGCCCAATATTCAGACCGTGGGAGATAGCTGGGCTGCCTCCTGCAGATAGCGCTGAGACCAGATATTCAATGCAGAGCCGTTTCCAGTGACTGCCGTTGAATATCTGGGCATATTTTGACAAATTCAACTTAACCAGACAAGCCAATATTCAGCGCTGGCTGGTTGAAAGATAGATCTAAATCTCAAAAAAGAGCTTAAAAGGATATTTATGTAATAATAACTCATATAGCTTTATAAAATATCCATAAACATTCCTGATGTAGACAAATAATTGTTAAACGGAGGAGAAAAAGCCTCACATTATAAGGGAACACTCCGTCATTGGTAAACCAATATTAGGGAGGTCTCTTAAATCATCATGGGCAAAATCCTCCTTTCTTTATTCTAAAGGTATGGCTACTGCTCAAAATACTTCAACAAGTGAACTGTCTATATATTTAATCAACGGATCATGCACTTATCTTTTTTGCTCAACACTGTTTGCTCAACCCTGAATAACTTTGTGTCATCTGCGAATTTAATTACCTCACTAGTTACTCCCATCTCTAGGTCATTTATAAATATGTTAAAAAGCAGCGATCCCAGCACAGATCCTTGTGGGACCCCACTAACTACCCTTCTCCATTGAGAATACTAACCATTCAATCCTACTCTCTGCTTCCTATCTTTCAACCAGTTCTTAATCCATAGTAATACCCTACCTCAGATCCCATGACTCTCCAGTTTCCTCTGGAGTCTTTCATGAGGCACTTTGTCAAACGCTTTCTGAAAATCCAGATACACAATATCCACTGACTCTCCATTGTCCACATGTTTGTTCACCCCCTCAAAAAGTTTCTTGATATACAAAACAAGGGACAATAGCTGGTCTTGTCCTCTTTGCCCAGCCCCAAGGATCTATGAGTGGCCTGTGGGCCTCTTTACCTAGCCCAGAGAAACCACAGAAAAGCCTTCCTCTCTCCCTGTCCAACGTCAATTAGCTGTGGGAAGGCCTGTGCCCCTGCTTGTTGGGCCCTGTGGAGCTGCAAAATGCCTTTCTCGCTGTCCTTCTAGCCCTGAAGAGCCTCTATCTGTGATAAACTCTAGTCAAGCACCCAGTTTGGGTAGCTGTATTCAGAAGTGTGCATAATTTTTAAAGCAAGAGTAAATATGTTCCTAGTTTGAGCTTTAGGACCGCTAGTGAAGAACTTATTTCACTTAGGACCTAATTTACTAAATTTTTCTTCCCCCTCGGCACAGAGGGCAGTTCTATAAAGGGGTGCCTGTATTTAGGTGCCAAGAAAGCACCTATTAGGAGCCCAGTCTGAAAGGAAACATATGCGCCTACTTAAGTATATAAGTACATAAGTATTGCCATACTGGGAAAGACCAAAGTTCCATCGAGCCCAGCATCCTGTTTCCAACAGTGGCCAATCCATGTCACAAATACCCGGCAAGATCCCAAAAATGTCCAAAACATTTTATACTGCTTATCCCAGAAATAGTGGATTTTCCCCAAGTCCATTTAATAACGGTCTATGGACTTTTCCTTTAGGAAGCCGTCCAAACCTTTTTTAAACTCCGCTAAGCTAACCGCCTTTACCACATTCTCTGGCAACGAATTCCAGAGTTTAATTATATGTTGAGTGAAGAAAAGATTTCTCTGATCCTTTTTAAATTTACTACATTGTAGCTTCATCGCATGCCCCCTAGTCCTAGTATTTTTGGAAAGCGTGAACAGACGCTTCACATCTACCCGTTCAACTCCACTCATTATTTTATAGACCTCTATCATATCTCCCCTCAGCCGCCTTTTCTCCAAGCTGAAGAGCCCTAGCCGCTTTAGCATTTCCTCATAGGGAAGTCGTCCCATCCCCTTTATCATTTTCGTCGCCCTTCTCTGCACCTTTTCTAATTCCACTATATCTTTTTTGAGATGCGGCGACCAGAATTGAACACAATATTCGAGGTGCGGTCGCACCATGGAGCGATACAAAGGCATTATAACATCCTCATTTTTGTTTTCCATTCCTTTCCTAATAATACCTAACATTCTATTTGCTTTCTTAGCCGCAGCAGCACACTGAGCAGAAGGTTTCAACGTATCATCAACGACGACACCTAGATCCCTTTCTTGGTCCATGACTCCTAACGTGGAACCTGGAACCTTGCATGACATACCTATAAATCTTTCCCACATGCATCACTTTGCACTTGCTCGCATTAAACGTCATCTGCCATTTAGACGCTGTAAACGGGTACCTCTCTTGTGCAGCCAAGGATAAAACAATCTCCTCCAGCCATAGGCTCCCGGCACAATGAAGAAATAGATGTCCACCAGTAACTTCAATCTTAAGGACTTTTATTCCATGCAGGTTTCTAGTACACAGTTCCAACAGCAGCATAGCACATACCAGGATTCAATACAGGCTTACAGGCTCCAGTCTGGGCTCTTTATCCAGTGCACAATAAACAGTAATTCAATTCCCAAGACAAACAGTTCTTTCAGTTCATCATCACAGTTCAGTCCCCCAGCAGCATTTTCTACCTTCTATCCTCTTTACATTCAGGAGAGTTCAATATTTTAGGGACTCCTTCTACCCAAGGGTTTCCCCCTGCATCAGCTTCACAATGAATTCAATACTTTTGGGACTGCCTCTCACCCAAGGAATCTCAGCCTGCTTCAGTACTTTAGGGACCTCCCTGCCCAAGGGTTTTCAGCCTGCAAATACTTTAGGGACCTCCCTGCCCAAGGGTTTTCAGCCTGCAACTCCTTCTCTCCTTCTGCCTCTCTCTCCTGAACTGAACTGCCTCTGCTGGGACTCCTTCCCACCTGCCTAATCAATCCCTGGCTTCCGCTACCACCACCAATCATTCTCCTTCCATTAGCTTCCCCACACCCATATCAGCTGAGTTGAGCATTAAACTAATGAGACCAATGATGAGCTCCTGCACACAGGGTTTCCTAACTCTCTTTCCACCTAGTGGCAGCCATTCTACACAACCTGCCAGCCTACACCAATGTCTTCCCTGATTGCAGCTAGGAGTCCAGTCCGGGTTCTTCATCTCCCCCTCTGGGACTTGCAATGCCTTCTGGGACTTGTATTTCAGACTGAAACTGCCTTAACCCAACTATCCTGGAGGTGACTTTATCACAACGCCCAGTCTCCCAGTCTCGTAAGGTCCGGTTATAATTTTTCACAATCCTCCCGCGATTTAACGACTTTGAATAACTTTCACGTGTCATCAGTAAATTTAATTACCTCACTAGTTACTCCCATCTCTAGGTCATTTATAAATATGCTAAAAAGCAGCGGTCCCAGCACAGAGCCCTGGGGAACCCCACTAACTACCCTTCTCCATTGAGAATACTGACCATTTAACCCTACTCTCTGTTTTCTATCTTTTAACCAGTTTGTAATCCACAATAGAACACTACATACTATCCCATGACTCTCCAATTTCCTCTGGAGTCTTTCATGAGGTACTTTGTCAAACGCCTTCTGAAAATCCAGATACACAATATCAACCGGCTCCCCTTTATCCACACATTTGTTCATCCCTTCAAAGAAATGTAGTAGATTGGTGAGGCAAGATTTCCCTTCACTAAATTCATGTTGACTTTGAGGGGCATAATCAAACGTCGCCAGCGAAATAGGTCGCCGGCGATCTATTTTGGCGGCGGTGCAACAGCTGGCCAGAACCGTATTTTCGAAAAAGATGGCCGGCCATCTTTTTTTCAATAATACGGTTTAGTCCGGCCAAATGCCAGAGTTCGCCGGGTTTGAGATCGCCGGTTTTGTTTTTCAGCGATAATGAAAAAAAATGCTGGCCATCTCAAACCCGTCGAAATCCAAGGCATTTGGTCATGGGAGGAGCCAGCATTTGTAGTGCACTGGTCCCCCTGACATGCCAAGACACCAACCGGGCACCCTAGGGAGCACTTCTGAAAATGTTTAAAAAATACACAAATAGCTCCCAGGTGCATAGCTCCCTTACCTTGGGTGCTGAGACCCCCAAATCCCCCCCCCCAAACCCACTCCCCACAACTCTACACCATTACCATAGCCCTTATGGGTGAAGGGGGGCACCTACATATGGGTACAGTGGGTTTTGGGGGGGGTTTGGAGGGCTCAACACTTAGCACCACAAGTGTAACAGGTAGGGGGGGGTGGACCTGGGTCTGCTTGCCTGAAGTGCACTGCACCCATTAAAAACTGCTCCAGGGACTTGCATACTGCTGTCAGGGAGCTGGGTATGACATTTGAGGCTGGCATACAGGCTGGCAAAAAACTGTTTTATTTGTATTTTTTTAGTGTGGGAGGGGGTTGGTGACCACTGGGGGAGTATCGGGAGGTCATCACCCATTCCCTCCAGTGGTCATCTGGTCAATTGGGGCACCTTTTTGAGGCTTGGTCATGAAAATTAAAGGACCAAGTAAACCCGGCGAAATACTGATAAATGCCGCTTTTTTTTCCATTATCCGCAAAAGCCGGCCATCTGATAGCCACGCCCAAGTCCGCCCATGTCCCGCCTTCACTTCACCGCTGACACGCCCCCTTGAACTTTCACCGGCGTGGCGACAGGAAAGTGGTGATAGTGTCAAAAACGCCGCTTTCGATTATACCGATTTCGCCACTTTTGCAAGATCGCCAGCCATCTCCCGATTTATGTCAGAAAATCGCCGGCGATCACTTTCGAAAATAAGCCTGTTAGTCTCATTAATCCATACTTTTGAATATGCTCTGTAATTTTATTCTTAATAATAGTCTCTTCCATTTTGCCCGGCACCGACGTCAGACTCACAGGTCTATAATTTCCAGGATCTCCTCTGGAACCTTTTTTTAAAAATCGGCGTTACATTGGCCACCCTCCAATCTTCCGGTACCACGCTCAATTTTAAGGATAAATTACATATTTCTAACAATAGCTCCGCAAGCTCATTTTTCAGTTCTATCAGTACTCTGGGATGAATACCATCCGGTCCAGGAGATTTGCTACTCTTCAGTTTGTAGAACTGCCCCATTACATCCTCCAGGTTTACAGAGAATTCATTAAGTTTCTCCGACTCGTCAGCTTCGAATACCATTTCCGGCACCATATCCCACCCAAATCTTCCTCAGTGAAGACCAAAGCAAAGAATTCATTTAAACTCTCCGCTATGGCTTTGTCTTCCCTGATCGCCCCTTTCACTCCTTGGTCATCTAGCAGTCCAACCGATTCTTTTGCCAGCTTCTTGCTTTTAATATACCTAAAAAAAATTTTACTATGTGTTTTTGCTTCCAATGCAATCTTTTTTCGAAGTCCTTCTTAGCTTTCCTTATCAGCGCTTTGCATTTGACTTGACATTCCTCATGCCGTTTATTATTTTCAGTCAGTTCCTTCTTCCATTTTCTGAAGGATTTTTTTTTAGCTCTAATAGCTTCCTTCACCTCACTATTTAACCACACCAGCTGTCGTTTGGTCTTCCATCCTTCTTTTTTAATACGCAAAATATATTTGGCCTGGGCTTCCAGGATGGTGTTTTTGAACAGCATCCACACCTGATACAAATTTTTGACCCTCGCAGTCACTCCTCTAAGTTTTCTTTTCACCATTCTTCTCATTTTATCATAGTCTCCTTTTTAAAAGTTTAACGCTAACGTATTTGATTTCAATAGTTGAATAATTTAGGGGGCAATAGTGAGTCTAGGTACAGAGCTACAAACCCCGCTGATAAGTTTTACCCTGGGATTTCCAGCAATAGTGAAAGCAAGAGAATGTGAAGCCTTTCTGAAGGTAACATCCCACAGCAGTCAGCATTTTTGACAGTGTTGGCCACTATGAGCTGAATTAGGCCCACATATTCTGTGCTGGCACCTATCCAGGTACCGGCACTGAACTTCCAGGTGTTTGGTGGTGCCCAGAAATTATATGGATGATATTGAGTGCTGTACTTGGATAATTAACCTGGTTCAGTTAGGACTGCATTATAGCTTCTGAATCTGCCCCAATTGCACCCTGGCACTAATCAGTGCTAATATTCAGCAACCCTATCCAGTTACGTGCCATTAAATATTAGCGGTTTGTTGGGCTGACTAGTGGGATTGAATGAACAGGAGCATCTCCTGTCTGATTAAATTGTTTTGAATATCAGTCCCAGTATGAGCAAAACATACATTGTTCTATCCCCCACCCTCAAGAATGCATCTTAACAATGCTGGAAGAATTTTGCCCACATTCAGTATTGTAAGCCCCCATTTTTTTTTAATACAACACCATTTCCCCTTTTGCTTTTGCTCTTGCTCTTCCTGAGTTTAGTTGAAAGCCTAATGATAAAAGATGAAGAGTTACTGTTTCTCATTCACTGAAACATCCTGTAAAGTAATATAGAAGTATGTCATCTGTGATATCATAGGAAACAAAATAGCTGCTTCCATCAGGCTAGGTGATGAAAATGCAATCTCAAATTTATGACTCCCAACTTAGTATTAGACTTTCTATTTGATAGTCCACCTTTTCCTAGGGTATAATCAGTGTGTTTTTTCTAGCAAAAAAGGTGCCGGTACTCAAATGCTAGGCCACACTTCAGGAGTGAAGTGATCACTGAGGGTCCCACCCCATAATAGCCAGGCCCCCTGCAACCAGTCACAGAATCTACGACAAGTCAGAATTGGTGTGTAGAACCTGAGCTCTATCATTAAAATGTGGGTTCCACGGGTCAATTTTAGCAGACAATGGAAAAGGTGCCAGTACTCAGTACCCCCAAGTACCCCTTCAAAAAAAGCCCTGGGTATAATGTAACACCAAACTGATGCTAAACATGTAAAGAACTTTTGATTAAGCAGAGGAACTTGTACTCAGGATCTCTACCATTGTTCAGATAGTTTGGTCTTCTGGGTCATTTTCCCATCATAGTGTTGTCATGGGCTTCCAGTGACTTTTAATTTTCTGTACTTGTGTGATTAATTGGTAATCATCTTTTCCTTCACTCACTACTAATGGCTCATGAACATTAAAGCTGCCTACATTAGATCTGATTACCTCCTGTCTCCAGCAGTAGCAGTTAGTAGGGTGTTCAGAGAAGATCCATAAGAAACAGGGCATATGTAAAGCGAGTCATCAGTTGTCAGATATTCCCTGGTTTTAGGAGCCACAGTTTAGATTTCAAGACCATCAGTAATGCCTATCCTCAAAACCAGCCCAGATTTGGGAGTGTGGTGCACATAAGCACCCTCAGTAGATAATACAGGGATTTCAGGTACAAGAAGGTGTGAGATCTCCTGGTCTGGGCCTATCGGAGGGGGGGGGGGGGGGCAGCAGGGCCATTTGGTCTGTCTCACACAGAAAAGGAGCTTCCCTTTGGAAAATAAAAAGTGTATCCAATATTTTTGTAACTGGAAGCAAAGATGGTATCATCATATCTGTGAACTATTGAGAGGTGATCACTGTTGATTAGCAGGATGGGGCAGAAAATGAATGGATATCAGCTCTCTCTCCCTCTTCCCCATCCCTCTCTTCTTCCCCATTCTCACTAATCCATACTTTCTCATACATATATTGATTGGAGGAGTGGCTAGAGTGGTGGACTTTGCTCCTAGGGAACTGGGTTTGATTCCCACTGCAAGCACAGGCAGCTCCTTGTGACTCTGGGCAAGTCACTTAACCCTCCATTGCCCCAGGTACAAATAAGTACTTAAGCCGCATTGAGCCTGCCATAAGTGGAAAAGCGTGGGGTACAAAAAAAAAAAAAAATTATATATATATATATATATATATATATTGTAAACATGATGAGGTTAATTGTGAAGAATTGTGAGGATGGAGCTCTCACCTCAGGCTCTCAGATCCCTCATTCACTCAGGGTGAGCTGGTTCTTAGTATGCAGATTTTATGCAAATTCAGATCCTACCCCTTTTTACTCGGGGTGACCTGGTTCTCAAAAAAAGCAAACAGAGTCAGGTCTTATCAACAGGATTTCTTCCACACAAATCTTTATTTCAGCCCATGGGGCACACCTCTCTTAGCTTAAAACACTTTCACAAGCTCAACAGTTCTTCCAGCTTAACCATTTCCTTTCTTCCTCTCAGTGCAATCTTCCAGTTTAAACATTTCTTCTTGCACAGTCCCATGTCCCTTTATTTCTTCCCCCTGAGCCCTTTCCCACTGGCATTTTGGCTCAGTACTAGCTCAGTCCAGGACACCCAGTCTCTTCTCAATATTAACTCTGGGACACACAGTACCTCTTCACTGTTCTAACCACAGCCTTGGCATCTGGGACACACAGTAGTTCTCTTCACTGTTCTAAACATAGCCTTGGCATCTGGGACACACAGTAGCTCTCTGAACACATAGTTCTTATCCTGGCACTCTAGGACCTTCTTACCCCAGCCAGCTTCCCTGCCTTGCACCCAGTTCACCACAAGTCAAAAGGGCTCAGCCAGTACTTCACCTGGGGATCTCCAGCTCTCTTCTTCAGCTGCTAGCTCTCCCCTCCCTTTCTCAGGTGGGGTATTAAGGATTTAATGGCAAACAGGACCCAGCCCATAACCGGCTGCACCTGTTTCCACCCCCAGGACTCTCCCCGGTCCTAGCGAGCTCCAGCTATACCTCCCCTTTGACTCACCTAGCCCTTCTCCCTGGACATTTTAGGGGGGTCAGCGCCCTCTAGGGGCCTAACCAGGGTAGGACAGCCTCATAATCCTTACAATATATATATATATATATATTCTCTGTCTTTTCCCTCTTCTTCTCCTCTAGAGATGATACCAGCACCCTTTCCCTCCCCTAACTCCTGCATATTTCTCCTTTACCCCTCTCTAATCCCAGCACTCTTATGCCTCCTCCTCAATAAACACAGCACACTGACAGATAATCCAGGGTATCCCCTTCCCCTTTCTTTATTCTGCCCCCAGCTGAGACCCAAATCTTGGAATCACAGATTGCTGCAGCCTGCTGTTTGCTTTATGTGCTCCAGCTTCAACCCCTTCCCATTCTATAGAGGTAAGATTGAAGGAGGTGAAGTTGGAGTAGACCTGCAAGCATAAAACAATTGTTCTCCTTCCTTCTCCAGCCCCACCATTCTGTTCCCTCCATACTGGCTGAAGGGGAAAATCTGGAACCGTGTCAAACAGGTACAGGAATCAGATGGCATCTTCAAAATTTGGCCTACCTATGTTGCCCAGGCCTAAATCCAGGCCTGCCTATCCTGCAGTGGGACCAAAATCTGAAGCTTTCCTTTGGTAGACTGCAAATGTATTTTCCTTCTGGGAGTGGAGACAGTTCATTGTCTAGCCAGTCAGAGTTCTGGTGTGTTGGACTACACTGATATATTTGAAGAGATGGGAGGGCATGGGAAGAGGGGCAAACTTTTGTGCAGCAAAGACTGTAAATCATTTTGAAATATTTAAATGGCTTGAATAATTGGTATTTTTTCCACCCACCCCCCCCCCCCAAAAAAAAATATATATTAAGTTTTGTAAAAAAGAACATATATAAATATCACTGCGTTTGACTGTCTCATTTCCTAGGTGTCTGGAATATTTTTTTCACTTGGTTAGTTTAGAATCACCCTCTGGCAGGGGCGGACTGACCATTGGGACAACAAGGCAGTACCTGAAGGCACACAGTAGTAGGGGGTCCACTTTCCCCTAGCTTCCATCTAGTGTAATCATTTATGATAGGTGGTTAGGGTACCATGACCTTTAGTGTCCAGGGGACCAGATCCCTGGCAGTCTGCTACTGCCCTTTAGGGTTTAAAGAGACCTAACATCTGGGTCCCATAATAAAGGCTGAGAAAGGAAGGGACTAGACAACTCTTAGTCCTAGAGGGACTGAAGCAGTCCTGGTTTTACTCCCAGTGGCTCCTGTCTGGTTAAACCATACTGAGCTGGCAATCCGGCACTGTTCTTTGGTATCAGAGAGGTCAGTGCTGCTGATAATATTGCCTTTGACCACCCAATTAGTGCTGGGGTGGTCCAGGAGTGCTGCTAACCAGTTAGCTATGTGAATATAGGCCAGTACACAATTAGCTTCCAGGTGACCCCTGTAATTGGATTTTATTTATTTTACATTCAGGTACACTGGATATTTCCCTGTCCCTGGAGGGCTCACAATCTAAGTTTATACCTGAGGCAATGGAGGGTTAAATGAGTTGCTCAAGCTCACAAGGAGCACCAGTAGGATTTGAACTGGCTACCTGTGGATGTCAAGCCCGGTGTTCTAACCACTAGGCCACTCCTCCACTCAATACCATTGCCCAGACACGGCCCCAGCATTGAATATCCATGCTCAGACCAGCCCGTAGCTGTAAGTAAGCTTCTTAAAATCCGCTGGCTGCTGCAGGCTTACTACTACCCCTACAAGTCCAGAGAGGCAAAAAATGGAAAAACTAGGACTGACTCTGATTGTCCTTGATGACCTGGACCTTTTTGCAAATTTGAACTCTAAAACACACTCTCTCTCCTTCCTGTGCATCTTCAAGGTATCCTACTACTACTACTTATCATTTCTATAGCGCTACTAGACGTAAGCAGCGCTGTGCACTTGAACATGAAGAGATAGTTCCTGCTCGACAGAGCTTACAATCTAATTAGGACAGACAAACAGGACAAACAAGAGATAAGGGAATATTAAAGTGAGGATGATAAAATAAGGGTTCTGAACAAGTGAATAAGGGTTAGGAGTTAAAAGCAGCATCAAAAGGGAGGGCTTTTAGCTTAGATTTGAAGACGGCCAGAGATGGAGCTTGACGTACCAGCTCAGGAAGTCTATTCCAGGCATATGGTGCAGCAAGATAAAAGGAACGGAGTCTGGAGTTAGCAGTGGAGGAGAAGGGTGCAGATAAGAGAGATTTACCTAGCGAATGGAGTTCCCGGGGAGGAATGTAGGGAGAGATGAGAGTGGGGAGGTACTGAGGAGCTGCAGAGTGAATGCACTTATAGGTCAATAAGAGGAGTTTGAACTGTATGCGGAAACGGATAGGAAGCCAGTGAAGTGACTTGAGGAGAGGGCTAATATGAGCATAACGACACTGGTGGAATATTAGTCGTGCAGCAGAATTTTGAACAGATTGAAGAGGAGAGAGATGGCTAAGTGGGAGACCTGTGAGAAGCTAGTTGCAATAGTCTAAGCGAGAGGTGATAAGAGTGTGGATGAGGGTTCTGGTGGTGTGCTCATGTAATCCTATACATAGTGTTGTGTGATATTGAGTTAGTAATCAGTTACTGTAGTTAATTACTTTCTTGCAGTAATCAATATCCCAGTAACTGTAATTAGTTATTTTTGAAGAGTAACTAGCACAACATGACAGGACATGACAGAGGATGTGGTTGGCATGAGTTGGTCAAACCTCCTTGAAATAACCATCAAGGGGGTCACGTGATGGTACTAGCCTGAGCGGACGTCTGTTGGCTCGGCTCCTCTCCCCTTCCTTACATGCGGCGAGAACCCGCCGATCCTTTCAATTGTGACCAGTCTATTCGGGTGACAGAGGGTGCAGCACGGTTAAGGGCAGCTGCAGATGTGGTGGATGTCGTGGAATGCCGGTGAAACAGACGCGACTGGGCCGAGATAAACAAACCACGGCTGCAAAAAAGATGGTGTCGCCGTCCTCTAAACCAACTACCTCCGCGATGGCAATGGGGCTGCAAGAAGACACAGTACACGTCTCGATGAGGAATCTCTCTCAACCTCGGGACGATAAACTGGCCAAGTTACATGAGGGAGTAGAAGAGATAAAGGACAGCGTGGCGGGTCATGCTGTGAGAATCCAGCACGCAGAAGAGCGTATTTCAGCACAAGAGGACTTGCTAGCTGCGGCGGAATCCAGAATACGAGCACTGGATACCAGGTCCACACATTAACAGACAGAGTGGAGGACCAGGATAACAGGGGCCGCCGGAATAATCTCCGTGTAATCGGGGTCCCCGAAACCATGTCAGAGAGTGAGCTGCGAGAGCTGGTTGAAAGCTGGCTCCCAAAAACTCTGGGGCTGTCTATGGAGAGTGGTCGTGTACAAGTGGAATGGGTACACAGGATTGGAGTTAGACGTGAGGAAGCTGGCAAATCGAGGCCGGTTATCGCAAGATACCTTAATTATGCTATTAAAGCCAAATTATTGGAACTGTTTAAACGCCAGCGGGTGCTTGAATACAAAGGTGCCCGGCTTCTGCTTTTTCAAGATTTCTCTGTCAGAGTAACAGAGCAGAGAAAACTTCTAGCACCATACTGCTCATAGCTGTTTTCAAAGGGCATCAAATTTACTTTTCAATATCCAGCACAGGTCCGAATAACGCACAAGAACAACACGGTCACATTGACCAAAGCAGAAGACCTAAAGGCGTTCCTGGAAAAGCTCCCGTAAGTGTAAAGAGCGATGTTGGGAGTATTTATCTTTACTTAACTTTGTTATCACAGTAATCGAGAGGGTATGATATGGCTGGAGATTGTGACTTGAAGCGGGGTATATACTGGTCTCAGGAGAGCAGGGGAGCACCACATCTCTCGATGTGACATGGAAGGAAAAATCGCTACTGAGATAAATTGTGAGGAGGAGCATGAGAACATGGCTGCCGATAATGTGCGGGAAACCTGCATCGGAGGAAAGGCGCGTGTGGCAAATGGAGAGAGCTCTGAGAGGACTGGTTACACAGACAAGAGAACCCTAACATGTTTAGAGATCTCTCAGCAGTACTCCTGAGCCAGCAAACCAGGAAATATACAGCAAGGGCTAGGGCTCCAGTTCAGATTAAGAATGTTGAAATTAATGTTACAGTTCACGTTCATATGTTTAATTGTTCAGAGGAAAGGAAGGATGGGTATTACACCAGTGCATTTTTTTGATAATTGATACTTGGGTGTGTGTGGAGGGAGGGGAGCTGGGACTTGGGTTTCTGGGGATACTCTAGGGGGGTGAGGGGTCACCATAACGAGTGTGGTGAAGAGGGGTGTGAGTGTGAAAGAGTCGACTGGGGAGGAATGCATGGTGCAGTGACTGATGGGTGGAAGAGTTGGGGGGGGGGTTTGAGGGGAGGGAGGGCAAGGGGGGAGGGGAGGGAGAACTGGTGCTGAGTAGGGAATGTACAAGGTTAGCAGAACTGAGACACGTGGGGGAGACATATCAAATTGGGCTGTTGATTCTAAGGATCCCCTCGGAGCGGTTTAGCTGGGACACCGCCTGGGGGAGATGTTACCAGAGCCATTGGGTCTATAGGATGAGCAAATGGGTGGATGGCTGATATTCGTGTAGCCACATTAAATGTGGACGGCATCTATTCACCTGTTAAGAGATCCAAACTGCTTCAATACAGCAAACAAATCCAAGCCAGCAAACACCTGAAAGTGGATGTTCTGTTACTCCAGGAGACCCACCTCTTGCAGCTGGAACACCTTAAGCTAAAACAAGGGTGGGTAGGTGAATTAGTGTCTGCCTCCTTTAATAGCAGACAAAGAGGGATAGCTGTGCTGCTCCATAAAGGTTTAGACTACACTAGACACAAAATTATTCAGGATCCCGAAGGGAGGTTTGTCATTTGGGTGGGAATTGTGCAGGATAGCAAGGTAGCTCTGTGCTCAGTGTATGCTCCCAATGTTTATTCGCATACATTTTTTTTATTCCCTGCTGGCAGCTTTGGTCCCAGTAAGTGATTATCAATTAGTGGTGGGAGGGGACTTCAATATTACAGCGGACCCGTTGGTGGATTGTAACCCCCCCCCCCCCCCAAGAAGAGGATTAAGGGATGGGAAATATCCAATTTTCACTAGGCTAGATCGTAGTTTTATGCACCTCCCCAAGGAAAAGAATAGCGAATGATACATACCTGTAGCAGGTGTTCTCCGAGGACAGCAGGCTGATTGTTCTCACGACTGGGTTGACGTCCACGGCAGCCCCCACCAACCGGAACAAAAACTTCACGGGCGGCCCGCACGCAGGGCACGCCCACTGCGCATGCGCGGCCGTCTTCCCGCCCGTGCGTGACCGTTCCCGCTCAGTTGAATGACAAGCAAAAGAATGAGGAAAAACGCAACTCCAAAGGGGAGGAGGGAGGGTAGGTGAGAACAATCAGCCTGCTGTCCTCGGAGAACACCTGCTACAGGTATGTATCATTCGCTTTCTCCGAGGACAAGCGGGCTGCTTGTTCTCACGACTGGGGTATCCCTAGCTCTCAGGCTCACTCAAAACAAGAACCCAGGTCAATTGAACCTCGCAACGGCGAGGGCATAACAGAAATTGACCTACGAAGAACAACTAACTGAGAGTGCAGCCTGACCAGAATAAATTCAGGTCCTGGAGGGTGGAGTTGGATTCAAACCCCAAACAGATTCTGCAGCACCGACTGCCCGAACCGACTGTCGCGTCGGGTATCCTGCTGTAGGCAGTAATGAGATGTGAATGTGTGGACAGATGACCACGTCGCAGCTTTGCAAATCTCTTCAATAGTGGCTAACTTCAAGTGGGCCACCGACGCTGCCATGGCTCTAACACTATGAGCCGTGACATGACCCTCAAGAGCCAGCCCAGCCTGGGCATAAGTGAAGGAAATGCAATCTGCTAGCCAATTGGAGATGGTGCGTTTCCCGACAGCGACCCCTTTCCTATTGGGGTCGAAAGAAACAAACAATTGGGCGGACTGTCTGTGGGGCTGTGTCCGCTCCAAATAGAAGACCAACGCTCGCTTGCAGTCCAATGTGTGCAACTGACGTTCAGCAGGGCGGGTATGCGGTCTGGGAAAGAATGTTGGCAAGACAATTGACTGGTTAAGATGGAACTCCGACACCACCTTTGGCAGGAACTTAGGGTGAGTACGGAGCACTACTCTGTTATGATGAAATTTGGTATAAGGAGCATGAGCTACCAGGGCTTGCAGCTCACTGACTCTGCGAGCTGAAGTAACTGCCACCAAGAAAATGACCTTCCAGGTCAAGTACTTCAGATGGCAGGAATTCAGTGGCTCAAAAGGAGGTTTCATCAGCTGGGTGAGGACGACGTTGAGATCCCATGACACTGCAGGAGGCTTGACAGGGGGCCTTGACAAAAGCAAGCCTCTCATGAATCGAACGACTAAAGGCTCTCCAGAGATGGCTTTACCCTCTACACGAGGATGGTAAGCACTAATCGCACTAAGGTGATTCCTTACTGAGTTGGTCTTGAGGCCAGACTCTGATAAGTGCAGAAGGTATTCAAGCAGGTTCTGTGCAGGACAAGAACGAGGTACTAGGGCCTTGCTCTCACACCAAACGACAAACCTCCTCCACTTGAAAAAGTAACTCTTTTTAGTGGAATCCTTTCTAGAGGCAAGCAGGACGCGGGAGACACCCTCCGACAGACCCAACGAAGCAAAGTCTACGCCCTCAACATCCAGGCCGTGAGAGCCAGAGACTGAAGGTTGGGGTGCAGAAGCGCTCCGTCGTTCTGCGAAATGAGAGTCGGAAAACACTCCAATCTCCACGGTTCTTCGGAGGACAACTCCAGAAGTAAAGGGAACCAGATCTGACGGGGCCAAAAGGGCGCTATCAGAATCATGTTGCCGTGGTCTTGCTTGAGCTTCAGTAAGGTCTTCCCCACCAAAGGTATGGGAGGATAAGCATGCAGGAGGCCGGTCCCCCAATGGAGGAGAAAGATATCCGACGCTAGTCTGCCGCATGCCTGTAGTCTGGAACAGAACAGAGGCAGCTTGTGGTTGGTCTGAGAGGCGAAAAGGTCCACCAAGGGAGTGCCCCACTCTCGGAAGATCTTGCGTACCACTCTGGAATGGAGCGACCACTCGTGCGGTTGCATGACTCTGCTCAGTCTGTCGGCCAGACTGTTGTTTATGCCTGCCAGGTATGTGGCTTGGAGAAGCATGCCGAACTGGCAGGCCCAACGCCACATCCCGACGGCTTCCTGACACAGGGGGCGAGATCCGGTGCCCCCCTGCTTGTTAATGTAATACATTGCAACCTGATTGTCTGTCCGAATTTGGATAATTTGATAGGACAGCCGATCTCTGAAGGCCTTCAGTGCGTTCCAGACTGCTTGGAGCTCCAGGAGGTTGATCTGAAGATCCTGTTCCTGGAGGGACCACAGTCCCTGGGTGTGAAGCCCATCGACATGAGCTCCCCACCCCAGGCGAGATGCATCCGTCGTCAGCACTTTCGTGGGCTGCGGAATTTGGAATGGACGTCCCAGGGTCAAATTGGTCCGAAGAGTCCACCAGTGCAGCGAATTGCGACAACTGAGGGACAGGTGGATGACATCTTCTAGATTCCCGGTGGCTTGACACCACTGGGAAGCTAGGGTCCATTGAGCAGATCTCATGTGAAGACGAGCCATGGGAGTCACATGAACTGTAGAGGCCATATGACCTAGGAGTCTCAACATCTGCCGAGCTGTGACCTGCTGAGACGCTCTGGTCTGGGAAGCGAGGGACAGGAGGTTGTGGGCCCTCGCTTCGGGAAGAAAGGCCTGAGCTGTCTGTGAATTCAGCAGAGCTCCTATGAATTCCAGAGATTGGACTGGCTGGAGATGGGACTTTGGGTAATTTATCACAAACCCCAGCAGCTCCAGGAGGTGAATAGTGCACTGCATGGACCGGAGAGTCCCTGCCTCCGAGGTGTTCTTGACCAGCCAATCGTCGAGATATGGGAACACGTGCACTCCCAGCTTGCGTAGATACGCCGCGACCACCACGAGGCACTTCGTGAACACCCGTGGGGCAGAGGCGAGCCCAAAGGGCAGCACACAATACTGAAAGTGCCGTGTCCCCAGGCGGAATTACTACTACTACTACTGTGATACTGTGAGCTGGCAGTATCGGGATGTGAGTATAAGCGTCCTTTAAATCCAGGGAGCATAGCCAATCGTCTTTCTGAATCATGGGGAGAAGGGTGCCCAAGGAAAGCATCCTGAACTTCTCTTTGACCAGGTATTTGTTCAGGCCTCTCAGGTCTAGGATCCCCCCTGTTTTCTTTTCCACAAGGAAGTACCTGGAATAGAATCCCTGCCCTTCCTGCCCGGGTGGTACGGGCTCGACCGCATTGGCGCTGAGAAGGGCGGAGAGTTCCTCTGCAAGTACCTGCTTGTGATGGGAGCTGAAGGATTGAGCTCCCGGTGGGCAATTTGGTGGAGTGGAGGCCAAATTCAGGGTGTATCCGCACCGCACTATTTGGAGAACCCACTGGTCGGAGGTTATCAGAGGCCACCTTTGGTGAAAAGCTTTCAACCTCCCCCCAACCGGCAGGCCGTCCGGTACGGACACTTTGATGGCGGCTATGTTCCCATGGATCCAGTCAAAAGCCCGTCCCTGGCTTTTGCTGTGGAGGCGCAGGGGGCTGCTTAGGCGCACGCTGTTGATGGGAACGAGCGTGCTGGGACTGTCCCTGTGCCTGAGGAGGCCTTCGGGCCGGCTGGGTGTACCTACGCTTGCTGTAGGCGTAGGGAGCAGCCTGCCGGGCCCAGGAAAAACGTCCACCTGTAGAGGTGGATGCTGAAGGCGCCCGGTGGGAGAGCTTGTCGAGGGCGGTTTCCCGCTGGTGTAGTTGGTCCACCAACTGCTCGACCTTCTCGCCGAAAATGTTATCCCCCCGACAAGGGACATCAGCCAGTCGTTGCTGGGTGCGGTTGTCCAGGTCAGAGGCACGCAGCCAGGAGAGTCTGCGCATCACTATAACTTGGGCCGCAGCTCAAGATGCCACATCACAGGTGTCATATATACCCCTGGACAGAAACTTTCTACACGCCTTCAGCTGCCTGACCACCTCCTGAAAAGGCCTGGACTGCTCCAGAGGGAGCTTATCGACCAGGTCCGCCAGTTGCTTCACATTGTTCCGCATTTGGATGCTCGTGTAGAGCTGGTACGACTGGATGCGGGTCACGAGCATGGAAGATTGGTAGGCCTTCCTCCCAAACGAGTCCAGAGTGCAAGACTCCCGCCCCGGGGGCGCCAAGGCGGCATCCCTCGAACTCTGTGCCCTCTTGAGAGCAGAGTCCACGACCGCCGAGTCATGAGGCAATTGGGGCCGCATTAACTCTGGGTCAGAGTGGATTCTGTATTGGGACTCCGCTTTCTTGGGAATGGTGGGGTTAGATAATGGCTTCTGCCAGTTCCGAAGCAGTGTCTCCTTGAGGACATTGTACAACGGTACCGTGGAAGACTCTCTAGGTGGTGATGGATAGTCGAGGAGCTCGAGCATCTCAACCCTCGGCTCATCCACAGAGACCACGGGGAAGGGAGTGCATATAGACATATCCCTGACAAAGAAGGCAAAGGAGAGGCTCTCAGGGGGCGAGAGCTTCCTCTCTGGTGAAGGAGTGGGGTCGGAGGGAAGGCCCTCAGACTCCTCTGAGGAGAAATATCTGGGATCCTCCTCCTCCCCCCACGAGGCCTCTTCCTCGGTATCGGACATGAGCTCTTGCAGCTCAGACCTGAACCGGGCCCGTCTCGACTGCGAGGAACCATGTCCTCGATGGTGGCGTCGAGCGGTGGACTCCTGTGCCGGCGGGGATGAAGCTCCCTCCATCGACATCGACGGGGATTCCACCTGCGTGACGGTCGACACTGGTACCGCAAGCGGCGTCGGTGTCGGAGGACTCGGCATCGGGCTAGAGCATGCCGGCGCCTCCATCAACAGCGCTGGGGCACAAGCACCCCCGGAGCTGGCAAGGCCTGGCGCATCAGCCCTTCCAGAATCCCTGGAAGGATGGCTCGGAGGCACTCGTCAAGGCCCGCTGTCAGGAAAGGCAGGGGGGCCGGAGTGGGTGCCGGTGCCGGAAGCTGCTCGGGTCCAGGAGACGGTACCGAAGCACCCATGGACTGACGCAGCAACACCTCTTCGACTGAGGGGGAACGCTCCTCTCGGCACTGCCATTTCCTCGGTGTCGATCCATCTCTGGAGGCGCCGGAACTAGCAGTCCCGTGAGCCATGGGCAACCGATGCCGATGTTTCTTTGTTTTCTTTCGGTGCCCATCATCGACGCTCAGTGGCAGAGATGAAGAGGAGGTAGAACCCCCCCGGCCTCGAGGGATCGGGTCTGACAGGGTTTGGTCCCGATGGCCCTGGGTAGAGGGAGTGGCCGGGGCCGACTGCCCGCGCGGCCGCTCACCCCCCGCCGTCGCCGGAGGTCCGGTGGGCCAACGGTACCTGTGCTTCTGGGGTCGATGCCATCGTCTGTGTCGATTTCGTCGACATCGGTACCGGTACCGAAGATCCGGCCATCGACACCGATGCCGTCGACGTCGACGGGCCGGCGCAAATTCCAAAAAGTTGGTCCCGACGAACTTGCCTCGCCACCTGTGTCCGCTTTCGCAATCCGAAACACAAGGTGCATGTCTTGGTATTATGCTCCGGGCCAAGGCACTGGAGGCACCAAGCGTGAGTATCGGTTTGCGAGATGTGCCGGCCGCACCAACCACACTTCTTGAATCCACTCGGGACCTTCGAGGACATCGACGGAAAAATCGCGTCGGCGAAGTCAAAGTCGTCGATGGTGGCAGTGAAAAGCACACCCGAAAAAGAAACGACCGAGCGGCCACAAGGCCGCAACGAAGCGCCCCCGCGCTAAGACGACGAGGGGACAAACAAAACCTTTTTTTTTTTAAAAATAAAGAAAAGAAAGGAAAAGAAAAGAGAAAATTCCCGGCTAAGCCGCGATCCGGTTTCCGGGGCTGACCAAGAGAGAGACGGTAACACGTCTCTCCTCAGCGCAGAATCGAAAAAAACTGAGCAGGAACAGTCGCGCACGGGCGGGAAGACGGCCGCGCATGCGCGGTGGGCGTGCCCTGCGTGCGGGACCGCCCGCGAAGTTTTTGTTCCGGTTGGTGGGGGCTGCCATGGACGTCAACCCAGTCATGAGAACAAGCAGCCTGCTTGTCCTCGGAGAAAGACTGTCACATTGGTATAGGACAGGCTTGGTTTGGAAGGAGATATCAGAGAAAATGCTAGCCAGGTATTTTTATATGGCCTTTAAAATAACACCTAGTGTAGGGCTTCATGAAATTCAATTCAAAATCTTGCACATGGCTTATGTTACCCGTAGCAAAGGTAAGCAGCTTGGCCTTTGGGATTCGGACGCTTGTGACAAATGCCAGGGGGGTAAGGGAACCATAGTGCACCATTTTTTGGAGTGCAGGGTACTGCGGGATTTTTGGAAGGGAGTATTAGGGAAGCTGGAGGGGGTTCTTCAGGTACAAGTAAATGGACATACGACATATTACTGTTAGGCTCTGATGCTGAACTGCAAGAGCAGGGGTTATCTGTACATCAATGCAAATTTGCCCTCTTGGCATTGGTGCTAGCAAAACGGGTAATATTACAGTGTTGGTTAGATAAAGGACCGCCCCCTATAGCCAAATGGCAGGCAGGTATGGCACAGATGGCAGAATGGGAGAAGGGGAATTGCAGCCAATCTGCAAGATAGACACATTATACTCAGGATTGTGGAGGAAGTGGCACATGACATACCCTTAAACTCATCTAGGTGGCTTACCTGGTGCGAGAACTCCTCCAGTGTCTCGGGAGGAAGATAGTGTTTGAATACAATACAAGAACTAAAAGTCTATGCACTAGTTTGGGAGGGGGGATGAGGAGGGAGGGAGGGGAAGGTTTGTTAATGGGATCATAGGGACAAATGGGATAAAACAAAAATGAAAGTAGGGAAACACTATGTGCGCGCAGCAGGAGACGAGGGCATACACTTTGGCAAAGTTTGGCTGCACAAGGAGAATTTTGTTATCAAGCGGAGTGTATGATTATATTAGATTGTAGGTACACTGAACAAATCTTGTAAGCTTTCCGTGTTTTTGATATTTGTAATGTGTGTTTCTCCACTCAATAAAAAACATTTTCAAAAAAAAAAAAAAGAAATAACCATCAAGAGATGAGTTATGCAATGTTCACACTGGGGTTGTGTATGATGAATATTTTACCTCTTTATGTCCCATAAGGCTTTTACCATAAGTTTTCTTGGATGTGGTTCAGTAAAAGAAAATCAATTAGTTACTCTAAGCATATAATTGTAATCAGTAATCAATTTATTTCCTAAAAGAGTACTTTAATTACTGTAACTAATTACTTTAAACTGAGAAATAACTACTAACTGTAATTACAGTGCACTCCATTTAAGTGCATATCGGATAAGAGCATGCTCTGTTTAACTGCATGCCATACTTCAGTCCCGTTTTTAGCACCATCAATTCCTATGGGGACAAACTTCGTTTTAGCGCACCACTGATAAGTGCAAGATTCGCTTATATGCATGGTTCAAGACCGCTCCTCTGCAGGAAAGACTCCACATAAACGCGCGCATGGAATATGGAAGCCGATTGGCGCATGACAACCAACTAGATTTCAAATTTGCTGCCTCTTTAACTGCCACAGGGAGAATAAGCGCAAGAATGTTGTTAGGGCGTACACCGGGATCATCGTCGCAGCAAAACTGTAAGACTTTAACACTGGCTGAACGAATAGAAGTTCTTTAAAAATTAGAAAACAAACAAAGTCAAGCATCTATTGCTAAAGAATATGTTGTCAATCCCAGTCAAATTTCACGTGTCTTGAAGCAGAAAGACCAGCTTCTGGAAGACTGGCAAAACAATACAAATCCACACAGGAAACGAAAACGGGCGGGAAAAGCTGAGGAGATAGAAGATGCTCTTCTTCGGTTTTTTTCTCGAGTCAGGAGCAGACAGTTTCCTGTCAGTGGTCCACTGCTTATGGAGAAAGCTAACCAGGTAGCAGAAAGTCTTGGACTGACTGAATTCAAAGCCACTGTTGGATGGTTGGAAAGATGGAAGGAGAGGACCAGCATAAAATTAAAGAAACAGCATGGTGAGAAACCAGACTTTGATGTCTTTGGTGCTGAAAATTGGGCTTTCAGTTCTTCCTACCATCTTGAACAAGTTTGCACCTCGTGACAATTTCAATGCTGACAAAAATGGTCTCTACTGGCGAGCAATTCCTGATGGAACACTTGCATTCAAAAATGCCGAACCTACTGGAGGTAAAACATCAAAGGACCGACTGACAATCCTCCTTTACCCCTTGTCATTGGAAAGAGCAAACAGCCCCATTGCTTCAAGAAAGTTAAGCAACTTCCTGTGTCATATGAGGCTAACACAAATTCATGGATGACTGGGGAAATTTGGAAGCATTGGCTAAAGAAGTTAGACACTAGAATGCGGGCACAAAAGTGTCAGATTTTGCTGCTTTGTGATAATTGTGCTGCACACAGGGATGATGTCAGGCTGTCTAACGTCAAGGTGGTCTTCTTGCCACCAAACACTGCCTCTCTGATCCAACCTATGGAACAGGGCATAATAGCCAATTTCAAACAACATTATCGGGCTCTTGTGCTACGTCGTTTGATGAACGTTATGGAAGACCAGACTGCCAAGGATAAATGTGCTGTTGAACTGGCTCGTAATCTATCACTGTTGGATTCCCTACATATGCAGAAAGAAGCCTGGAATCATGTTACCCAGGCAACCATTGTGAATTGCTACAAGCGGGCAAGCTTTGTTAAGGATGTGGAGGGGGATGCAGCTGTTGCAAACGTGTCAGATGAAGAGGTTATTGACATACCAGCCGGTGTTACTGAAGAGGAGTTCCATCGCTACGTAGCTGTTGATTACGATCTACAAACAGCTGAAGACAGCACTGATGTCGAGATATGCGCCTACATGCAGGCAACAACGGCTGATGATGGAACAGATGAAGAAATGAGCAGCGAGGCACATGCTGATGAAATCCAACAACCTCCTCCTGTCACTTTTGCAAAAGCGCTGGAGAGTCTCAACACCATGCGGGTCTATCTGGAGGCCACTGGATGTCAGTGCTATGACAGTTTTTACCGTCTGGCAGATATAGTCTATGGAACTCACAGACCCAAGAGTGTACAGTGGGCTATAACTGATTACTTCAAATAAAGCCTAATGTCAGTTAACTGAGACTGTATACTGTACGTATATTAATAAACAGTACTGTACATTTGTTTATCAGATATCAAGCTTCTTTGGGTCACAACAGTTAAGTGCACGCTCTGGTTAACTACATGCATTTCTTTGGTCCCAGACCCTTGCACTTAAGCGGATTGCACTGTAATTACTTTTGAAGAGTAACTAGCACAACACTGCCTATACAGATGGTTTTTCTCTCTGACAATCATAAATGAGTGGCACATCTTTTACCATTTTTAAGAATGTAGTACCCTCTGGTGGTCACCCATGGTATAGTCTGTGCTTCCTAGGGTGCACAGATTTTCTAATCAAAACTGGGTCCCTGGCTTTCTAGGTTCTACAAGAAGGAAGAATATTTGCTCCTCTCTAAAGGCTCATTCTGGGATCTTGGACACCTGCAGTTGCTGATCTTTCTCACTGTTGAAAATGTTATTATTGCCCCTGATTTTTAACTTGTGGCAGGTAGCATTTTTTTTTTAATGCTGGCCACTGTGGAGGGTTTTTAATACCCAGGTATCTAGTGCCAGGCAGTACCCAGATAACGGTGCTGAATATCTGGGTCTAAAGTAGCCACCAGCACTTATCAGGGTACCAGCGAAATTCAGACTGATACCCAGATAACTATCCAGATAAAGTTAGAATGGCCTTTGTGCTGTCCTAACTTTATCTGTTACCTGATTAGCAGACTGAATATCACCACTAATTAGGTAACTCCTGGTTGTACCATAGTTCAAACCCTGGACCGCCTGATACTATCTGGATAGCACTGGGGCAGTCAGTGTTAGTTTGGGGCAGCATAGATAAAGCTGCTGAACATCAACTCCATTATTACTATTATTTTCCTTCAACAAGCAGGATTCAGTCAGGCACACAAGTGAGTGGAACAGGAGGTAGTGTCCTATTGTGGATTAAAAACTGGTTAAAGGATAGAAAAGAGAGAGTAGGGTTAAATGGTCAGTATTCTCAATGGAGAAGGGTAGATAGTGGGATTCCCCAGGAGTCTGTGCTGGGACCGCTGCTTTTTAACATTTATAAATGATCTAGAGATAGGAGTAACTAGTGAGGTAATTAAATTTGCTGATGAGACAAAGTTTTTAAAAGTTGTTAAATCGCAAGAGGATTGTGAAAAATTACAAGAGGACCTTACGAGACTGGGTATCTAAATGGCAGATGACGTTTAATGTGAGCAAATGCAAAATAATGCATGTGGGAAAGAGCAACCCAAATTATAGTTATGCAATGCAAGTTTCCACATTAGGAGTCACCGACCGGGAAAGGGATCTAGGCATCATCGTTGATGATATGTTGAAACCCTCTGCTCAGTGTGTGGCGGCCACTAAGAAAGTAAATAGAATGTTAGGTATTATCAGGGCTTTTTTTGATGGGGTACTTGGGGGTACTGAGTACCAGAACCTTTTCTATTGTCTGCTAAAAATGACCAATGGACCCCAACTTTTAATGAAAGAGCTCAGGCTCTACACACTAATTCTGCCTTGTCATAGATTCTGTGACTGGTTGTAGGGGGCCTGGCTATTGTGGGGTGGGTCCCTCAGTGATCACCCCACCCCTGAAGGGTGGCCTAGCATTTGAGTACTGGCACCTTTTTTGGTAGAAAAAAACGCACTGGGAATTTTTAGGAAAGGAATGGAAAACAAAAATGAGAACGTTATAATGCATTTGTATCGCTCCATGGTGCGACCGCACCTCAAATATCATGTTCAATTCTAGTCACCGCATCTCAAAAAAGATATTGTAGAATTAGAAACGATACAGAGAAGGGTGACAAAAATGATAAAGGGGATGGGATGACTTCCCTATGAGGAAAGGCTAAAGCAGCTAGGATTCTTAAGCTTGGAGAAAAGACGGCTGAGGGGAGATATGATAGAGGTCTATAAAATAATGAGTGGAGTGGCACGGGTAGACATGAATCACTTGTTTACTCTTTCCAAAAAATACAAAGACTAGGGGGCACGCAATGAAGTTACAAAGTAGTAAATTTAAAACCAATCGGAGAAAATATTTCTTCACTCAACATTTATTTATTTATTAGGATTTTTGCAAGGGGGCATACACATGGGTGGAGCCTGAGTGGGGCTCCCACTTATGCAGGTAGATTATAGAATACTGTAAGTTACACGCTCTCTCTGACATTTAGGTGCAAGAAATTACAGGAGCTCTATCGATGGTGTAAGTGCTCATGCCTAAGCACATATGCTCAAATATACCTGATTAGGCTACTAGTCTATAAATTGCCTCCCCCTCTGTCAGGTTTTTGTGACCATTTTCCCACTGACACATACCCCCCTCCCCCCCACCCGATACTCAGCGCTATTTAACTGGCCAGAACGCTGCTGACTGCTTAAATAGTGCTTAACCGTCTATCTGCAGATATTCAGCAGGGGTGGGCTATACCCCGCTGAATATCCGTGGTTAGCGGCTATCAGATAGCCGGTTATATCACCCAATGTAACCATCTGCTGATTTTTAAACTAGGTTTAGCAGCCATATTTGGCCCCATGAAAGTGTGGGATATCTTTGGCCAGTTTAAAGATAACAACAAAAATAAACCATATATTCAATGCCAGTCAATGTAAACTGCCCATCATTGAATATCTGGGTTCAGCATGGACTGCGGGAGTTAGCTGGTCTAACTCCCACGGTTTGAATATCGGCCCCATTATGTTAGTTGTTACTGACTATGTTCACCATACCCTTGATGGTAGTAAGGATGTACTCCTTATCTCTCTTGATCTTAGCACAGCATTCAGCCTAGTAGATCATGACATGCTTCTCCGCCACCTCAAAGAAATAGGAATAGTTGGAATATCCCTGGTTTGGTTCAAATATTATCTTCACAGCAGAACATTCAAGGTGCTATGGTCTTATGTTTATTCATCTATTTAAGAAAGGCAGTATATATATAGATATAGATATATAATTTTTATAAACTATAAATCATCTTACATATGATGTCCCTCAGGGTTCTGTGCTAAGACTCATGCAGTTTAATATCTTCCTCTCACCTCTTGCACTTTTCCTTCACCGCTTAGCATCACATTCTTCATATGTGCAACTCATTTTTCCCCTGGAAAGCAGAGATCCTCTTCTGATTATGGATATTTCTCACAAATTAATCCTGATTGCTGATTGGTTCTCATCACATTGTTTAAAATTGAATCCCTCTAAAAATCACATAGTTAAGAAGTCCTTCTTTATTCTAAGACACATTTGCCTTACATGGCCATTCTTTGACAAACCCTCACTTTGTCTTCTTGTACACTCTCTTGTAATTTTTCACTTGGATTATTGTAACTCTAATCTTCACGGCCTACCACAATGTCAAGTATGCTGCTTTCAATTTTCCAAAATACTGAAATCAAACTAATACGTGGGGCAAGAAAATGTAATATTGTTACTCCTCTGCTCTGAACTGAGCACTGGTTACTGATTCAATAGTAGATTAGCTTTAAAATAATTATCCTAACTTTACAAATTCTTCACTCAAGCCTGCCTCTGTTCCTATTCAAACATTTTATTCCATATTCTCCAATGCGCTCTCTATGCTCTTCCCAACTGCCTACTTACCTCCAAAACCATTCACACTCTGCCAGAGCATCCTCTTTCTCAGTTGTCTCCCCTACCATTTGGAATAATATCCCACTTGACCTGACATTGTTAAGGCTTAAGGTTACTCTCAAAGCCTTTTATTTTTCTCAAAAGCATTCTCCCCGAACTCAGATGATAGGCAACTTACCCTTCGTGGTTTCATTGCAATAAGATTTCCCCCTCTACTATCTTATCAATCCTTTTTACTACTTTCCTACGTTTGTATTATATATCATATATTAAATTAACCATAGTACTCTGTATTAGTTTAATGATATAATTATTCCCACTGTAACCTAGGTGTCAAGACTTACATCTCCGGTGCCTGGGGCTGGGTCGGCAGCACGGGCAGCCGCCACAGTGCTTGGCTCCGAGTCCAGTGTGGCGACAAGGGCAGCCGCTGCAGTGCTTGACTCCTCCTCTTCCTCCTTGGCAGCGGTTACAGTCCCGGAGTTCCATGTGGTGGCACAGATGGTCATCGCAGCACTAATGACACAGGCTCCTCCTCTGCCTGGCTCTTCCCAGGTAAGGGTGCCTGCTGACGTCAGACGCCTTCACCCTTTTAAGAAGGAGCCAGATCTTTATTTATTTATTTATTTATTACATTTGTATCCCACATTTTCCCACCTTTTGCAGGCTCAATGTGGCTTACATATAACCGTTAGCGGCGTTAGCCGATTACGGTTTCAACAAATACATAGTATGAATGAATGCAAAGTGATAATATGGTATAATGAGGTATATGTATGGTAGGAAACAGTTGGGGGGAATTTAGAGAGGGAAAGGGGGAAGAAGAGTCAGGTAATGTCCGTTGCAGTCTTTGGTTATGTTGTGTCAAAAGTGACCGGTATTTTTATGTTGGATCAGTGGGGTATGCTCTTCTGAAAAGGTCTGTCTTTAGTGCTTTCCAAAAATTTAGGTGGTCGAGCGTAGTTTTTACTGCTTTTGACAATGCGTTCCATAGTTGTGCACTTAGGTAGGAAAAGCTGGTTGCATAGGTGGATTTGTATTTGAGTCCTTTGCTGCTTGGGTAGTGGAGGTTTAGATATAATCGTGCAGATTTTGTGGAGTTTCTGGTTGGCAGATCATGACTCGAGGCTTCAGCTACTTTTGATTTCAGTGCTGGTGCATTTCTGTTCCTGATTATTTGGTAGCCACCTTCCTGGACCTGAAGCCTGAACCTGACGTTGACTTTGCTAGCTGCCTGCCTGGACCTGTAAGCCCAAACCTGACGTTGCCTTTGCTAGCCACCAGTCTGTTCTTAACTCCTGTTCCTGCTTTAGCTAAGTCTGTTCCTGATTCCTGTTCCGGCTTCACTAAGTCCTGTTGGCCACCAGCACCCAGGGGCTCAACCACTGGGGAACGGCGGTCATCACAGGTGAAGAACCAGATTTGTAGACTGCTTCTCCTGGAACAGAGCTCGCGCCTGCTGGCCTATACTTCTGCTCTTGGAACAGCACTAGGGCTCACCTTACCTGAATTCCTGACACTAGGCATCCCTCTGTTTCCCCTCCCCCCTTTTTAACTCAATTATATTTGATTTATATACCACTTAGATAACTATTTTATTTGCATTATAGTAAATAAAATTGAACTATGCACTGTGAACTCTAAAAGAATAGGCACCTACCAGGTTCACTCCAGGTGCCTAATGATGGTTATAGAATTGCCCTTCACATGTTCTCCATCGGGGCACACCTCAGTGCTCTCTCCACATATCACATTCCAGTTGCTAATCTTCCAGCTTCTCACTCAGTGTCCCAATATCAAACTGTCAGTGCAGAAGCCCCCTGTACTATAGGATCTTAATGTTGTTCTAACGTCTCTTATGAAGTTGCCTTGTG
This sequence comes from Microcaecilia unicolor, assembly GCF_901765095.1. Lineage (NCBI taxonomy): Eukaryota > Metazoa > Chordata > Amphibia > Gymnophiona > Siphonopidae > Microcaecilia > Microcaecilia unicolor. Next base: position 158,431,886 of record NC_044041.1, read on the forward strand.
AACTCAGCTCCATACTAAAGGCTTAAATGTGGGCACCTGTTCTACCCCCATTACATGGGGCAGCTGTGCTGTCTGTGTGTACCAGATTACAGGTCCCTGTATTTCTGCAGTCCTCTGTGATTTGCTTTTATGATCACCTGTGTTCTGCTCTCAATGCCTTTTGGAGCTTTGTTGTTGCTGCCTGCCTCAGAGCATGCTGAGATGAGCAGAATTCCCCCCTCCCACCGATTGCTCACTTACCCAGATGTTCAAAACTCTGGAGCTGTATGAAACAGCGCCAGAGTTTTACTGCCACAACAGTGCTGAGGAACTACTTCCTCATGCTCAAAGCTAATAGTATGCAAATGATATGTGCGCTATTAGCTTCGAGCATGAGGAAGTAAGGTGAGAGGATGATGCCTGGAGCATATGCTCTTCAGCTCATGCCCAGATAGAACACCAGGAAGGAGGAGGAAGAAGTGCAGTGTTCACAGTTGTTCAGTGGTAGGTTCAGTACTACCAAAACCAATGGCCCTGAGTCATAGAAAATGCCGTTCTCTTGAGACTTAAAGAGTCTAATTATTATGTTGCCACTTTTAAGTCACAAATCAGGCTTGCACAGTTGCTCAATCCCTGCTTCAATACAACCGGGACCCCTGTTAGGGAACTTTCCAGTCTAGTCTGTTTTCCCTCCTGCCCTAACCCCAGCTCGGAGCTGGCTTAGGGTTTAAGGTGTTAAGATGCCGTTGTTCAACATGCTGTTTTTCTGAGTATGGGGCAGCTTTGGAAAAAGAGAGCATCAGCATATATTAGCATGCATTAGCATGCTACTTGCATTGATAGACTCTGTGCTTGTTCATTCCTGTGCTCTGTGGCTTTGAATATCGGGTCAAGTCTATGAGTGGTTCTTCTCTTTTCATTCAGGTCGGTCTTTTTCTGTGTCTATGTCACATAACACCTCCCCTCAGTTTCCTTTATCATGTGGCATCCCTCAGGGTTCTATTCTGTCACTTCTTTTATTCAGTATCTTCATTAGTCCCCTTGCAGTATTAGTTCAATCTTTGGGCATATCTGCATATTTTTATGTAGATGATATCCTTCTTGTTTTTTACACTAGTCCTCTGTTCATTGACCTCTCCCCTCTACAAATCTACTTCAATGAGGTAACAACTTAGCTGAAGGATAACCATTTAATTTTGAACCCAGGCAAGACTACATCTTGTTGGATTACTGGTCCTGCTCTGGTACCTTCCAATTCTCTAATTTTTTCAGGTGCATCGGTCACTCCAGTATTCATATCGATATCTTGCGGTAAGATTCTCACTTAACATTTGCCCATCAGCTCTCATCAGTCCTCCATTCAGGGATTTGTAGTTACGTCAACTTTCTTCCATTCCTCATCATTTGGATGTGAAGTCTCTGTATACTATTTACCACGCTTTTGTCACCAACTGGTTAGATTACTGTAATATCACATGTGCAGGACTCCCTCAATCTAGTCTAAATGGTTGGAAAACACGGCTGCTTGCTTTTTGTGCAGAGCAAGGCGCCGGGACTCTGTCACTCCGCTTTTCTTGAAATTGCATTGGCTTACTGTTTGGGACCACATTCAGTTCAAGAGTCTATCTCTAATTCTAAGATGGCTGCCAGGTAAACGGATGGGATAACGTTAACTCCGGGCATCCATGGGTTTTAACCTGGCATTTGAGTGCGGTTCGGTACCGTAGGGAACCCGCTCATTATAGAAAGGCAAGTTGGGTCTGCACATTGCCGTCGAATTCGTGGACCAACCGCCGGCGAGCCGCATCTGCCTCTTCCACGTTGTTCATCTTTCTGTGGGGAGTCTGCTGCCTCTGCTGCCCTGACCCAAGCAAACTACTGGTCCGTTTCATCAGAGTTGTTCTCCCGGGCCCCGCCTACACTACCGGCCGCTCAGCTGTGTGGCTCTTCCTCTTCTTCCTATCTGGTGGAGCAGTGACGGTTGTCCCTGGTCTGGAGGACCTCGCCGGTTGTGACTATGGAGGAGGAACGTTTGAATTTGCACCACTATGGATCCCTCTCCGTAGCATCTGGTTCATCTGTTGCAGTCAAGCGGTTCCTATCTAGCCCACAATCTTTCAAATTTCAACAAGCAGCAGCCACTTCGCTGACGCAATCAAATTGGTCTTCGTTTCACCTTCCTTATGGTGCTGTCATCCGTGATTTCTTATTTTTAAGTGGAACTAGCATATCTTTCCCATTGTGGTTCTGGGTGCCGGAGTGCGCAGGCAGGCTGCGGTCCCTATTCCTCTGCGGTGTTATTGCCAGACCCGTTGACATCCTGGGCCCCGCTGGCATTGTCCGCCTCCAGCTGCTGTCATCTGCCTCCAGTGACCACTACCACTCACCAGGCCACATACTGCTGCTTCTTCTGCGCTTCGTCTGTGCTCGCTGGGTATTGCTACAGTTCCCAATTATGGATCGCCTTACCGAGAACTGTTCGAGCCACTCTGATCCATCTCAGCATCTGGATTTCCATCATCCATCTTAGTCTCTCTTCCCTTTCCCTTTTACTTCTTACCCTGTTCCTTCTTCCCTGACTAATGTAATTGTAATTGAATCATCAGTACATTGTAAGCAGTGGTGTGCTGGTAAATATTTAACAACAGGCTCTCTCCCCGGTCCACCTCTGCGCCCCCCCCCCCCCCACATCCACCACTGCACCCCCCCCCCCCCCAAATTGCAGATCTGGTTATAGCCGTGGAGGGGGGGGGGCAATGCATTACTCTCTCCAGGAAAAAAAAACAAATGATCCAAGGTTCCAATCTAATTCATGTTTAATATGGGATAAAATGCCATAAATAAGTAAATAAATATAAATTTTTAACGTTCAGCACCTGATTCTCAAAGTGGACATATTCCAAACACTATAATGAAAATAAAATTATTTTTGTTCTACCTTTGTTTTCTGGTGACTTTGTTTCTCTGATCATGCTGGCCCAATATCTGATTCTGCTGCTCTCTATCTGTTCCCTTGACTCCGTTTCCAGGGCTTCCTTTCCATTTATTTCTTCTCTTTCCTCCTTTCTTCTTTATTGGACATAACTTAATACATTTCTTGATTAGCTTTCGAAGGTTGCCCTTCTTCCTCAGATCGGAAATAAGCAAATGTGGTAGCAGATAGTATATATGAGAGAAACATCAAAGCATTACTTTGACAGTCTGACAGAGTGGGAGGGTGGGGGTATGCATGGGGACATCAAAGCATTTCATTGATATTCTAACAGAATGGGTGTTGGTAGGTGAGAGGAGGGTAATAAACAGAGAAATAAACAGAGAAATACAGCTTTATGTTTTATAATGAGTTAGAAAACCCAGATCCTTATTAAGTCCTGTTTGTTGGGTGTCAAAATATTCAATCATTCTTATTTCAAAGGTCTTACGTTCCTTTATTGTTTTAAAATTACCTTTCAGTATTCTTACTGTGTGGTAGGTGAAAGGAGGGTAATAAACAGAGAAATACAGCTTTATGTTTTATAATGAGTTAGAAAACCCAGATCCTTATTAAGTCCTGTTTGTTGGGTGTCAAAATATTCAATCATTCTTATTTCAAAGGTCTTACGTTCCTGTATTCCTCTGCCAGCGTTTTGTGGCTTTCATGCTGCTGTATCAGGGAACAGATGAATACACTGCTTAAATTCCATTCCAGCAATACTCAAAACTTTCTTCTGTTTCAAACTGCCGCAACAATACTCAAAACAGGAAGTTGCATCAGAGAGGATGGATTGTGGCAGAGGGAAGACCTCGGAGCAGGCCTGTGTTAATAGCTGCCAGCTGGCACCTTTAATTTAAAGTGCAAGTATCATGGCTGGGATGAGGGAGGGAAAAGGAGTGAGTAGTGTTGGATCTGCATGGGGGGGGGGGAGGCTGGGAGAGTGGCTGGACACGCAATAGGGGGGCTAGGAGAGTGGCTGGACCTGCATGGGGGGAGGGAGGGCTGGAAGACAGTGGCTGGATTTGCATGGGGTGGGGGCTGGGAGAGAGTGGGTAGGGAGAGGCTGGAGGCCAAAGGGAAGGGAGAGAGGTGCTGGACCTGCGAGAAGGGGGCTGGAAGGGAGAGAGGTGCTGGATCTGCAGGGGGGTTGGTGCTGGAGGAAGGGGAGATATATGTTTGACCTGTAGGGAGGGCTGGAGGCTGCAGAGAAGGGCCATAGGTGCTGGACCTTCAGGAGGGGGATGGAGGCTGGAGGGAAGGGAGATAGGTGCTGGATCTGCAGGGGGGCTGGAGGGAAGGGAGATAGGTGCTGGACCTGCTGGGGAGCTGGAGGTCAGAGGGATGAGAAAGAGGTGCATAAGTACATAATGTAAACCCCCCACTACGATGTCATAAGTGCGCTCACTTGAAGGAACAGGCTCTGGAAAATGTCACAGTGTTTCCCCACAGAAATAATGATCAGAGCCTTTACCAAACCAAGGAAATTGTTACAAATTAAAATTTATTTTAAAATTAACTCAAAATTATTTCAGTGGCTTTCATGTATTAACAGAAATTCTATTTCTTTTCTTTAACAGCAATCAATCCTAGCAACTTTGATCTATTTTCAATCAATACATCAGATAAGTATTCAACTTTTTAACCTAAAATATTGAGCAATAATGTTAAGATTATTCTTCTATGTAAAGGACTGATTCTTTGTGTTGTTTGTTTTGTTTTTTTTCCAGGTCTCACAGTCAAAAACCCAAAGGTAAGTATGTATGTAACCTTTTAATTGAATTAAATCTTTTGTCCAAAGCTCAAGCAGGTAAGTACTTAGCTGCAAGACTGCTGCAAAACTTCCTCAGCCTTCTTCTCTTTCTTGCGTTGGAGCTCTTTCAGTCAGGACGATTAGTGTTGTCTGTACCAGAACTCTAATTAAATAAAAGGGAACAAAAAACCCTGTCTCCCTGACAAATATATGCAGAATTTCTGGGAATTTAAGATAAAACTGGTGGCCAAGTCTCTAATTTCAAAGCAACAGATAAGAATTATTCCCTTTCCCTACTCTGATCTGTTTTTCCCTCACTACTAATGAGAAGGCTATTGTTGATTTGTAATTTCTCTCTCACAGCCAGGTCCACTCACAAAACCATACGCTTCTCTCTCCCATACATTACCCACATCTGCAGCTTCTCTCACCCTCTAGCACTCAAATTTTCCACACCCCTGCAGCACACCTGCCATACAGTAACTCCTCTCACTCGCTAGCACCCAAATTCCACACACCTGCAGCACCACTAACATGCAGGTCTATCTCCCTCTTCCCACTAACATCAAAATTCTACACACACCTGCAGCACCCCTAGCACACAGGTCTGTCTCCCTCAATCAGGGTTGCCAGGTGGAAAATTTTTTTCTCACCCAAACGAGCCCAAATCCAGCCCAAAACCCGCCCAAAGTCAAACCCCGCCCCTGACACCCCCACCCCCGCGTCATCACCCCGCCCCCGCCGTCATCAACCCCGCCCCCGCTGTCATCGGCCCCGCCCAGAACGTCACTAACCCCGCCCAGAACGTCACTAACCCCGCCCCCCCCCGCGCCAAAAAAACGCTTTAAAAACCGCCCAAAAGAAGCCCAAAAAACCGCAACCCGCCGCGGGCAAAAATTTCCTGCGGCGGGTCGCGGAAAACCGCCCAATTGGCCGGTAAAACCGCCCACCTGACAACACTTCCCTCAATGTCACAAGCTCTTTTCTCACTCTAAACAGCCTCATCTCCCCTAGCAACAGCATCACAGCTTAGCCATCTAACGCATAAGGACCAATCAGCTGCTGGCTGTCAGAATGTCAGCAAACTTTTGCAGTTTAGAATGTACAAGTCAGCCCCATCTTGGAACCCACTTTTCCCATTAAAATTAATGGAGAAAAAGGATTTTAGCACAAAAAATAATATAAATCACATCACATTCAGGTAAAAATAATACCAACATCTATGTCACATTAGGCTGAATCCAGTCCATGTTTTCTTTTTCCAAAACCCTTAATAAACACTGTTTTACCCTATTTTCATGTAAAACCACTTTTAAAGGGGACACTCTTTTGTTTCATTTTTTGTAACCCTTTACAATAAGTAGTGCCATACTGGGAAAGACCAAAGGTCCATCAAGCCCAGCATCCTGTTTCCAACCGTGGCCAATCCAGATCACATATACCTGGCAAGATCCCAAAAAAGTACAAAACATTTTATACTGCTTATCCCAGAAATAGTGGATTTTCCCCAAGTCCATTTAATAACGGTCTATGGACTTTTCCTTTAGGAAGCCGTCCAAACCTTTTTTAAACTCTGCTAAGCTAACCTCCTTTACTACATTCTCTGGCAACGAATTTTCTCCGATTCATTTTAAATTTACTACATTGTAGCTTCATTGCATGCCCCCTAGTCCTAGCATTTTTGGAAAGCAGGTGCTGGACCTGCAAGGGGCAAGAGAGGCTGGGGCCGGAGGGAAAAGAGAGAGGTGCTGGGGTCTGGAGGGGAGAGGTGCTGGACCTGCGGATGGGGGGGGGGGGGGTTGGGGGCCAGAGAAGAGAGAGAGGTGTTGCACCTGCATGGAGGGCTGGAAGTTAGGCCTGAAGGGGGAGGGGGTTGAAGGGAAGGGAGAGAGGTGCTGTATCAGGTGGAGGGAATAGAGGGAAGGGAGAGAGATGTCAGGCCAAGGGGATGAAGGAAGAGGGAGATACTTAATCCCAGTTTGGAGTCAGGCCCACCCAGCAGCACTGTCCCTTAAGTAACTGCTGCCTTCCACTGGTCGCAGGCTCGCAGCGATTCCCACACGCTGCCTGCCGCTCAACAACCTCCTTGCAGCCACTAAGTGCTAAACCAGAAACCTCTCCTCTGCCGCATCTTCCAGTTTCTGCCCAGTCAAGATGCAGCAGAGCAGAGGAGAGGCTTCCGGGATAGCACTTAGCGGCTGCAAGGAGATCATTGAGTGGAAGCAGCATGTAGAAATTGCTGCCGCTGAAGCCAGCAACCCATAGAAGCACGAGAATTGTGGGTAAAAAAGAGAAAGGAAGAGGACGATAGATGCTGCATGGGGGTCAGGGAAGATGGGGGGAAAGATGCTTAATGGGGTGAGGGAAGATAGAGGAAAGATGCTGCACAGGGGGAGGGAAGACGGGGACACATAATGCATGGAGGGAGGGAAGACAGGGGACAGATGCTGCATGGGCAGAGGGAAGATGGGGGAAAGATGCTGCATGAGAGGGAGAAGATGCTGCATGGGGGAAGAAGGGAGATTTGCAGCAAAGGGATGGAGGGGTGAGAGGGAGAAATCTTGCATATGAGGTGGAAGGGAGGGAGACACGCTGCATAGAGAGGAGATAGGTGGCAAGAGAGGGAGAAATGTTGAACATAGGGGTGGAGAGGAGGGAGAAATGATACATGGGGAGGGAGGGACAAATGTTGGACATGGGGTGGAGGGAAGGGAGAAATGTTAGACATAGGGTGGAGGGGAGGGACAAATGTTGGAAATGATGGTAGAGGAGAGGAAGGGAGAGATGCTGAATGGGAAGAGCAGAGAGATGTTGGACCCAGAACACAAGGGAAGGGGAGAGAGAGATGGTGGACAGTGGGAATGAGAGGGGGAGATGTTGGACATGGGGGTGGATGAGGAGGGAGAGGAACACAGGAGGTAGTGAAGGAAGAAAGAGGGAAAAAATGCTAGACCATGGGGGAGAGGGCAGGGGGAAAAACAGAAGAGACAGGAAAATGTCATGCTACAAGGATGGGGTGGGGAGGGAAGAAGAGGGATCAGATGCTGGGTAAAAGGGTGGAGGGAGGAAGAGGATGGGAATGGTGGAACCCTGTGGGAGAGGCCAGGAGGGGGTGGCAAGGAAATGAATGAGACGATAGTGATTACAGAGGGTAGAAATATGGTAATGGGGAGTAGATTAAAGATGAAAGAGAATGTAGGGCTGGGGAAAGAGTGAGATGGGGAATGGGAGAGCTAGTGGGTGAAAGAAGAAGATGGAAATTTGATAGGTAGTTGAAAGTAAAAAGGAGGAGAAGATGGGTGAGAGGCAGAAAAGGGCTAAAAAGGAATGATCAATATGTCAGAGGCAGGAGTAGTGACAGGAGAGAGGAGAAAAGATAAATGGACTGCAGCCGCTTGAAGAAGAATTAGTAGACATACATAAGCACTGCCACGCTGGGAAAAGACCAAAGGTCCATCAAGCCCAGCACTCTGTCTCCGACAGCGGCCAATCCAGGTCCCAAGAACCTGGCAAAAACCCCAAATTTAATAATGATCAATGGACTTTTCCTTCAGGAATCTGTCCAGACCCCCTTTAAACTCAGCAAGTCCAGTTGCCGTCACTACCTTCTCCGGCAATGAGTTCCAGAGTCTAACTACGCGCTGAGTAAAGAAAAACTTTCTCCAATTTGTGTCCCCTGGTTCTATTATTGTTAGAAAGTGTAAACAAACACTTCACATCTGTCCGCTCTACCCCACTAAGCATGTGTGGGGTGCCAGAATCAATGGCTTAGGGTCATTGCTGCTGCCTGCCAAGCTTGGTAAAAGAGCTTGAGGATCCTCATTAGCTAAAGAATTTATATTTTCAGGTGGGGGTAGGGTGGGGCAGAGAAAAATTTGTGCCCACCCACTTTGGGCTCAGGCCCACCCAAAACTGGCTGTCTGGCTATGCCACTACTTAATCCTCAGTGGAAGAAATAGCCAGATGCTAGAGAGAGGGATAGAAACTGGATGGGCGGGGTCAGAGAGAGACACACACACATTATTGTGGGTGAGGGAAAAAAACTGGACACAGGGAGATATACAGAAACAGAGGGAGATGATGGGCACAGGGCAGGGAAAATGGGAGATGCTGTATGAGGATGGCATATGAACAAAGAGGGGCAATGCCTGACATGGGGGGGGGACTCAGAAGGGAGATGTTGGACATGGGAGTGCATAGGGACACAAGGGGTGATGCTGGACACAGGGGTAGGGGATAAAAGGATGATGATGGATGTGGAGATATGAACACAGTGGAGATACTGGACAAGGAACTATAGGGACACAGAGAAGGGAGTTGCTGAACATGGGGGAAGATAGAGACACTGAGATGGATTATGGACATGGAGAGAGAAGAAATGTCAAAGAGACTGGGACAAACCTGATTTGAAAAATAAAACCAGACAACAAAAGTTAGAAAAAATAATTTTATTTTCTATGTTGTGATTAGAATATGTCAGATTTGAAATTTACATCTTGCCAGAACTGGTGCTAGACATGGCTGGGGCCAGGCCATAAATTTTGGAGGGGACCCAAAAACCCATTTCCAGGCTGCACCATCTTCAGCTTCCAGGAGGCTTGCGTCTTTCTCTGGCCGGGGGACCAAGGGCAATTGCTCTAGTTACACTCCTCTAACACTATTCCTGGCATGTGCCATCTTTATATTTTGAGATATAGGTAAAAAGTGGGATGTCTGACCACAAAGATACCAATCCTGGAAACGATATCTTAAAAACTTCTTTATTGATGAAAAGACTCAACTGTTGTGTTTCGGCCAACAGGTCTGCATCAGGAGTCTATAAAAACATATACATAATCCAATAAATGAACAAATAAACCATTCAGACAAAAAATGAATGTACAATGAAAGGTCAACATGTATTAAAGGACAATAAAATATGATAAATAATGATAAACTTAAGAACTCTGAGTGACATATGTAGATAATGCATATGTAGGATGTTATCATATCACCCAAACATTACCTATATCTGCATTTTCCCGTGGGGCGTTCGAGTTCTCCTTTTAACTGCGGATTTTTTGACCATCTTTATATTTTGCACAGGAGGAAATGTATCTCTCTGTTTCTCTGGTGTTGGCTTTTTGGAGTTTTGGTTATATTTATGTTTATAGTCTGTGGTCACTTATTCTATATTTGGCATGTTTGTTCTGTGTGTGTGACCAAGGTATTCTGTTAGCATGAATTTTCTATGTAGCCTTCTGTAGTAATTTGGTTTGTTCAGTTTTCCCATTAGATGTATTGATATTTTAGGGCCCTAAAATATCATAGGTAGGATCCTTGTTTTGGAAGTCATTGCTGGCATCGTAGATTTGCTCTAGGTCTGAGTGACTTTTGTTTTAAAGTCTTTTCTAGTTATTATATGGCAGTTGCTGAGATTACAATAGAAGCCAAAATGTATCATGAGTTTTATGGAGAAATGTCCTAGCTCTGCTCTGCACCCATTGTTAGGGGAGGGCCAGGGGGTTCTGTGGATGTAGAATTTATTTGGCTTTAATACTATATGGGCAAAGTATGTGTGTTAGGGGGCCGTGGCTCAATGGGGGCTGATGAGTGCATTCTCTAGCCCTCAATGTTGCCTGTAGCCACTGAAGCCTGTAGTGCTCCCCTCAATGAAGTTATTGGGAGTGGGGTAAAGGTGTAGCATGGGGTGGGGCAGAGGAACTGACAGCCAGAACAGGCCCCAGGCCTTAGCCAGGCTCTAGTCTCACGACAGGCCTGGCTGCACTACACTGTTCACATTTTAAATATAGTCAGGCCTGGTGGGCGTGCCTGCTGGTCTGGGCCCCTGACACCTATAGGCCCCAGGGTCACAATAGCTCCATGACCCCCCCCCCCCCCCCCACCCCCTTTCATCAGGCCTGGGCAGGGGCAGAGTATGGGTGCATCAGGTGGTGGGGTTTTCTCTTTTAAAAAAAACCTCTATGTTGGCCACCCAAAAATTGACTTCTGACTATGCCACTGATTTAAGAAGTGGAAATGTATGACTGCTTTTTAAATTAAGTGGACATTCTTTTATATTTTTTTTTAGTATAAGTAAGAAGAAGAAGTTTTGACTACGACTCTGGGATAAGTTTGAACTGTTCTGGCTGCACTGAATATTGAGCTGCATGTATTTGAAATTTATCAAAAAACATAAGGGAGGTTTTTTAACCTATGAATGAAAAGAAGGCGCATGAAACACTAAGTTAAAAGCTAACCATTTATCCTACCCTTTACATTTGATTGAATCAGAACTGCAGTGGATATTTTTTGGTTCTATAGGGGTTTCTATACCACTGTCCTCAATTTAGATTGATAGTCTGTTTTGTCTGTTTATAGTGGAGTCTGTGGTTATATGGCCTTCTCTGATAATCACCCAGAGAAGGCTATAATAGGTGGTAATTCTTTCTCTGATCCTTCTACTTACCATAAGAAATATACCAATAGGGTTTCTGCCTCCTTACACCCACCCCAAGATACAGTGAACCAGCCATCCCCAATATATGGGGTGACAGAAAAGTCAGAGACTATGTTCCTTTGGAATGGAAAGTCTTTATTCCTCACCAATTTAGGTAATAATAAAGTAGTAAGGAATAACAAATAACAATTTGTTATGAGAGGGAGTGAGAGAGACAAAGAATTACTCACTGTCAATCATCTCAGCCTCTGTCTAAATGCAATACAACAGTGCCTTATATACAGTGGATTGGGCATCATTTCCCTCCCAAATCATACAGTCTTGCAACTTCAGCTAATTTCTGTCTTACTTCAGCTAATTTCTGTCTTACTTCATTGTTTACATAAAATGGAAAACACTATCTGAATGTTATGGAATACAGAACGTAATATCTAAATGTTTGTGGAACATAGCATCTTATAACAAGTCCAAGGTTTCTCTTACAGGAGATTGTAGCCGTCACTTTGTTACGCGAATTTCTCCAAAACCCAGTCTTATCATTGTTTTGTCTAGAAACCTCAACACATCTTCACTTTCAAACTGTGTACATTCTTAGTGTCCTTGTGATATAGAGTCAATGGTACCAATTCTGTCAGGGAGGGGAAGAGTGCTCCTTGCTGAATCGGAATGACCTCTAATTTACAGCTCTCAGCAGAAAGTAAAGATGCAGCTTTCAGGCATTTTAAGTTTGAGCCTTTAGTTATGCAGTTCATGGGTCATAACTGACTTGTCAGTGGTCAGAAAAGTGTAAATCAATTCATGCCATACACCCAGATTACAGAAACTACCTATGATTTCTGTGGTACAGTGATAATGACAGCCACAAAGAGATTGTAAAATACAGAATGACAGGTCCACATCTTTGGCAACAGTTCATCATCGGCAGTAGCTCAGAACATATGGGCTCAGAACAATCCAAGGAGAAAGAGAGTATGGCACAGATGCCAGACATTTCTTAGAAACTTTTATGTGGACCATGGGTTGAAGTCATTGCCCACTGCTGAAGAAGCCACTGATTTGTTAAAAAGAGCACAAGCAATGCTAGCAGAGGCCAACCTCAGACTTCAAAAAATTGCCTCCAACAGCCCAGAAGTAATAAAAGCATTTCCTACAGAAGATCATGCTAAAGACTTAAAAGATACACCTCCAAGTGAAGCCTTGGATTACATTGGGACCTAAAGAGAGATGTCTTTACCTTTCAAGTCTCAACTCAAGACAAACCACATATTTAAGGAGGTGTCTTGTCCACAGCCAAAAGTCTGTAAGACCCACTGAGGTCTGTGGCTCCAGTTACCATTCAAGGAAGATCCTTGTTAAGAGAACTGTCCCAAAGTACTGATGGGTGAGATGACCCACTGCCACAAGAAATGAGACAAGAATGGGAAAATTGGAAGGATTCACTAAAGAACAGCTCCAAATACCACACATATACATTCCTATACCACTCAGTACTGCCAGCCGCAAGTAAATTTGCATCTTCTCATATGCTTCTGTAAAGGCAATAGCAGCAGTGGCCTACTTGAAAGCAACAGATGTAGAAGGAATATCTCACATGGGCTTTATCTTTAGCAAAGACAAGTTAGCACCACAGCCCAATCACACTATTCCACACCTAGAACTGTGTGGAGCAGTACTAGCAATATAGATAGCAGAGCTGATACTGACTGAAATGGACATTTCAAGTAGACACCTGTCACCAAAGAGCCATCAGAGATGCAAATTTGGAAACCATCAATGACATCTTAGCACCATCTCGGAATTTCCACTTCAGACTTCCGCAGAAAATGACTATTTCTCCAGAACCATCACTGCACCAGTGATCTACATAACTCTCGAAGAGACATGAACTCTGTGGACCATTGTCCACTCCAGAGACTTTTTATCTCTCTCTCTTTTATGTTGTTTGTTTTGTCCGTTTCTCATTCCAGCTCCTGCAAGACATACGAAGTCGTCGCCTGAACAAAAGAAAGCCTGAGACGAGAAGTTTGCCAAGCAGCAAAAGACCCAGATTATATAGATTTGCATGCCCAAAATGTTTAGTTATTGGTAAAGAGTTAATAGTGGAATCTACACCAGTGTTCTACCCCTATTACATGGGGCAGTTTGTGCTGTCTGTGTGTACCAGATTAATGTCTGTATCTTCTTAAGTTGTGCAAATGGACCAGGTCCCTGTATTTCTGCAGTCCTCTGTGATTAGCCGTTATAATCACCTGTGTTCTGCTCTCAGTGACTTTTGGAGCTTTGTTGTTGCTGCCTGCCTCAGAGCGTGCTGGGAGGAGCAGAAATCTCCCCTCCCTCCAATTGCTCTCTGTAAAGAAATAGATGGTAGCTGTACATAATGTTATAGGCAAAATATCAGAACACTATTCCCTCAAAACTGGGCAGCCAAGCAGCCGCACAGCAGTTTTGGACTTCTATGCAGAAAACTCAACCGGTCCCCATCTCCTTCCCACCACCAGCCCCACTGCTGCTGCTTCTCCAGACCAGCAACTACAGCAGCAGCAAAACAACATAAAGCCACCGTGGGACCACAGTCTGCTATTCTCCAAGTACACAGCTACTGGCGCCACCCCCTCTGTCACCTTCCTGTTCGTGGGCAGACCTGGCAGCTACATGTGTAGGAAAACTGACCCTGCAACTGATGTACGCTGTTTTGCCACTGCTGCTGCTGGTCTGGAAAAGCAGCAGTGGTGGCTAGGGTGTGCACAGAGGAAGTGGAGCAGAGTAGAGCAGAAAATGATGAGGGTGGACACCAGATAGAGAAAGGGGAGAGATACAGCATGGAAAAGAGAAGAGGGAAGGGGGGAGAGAGTGAGCAGACACTGGATGGAAGGAGGAGGAGAGAGAGAGGTAGAGATGCTGGATACAACATGGAGAAAGAGGGGAGATGCCAGATGGAAGGGGAGGAGAGAAAGGGGAGATGCTATATGGACGGATGGGGAGAGAAAGGATAGAGTTCATGAAAGACTGGGGAATAAGAGGAAGGGAAATAGGAAAGCCAGAATGAAGGAAAGAGATGGAAAGCTGTAGGTAGACACAGTAAAAAGAGATAAATTGAAGACTGGATAGTAAGAATGAATTAAATCTGTATAGAGAGGCAAAAAATAAATAAATAAAAGAAAGTTGAAAGGAAAAGGAAGAGACAGAAAAGTAACAAATAACAGAAAACCCATGTTTTTTTTTTTTTTTTCAGTTTGTCAATTTTCCTATCAATTTCAACTAAAATGTTAGATGTTGCCTTGGAGAAGTCACACAGCTGGGGAGCAGTCTCTCTCAAAGTGCCCTCGATACGGGTTACTACACTCCAAATGCCCAATAAAGAAATATCAGTTTTTGTACTTTCTACAGTTTGGGTGAACAATTCAGAAAATTTCACAAAAGAAGGAACAGGAAGAACTTGAATACCCAAATCTCTAATGGGAGTGTCCTGCACAGTTGGTTGCTTCAACAAAGGACTACTGGTCTTCTCACCAATTAGGGCCAAGTCAGGCCCAGTTTGGAGACCAGTGGGTGGGGAGGTGTAATATTCTCTCCTGGACTCAAGGAGGGGCCAGATTCCAGTAAGGAGGCACTAGATAGATTCACCTCGCCAGCTTTAACAACGTTTGTCCATAGGACTGAAAATTTTGTGGGATGATGTTTGAACATTAAGGACACTTTCCTTTTCTTCCCCATATTAGATGTAAGCAGTTCTACTCACATAACAAAGATCCTTTTCTTTTAAACGGAACAGTAGGAATAAGGCAAACTCAGCTAGTAGTTCCATTTGGCTTCTCGTGACTCCTTGTGGCTCCAAGGGGTGTGCCCCTTTGGGCATACCCCACTGGCCATGTATTGTTAGTGTTGCTCATTTTTATGCCCCTTCTTGATGTCATAGATGTTCCAGAGTTACAATGAGGTAAACCTCCATGCAAGGTAACGATCTGGTTCAGCTTCAGTGTCCAGCAGAATCCTCCTCCCACACTGCTGTTAGAATTGCTTGTTCTTATGCGTTTCTGTATTGGATTTGCAAGTTAAGACTTTGAATGTAATTGGTGCATCTTTTATTAAATATTGTGGAGAATACTTACTGCTCTAAGAATATTAGATAGCTTAATTTTCCTATTACTTGTCTTCTTTCCCCTGATATTTTACTTAGGCAGTATTTCTCTGAGATACTTACGCTCTCTGCAGCTCGAGAGATTAGTATCTCTAAGTTATATTATGTTTCTAAGAAGATTTTGAAAGTGGATGGAGCAGAAGGAGGCCTTGATATGTTAGAAAGGGCTGAGAGCTTAGATCTCAAAGCCTTTTTTGGAAACTTCCTAAAGTAATTTTCCTAACCGGGTGACTCTTTTAGTTTCATTCATTTCTGAAAAAGGTAAGAATGATGTTATAAAAGCTTATTTTCAGTACAAAGGTACATTTATCTGTGGTCAAAGACTTCAGTTTTCCCCAGATATAGTGCAGTCAACTCAGTTGAGGCGTGAGGCCTTTCTGGTACTGAAATCTCAGGTGATTTCATGAAAAACTAATTTTTTTTTCAATTCAATATTTTTATTCAAGGTTTGTGAGGTCCATCATGTTTTGTTTCATGCTGCATATCTGAAGAATGTTATTCATCGTTTTGTTCCACAGAGACATTTGTAGTCATTGAATGCTGGAAATCAAGTTGTGCCTGCAATGAATCAATTTCATCTAGATTTGACTAGAAAAAGAGTCTTTTCTATCGCTGGACCTTTTTAATGGAACTGGCTGCCAGCTGGATTGAAACATGAGTCCCATTTGTTGACATTCAGGCATCAATTGAAGTCACATTTGTTGTGTCTGGCTTTTTATGTTACTGCTGATCAAGCATAAGGCTGTGCTTTGTATTTTTTTGACTGCTCGTTTCTGAACTGTGGCTTGGGCTGTGTTTTGAACCTTTATGTTTGTTTTGCTTTGTATCATGGTGTAGCCAGAAGGCAATTTTTGGGTGGGCTAACAGGTTGGATGGGTGGGCACTAGAGAAACACCTGCCACCTGATGCACCCATGCCCTGCCCACGCCCCTACCGCACACCTACTTCACTCACAATAACTTCAATGGGAGTAGCAGTGTTGGTCTTAGTGGCTGCAGGCCACATTGAGAGCTAGGAGAAATACAAGAGGGTGCACTCTTCATCCTCCACTGAGCCACGGTCCTCCAACATACAAATATGCCCTAAATATTACAGTGGGACCCTAAAATATCAATACATCTATCAAGAAAACTGAACAAGCCAAATGACTATAGAATACTATATAGAAAATTCATATTAACAGAATACTTTGGTCACACACACAGAACACAAATGCCAAATACAGAAGTGACCACAAACCATAAACTAATTAAATCGAAATCCCAAGAGGCTAGGCCTTGCATGTAGCACCGCATAGAGAAATACAAAGAGATGCATTTTCTCCTATACTGTGCAAAATATGATAGCACATGCAAGAGATGGTGTTCGTGGTGGGGGGTACAACTAGAGCAACTGCATTTGGCCCCCTAGACAGAGAGAACCCCAGGCCAGCCAGAAGCTGAAGAAGGTGCAGCCTGTTAGTAAGTTCTGGGGTTCCCTCCCAAATTTCTACCTTGGGCCCAACCAAAAGGTAACACACAGCCACACATCGCCTAACCCAAGGAAAACATACTGAGAAATAGTGCAGGCAGACAAGATCTCAAACAGTCATACACAAACAAAAGCCAAGTCATGCACTAACCTCATGCACACACACATATATAACCCCATGATATTAACCAAAGTCTAAGCCTGAAATAACACACAAGACCAGAACACCAGACCCCACACCAAAGAAAAAAAAAAGTCTTATCACGCATCCAGTCATCAGAACTTGGTCTTATTAGTAGCCCACAGCGAAAAGAAACCAAAATGAATACCTCAAACTACTCCTAATAATCTACTCCTTAACACTGATCCACTTAACACTAACCACCCCTCTTGCAGAAAGTAACATTATAAGCATACTATACAATCATCAAAGATTGATCAGATACACCACACCTCATCAAACTGACAATAACTTAAACAAAGGAAGAACACCAACATGCGGACAACCACTACAGAATGCAAAGAAGGGTCCAAACAAACTCACCTCAACAAAGAAACAACAACTAATAAAAGCCCACACAACACCAGATGCAGAAGACCCATTCCAAACAATCCAAGTGGGCTACATCAACGCCAGATCTGCAGTAAACAAAACAGCAATACTAACAGACTGGATCATGGTAGAAGACCTTGACCTACTCTTCATCAACGAAACCTGGATCCACGACCAAAAGGACCCCATAATCCTAGACCTGTGCCCTCCAGGATACAAAATCACACACTGAACCAGAAAGGAAAAGAGAGGCAGAGGCATAGCACTAATCTATCGATCCCACTTTACCACCGAAACCACTGCCGAGTCCATGACACCTCAACTTAAAATTGCCTCAATCAGAATCCACAACAAAACCCTACGCGATCATTTGAATTGTGTCTTGTTTTACAGACCTCCAGGTAATTGGAACGAAGGCCAGACTATCTTCATGGACTTCATTTCAAACACATGTGTAACCAACTCCAATATACTAGTATTAGGAGATATCAACCTCCACTTAGAAAACCCAAACTCAATCAACGCATGAGAATGTAATGAATTCCTCCACCTATGGGATCTCAAATTGCCACAAATGCAAGCAATCCACGTCAAAGGGCACACACTCGATCTTATCTCACACAAACTTTCAACAGACCAGAACCTAACAATAACAGATATTAAATGGACAGAAACACCTTGGAATGATCACTACAAATTAAATTTATCCCTACACTGGCGGAAGAAGGGATTACACCAAATACAAGAACACACATCCTACAGCACAAGAGGACTCGAAAGCATTCTGGCAACAGATATACAACAATGAATGGACAGCACAAACAGACTCCATATATTACCTCGTGGAATGGGATAAAAGATGCAAATGCATACTAGATGAAATAGCACCCTTACGAACAAGAACTTCACGTAAGCATAACTCGATATGAACTGAACTGAAAAAGCTAAAAACACAATCCAGGAAACTCGAACGAGCATGGAGAAAAACAAAAGACGAACACACACTCAACACATGGAAACAATCACAAAGAAAATACAAATATGCAATAAGACAGACCAAAAGATCATACTATAAAACTAAAATAGGGACAGATTACAAAGACACGAAGAAATTATACCAACTCGTGAACAAACTCCTAGACACCAACTTGGTCACTACATCGAATACAGTCATCCCATCGGCAGACAAACTTGCTAAGTATTTCAATGTTGCAAACCTACGCAACACGCTACCTCAGGACAACACTGACATTGAAATCTTCCTTAATGAGTTGGACCCAACTAATGGAGAATACCCGGCTGACCGAACCTGGTTAAAATTCGCCCTCCTTACCGTCGATGCAGTTGCACAGGCGATCAGCAGGTTCTCCTACACTCACTGTAAACTAGATACCTGTCCCAACTACCTAATGAAATCCGCCCCTGACTGCTTCACAGCAGACCTCACATCCCACCTAAACTACATGCTTCAGCAAGGTCTCTTCCCTAAGGAAAATGGCAATATCCTACTCACTCCGATACCAAAAGACACCAAGAAAAAAACAAATGAAATCACTAACTACCGTCCAGTAGCATCCATTCCGTTGTCAGTCAAACGGATGGAAAGCATGGTAGCCAAACAACTTACAGATTATATAAACAAATTCTCAATACTACACGAATCACAGTCAGGTTTTCGCCCCCTCCACAGCACAGAAACAGTACTACTCACTCTCCTAGCCAAATTCAAGCAGGAAATAGCAATAGCCAAAAACATCCTCCTCCTCCAATTTGACATCTCTAGTGCATTCGACATGGTAAACCATAATATATTAATAAGACTACTAGATAAGTTCGGGATTGGTGGAAACATACTTAGCTGGATCAAGGGTTTCCTAACCACAAGAACATATCAAGTAAAATCAAACTCAAACATATCATCACCATGGAAAGCAGACTGCGGAGTACCACTAGGATCACCGCTATCACCGATCCTCTTCAACCTAATGATGACCCCACTAGCCAAGTCCTTATCTAACCAAGGCCTTAACCCTTTCATCTATGTAGACGATGTCACAATTTTCATTCCTTACAAATCTAAACTGACAGAGCTTCACTCTTTCACACACATATATGCTAACTCTGTTACTGAAGTAGTTAGTGGCACCTCCTGATCGCCATTCCAGACCAAACCTTTCCATCTTCTTCCGGCCACCTGTGGGACTTTCAGGATTTTGCATTTTTAAACATTTGTTTGTTGGGGGAGGGGCACTATATTATGGATATCCATTAACAGCTTTTCGTAAAGGTTCCTGTTGCTTGTTGTCGGCCAAGGATATAGGAAAGAAAAGAAGAGTTGCCATGCACCGCAAGTGAAAAAGAAAGTGCCTGCCCCCTCCCCCCACTTCGTGTGTTGCATGTGCGTGTTTCCTGAGGATGTGGAGGCTTTTCCCCAGCACAAGCTGTGTCTTGAATCCACGCAGAGTGTGGGAGTGACACAGGATTAAAAGACGACCTGGCCTGGAGGGAAAATCTAGGATAATCCAGGGTTTTGACTACATTTGCCCAGAGGGAGGTGACGAAACAACCATACCGCGAGCGGCCTTGCTGCTGAATCGGACTAACAGTGGTAAGCGACACCAGGGCCCAATGACGACGCCACGTGGCATGCGCCCTAGGCGACTGTTGTGGCCCAACAGTGTGGGACCAGATCAGCGGAGGCGCCCAAGGCCGGACCTTTCATCCCAGGGCGCTGGACGCGCCCCGACCATTGGACAAAGGGCCCCAGATACAGCACACACAAGCAGCGAGGACCCTGGACCGCCAACAGTTGTTTCCGACCTCCACTCAATAAGGAATCGCCATATCCTGGAGCAACACACCTAAAATACACAACTATCCCTCCTAAACTCAACAATCTCTCCTAAATTCAACCACCATTCACACTCCTAAGAACCGAGGACTCCCTGAGCCCTAGTACATCTGATAATCTGAGCATCTAACCGTGAGTATACCACCTATACCTACACCGCGGCACTAAGCTGCACATAGGAAGGAACAGACAGAAACGGTGTCCAGAGCTATAGAGCGACTGATCAGGACATCACTCTTAAGCATTTGTCCCATATTGACACCAAAATGAATATAATCAAAATACTCCTAGCAATCTATTCCCTCACATTGACCCATTTAACACTATCCATCCCACTCACAGAATACAATACCATACCCATCCTCCAAAACTACTGATCAAACACTCCACACTCCACCAATCTGATACTCACCAAATTAAAGGAAGATTATCTAACTACGTTCATCACCAATGCAATGGAAGGAATTATCACAACAAGCAGTCACCATCCAACGAACAACAACTTATAAGAATCCACACAGCATCATACCCAGTAGCCCAATACCAAAATATCCAAGTGGGTTACATTAATGCTAGGTCCGTAGTTAACAAAACAACAACAATATTAGGCTGGATTATTTCAGAAAACCTCGATCTTATCTTCATCACTGACACATGGATTCACAACCAAAACGACCCTATAATCCTCGAACTATGCCCCCCAGGCTACAAAATCACTCACTGGACCAGACTGGAAAAGAGAGGTGGAGGCATAGCATTAATCCACCGAGCACAATTCACTATCGAAACCATCGCCGAGTCCATAACACCCCAACTAGAAATTGCTTCACTTAGAATCCAAAGCAAATCCCTGATTGACCAACTGAATTGCGTCCTGTTTTACAGGCCGCCCGGTAACTGGAACGAAAGCCAGCCTATCTTCACGGATTTAATCTCAAACACCTGTGTAAACAACTCCAATACACTAATACTAGGTGACATAAACCTTCACTTAGAAGACCCCAACTCAGCCAATGCATGCGAATGCAAAGAATTCCTACAGTCCTGGGATCTCACATGGCCTCACATGCAACCTACCCACTCCAAGGGCCACACACTGGACCTCTTATCATACAAATTGTCAACAGATCATAACCTATCATTAACAGATACCAAATGGTCAGAAACACCTTGGACCGATCACTATAAACTGAATCTATCCCTAAAATGGCGAAAGAAGGGCTCATATCGCACATCAGAACAAAGATATATGACAATGAATGGACAACACAAACCGACTCCTTACACTATCTCAATCACTGGGAGGCTAGATGCAGCTGCATACTGAACAAAATAGCACCCTTAAAGACAAGAATATCAAAAAGACAAAACTTGATACCGTGGTTCAATGATGAATTAAAAATACTCAAAACACAATCCAGAAAATTTGAACGAGCATGGAAAAAAACAAAAGACGAACATACACTCAATGCTTGGAAACAAATACACAGAAAATACAAATATGCAATTAGACAAACCAAAAGGCCATACTACAAGACTAAATTAGGACCGGATAACAAAGACCTTAAAAAACTATTTTGACTCGCAAATAAATTACTAGACACCACTCCTGTCACTACACCCAACACTGACATCCCATCCGCAGACAAACTGGCTACCTACTTCAAGGACAAAATAACAAAATAACGCAGCACCCTTTCTCTTCACAACAACGTCATTGAAAACTTCGAGGACTTAGACCTAATCCTGGGCGGATACCCAGCTGACCGTATCTGAAATACATTCAATCTACTAACCACCGAATCAGTCACACAAGCAATTCACAGATTCGCCAACACCCACTGCAAACTGGACATATGTCCCAGTCATCTACTTAAATCCGCCCCAGCCGATTCATTGAAGACCTCACATTCCACCTAAACTTCATGCTACAAGGTTTCTTCCCCGAGGAGCATGGTAATATCCTACTTACTCCAATATCAAAAGACACTAAGAAAAAAACTAACGACCTCACCAACTACCGCCCAGTTGCGTCTATCCCTTTAATAGTAAAATTGATGGAGAGCCTGATGACCAAACAGCTTACGGAATACCTGGACAAATTGATGGAGAGCCTGGTGACCAAACAGCTTACAGAATACCTGGACAAGTATTCAATACTACATGATTCGCAATCAGGATTCCGTTTCAACCATAGTACCGAAACTGTCCTAGTCACTCTCCTGGCCAAATTCAAGCAGGAAATAGCCACAGGTAAAAGCATACTCCTCCTTCAATTCGACATGTCAAGCGCATTCGATATGGTAAACCATAGCATACTACTAAGACTCCTTGATCACTTCGGGATTGTTGGAAATGTACTTAAATGGATCAAAGGCTTTCTAACTACCAGAACATACCAAGTAAAAGCAAATTCAAACACATCGCCACCGTGGAAAGCAGCCTGTGGAGTATCTCAAGTATCACCATTATCACCAATACTCTTCAAAATGATGATGATCCCACTGGCAAAATCCTTATCCAACCGAGGCCTTAACCCATTCATTTATGCAGATGATGTTACAATCTACATTCCCTACAGACATGCCTTGACTGAAATAACCAATGAAATCAATGATGGCCTGAACATCATGGACTCTTGGGCAAACTCATTCCAATTGAAACTGAACACTGAAAAAACACACTGCCTTATCCTCTCATCTCAACATAACACTTACAAATCCGCAACCTTAAACACCCCAGGACACACACTCCCGATCTCAGACAGCCTAAAAATACTCGGAGTCACAATCGACCACAATCTCACCCTTGAGAGCCAAGTAAAAACCGTAATAAAGAAAATGTTTTACTCAATGTGGAAACTCAAACGAATAAAACCTTTCTTCCTGAGAGAAACCTTTCGCAAATTAATACAATCAATGGTCCTAAGCCATGCAGATTAGTGCAACGGAATCTACGCGGGATGCAAAGAACAACTCACAAAAAAAATCCAAACCGCCCAAAACACAGCAGCCAGATAGACACGATTCGAAAGCACTAAACCCCTCCAAGAAAAGCTGCATTGGCTCCCAATCAAAGAACGGATCTTCTTCAAAATCTGCACTTTGATCCATAAAATCATCTACGGCGTAGTCCCAGGATACATGACAGACCTCATAGATCTACCAACTAGAAACAGATCCAGATCAGTGCGATCATACCTAAACTTACATTACCCCAACTGCAAAGGGCTAAAATACAAAACAACATTTGCATCTAGCTTCTCCTACATGAGCGCACAACTATGGAATGGACTCCCGCAAGCTGTGAGAGCAATATATGACCACCTAAACTTCAGGAAATCATTAAAATCTCACCTCTTCAAAAAAGCCTATCCCTCTGATCCAACATAACTCCCCACACCCAGCAACACAACATAATCAAGGATCGTACTGGACAACTTACTATCATCATTCCCCTCAACCCAATGTCTGAATCACATCTACCTCATCTGACCACAATACAATCTTGTATTTGTTATCAACCGTAATGGCAAATGCCTTTACGGTTACTTGTAAGCCACACTGAGCCTGCAAATAGGTGGGAAAATGTGGGGTATAAAAGTAACAAATAAAAATAATAAATAAAGATCAGCTTGAACATCATGGACTCTTGGGCAAATGCATTTCAACTAAAACTAAACAAAGAAAAAGCACACTGTCTCATCCTCTCAGCACGGATAACCCCACAATTATCAACACCCCAGATTACACCCTCCCTATCTCAGACAGCCTGAAAATCCTCGGCGTTACAATGGACCGTAACTTAACACTAGAGAGTCAAGTGACTTCCACAACAAAGAAAATATTCCACACAATGTAGAAACTCAAACGCGTGAAACAATTCTTCTCGAGGGAAACATTTCGCAACCTGATACAATCAATGGTACTAAGCCATGTAGACTACTGCAAAGGAATTTATGTGGGATGCAAAGAACAAACCTTAAAGAAACTTCAAACCGCTCAAAACATGGCAGCTAGGCTTATCTTCGGAAAAACACGATTTGAAAGTGCAAAACCCCTTCGCAAAAAACTACACTGGCTCCCAATCAAAGAATGCATTGCCTTCAAAATCTGCACTCTGGTTCACAAAATTATCTACGGTGAAGCTCCGGAATACATGACAGACTTGATTAACCTACCAACTAGAAACACATCCAAATCAACACGAACGTACCTAAATCTGCACTACCCAAGCTGCAAAGGACTCAAATACAAATCAACTTACGCGTCCAATTTTTCCTACATAAGCACACAACTGTGGAACGCATTACCAAAAGCCTTGAAAACTACGAACGACCACCTAAACTTCCAGAAAACACTAAAAACTAACCTGTTTAAAAAGGCATACCCTACCGATCCAACATAAATGCCTGATCTCTGCAACACAACACAACTAAAGAACGTAATGGACATAACACAACTCTTCCGTTGTATGATTCCCTAGTGTGGCTGTGCCACATGAACTTTATCTTACCACAACATAACTTTGTATTTGTGTACACCGGAGTCTGTAACACCTCTCCGGTACTATGTAAGCCACATTGAGCCTACAAATAGGTGGGAAAATGTGGGATATAAAGGTAACAAACAAATAAAATAAATAAATTAGCATGCTGCTTCTATTATATGTGTTTTGAGTATAATAGATCTTCCAATTGAATCACTTTGATATGCATATTGGGATTTATTATGTTTTACTATGCTTCTTAATAATAAAAATTTAGTTTCTAAAGTTTAGGCTTGTGATTAAAGTCTAGGTTTTTTGTGAGATAGATTTGAATACAGTGAGTCTCTGGTATATGCAAATCCTATTTCAAGTATATTTGTTGGGGTAATTCTGAAAATCTAAGTGGCTCGGAGTGCTTCCAGGATAGGCAGTCTCCCTCTTTCTAATTCACATTTCAAAATTGGGTTAATCAATGCCTCTTTCTCACTCGTGCCATCCACACCCTCGACCCAACCTAAGCAGTGTCTTGGGGTATTCATGTCACATTTGTGGTGCCCTTAACCAATTCTTTTGGTGCTATTTAAGTTCCATCTAAATGCCATTCAATGAAACTAAAGAAATGCAGCAAAGCAGCCATATGTATAAAAAGGTACTGGACCAGTACCATGAATGGGTTATTTTCACCATTCTTCTCTGAACTCAAATTTTTGTATGGCTCATATTTTATTTGTTATTTAGATTTTGCTCACACCTTTTTCAGTAGTAGCTTGAGGTGAGTTACATTCTGGTACACTGGATATTTCTCTGTCCCAGGAGGGCTCACAATCTAAGTTTGTACCTGAGGCAGTGGAGGGTTAAGTGACTTGCCCAAGATCACAAGAAGCAGCAGTGGGATTTGAACTGGCCACCTATGGATTGCAAGACCAGTGCTCTAACCACTAGGCCACTCCTCCACTTTTGTTTATTATGTATGAAAATCTGCAATCCACAGAAAATGATACACTGGACCAGATCATTAGAAAGCATGAATCGATTAATGTCAGCCAGAGGATCTGAAGCAGGAGTAAAGATACATCCGGGTCCTAAGATGTTGACACGAGTATGGTACACATTCACACTTTCTCTAAGGACTGCTTCTACAGCCTTGCTGCACATTCAGACACATTGCATGGGCTATAAAGGGCTGAAAACATGAGGAAACTTCAGCAAAATGCAGACAGCACAAGACAGAATGCAGGGGGAAATCGTTTGCCCCCCCTCCCGGTGCGGAAAATACTAGAAGAGTGGCACAATGCAGAAATTCAAAGTACTTAAAACACAAATGTAAAATGGAGTGGATGCAGGAGCTGAAAATAGACTCCAGCAAAATGCATAAAGAACAGGGATCACTTAAGATCAAGTGTAGTGTAAATTGAAAAATGGCAAAGACTTAAGCAAAGCATGCAGGAAATTGAAACTGCTGGAAGCGGTGCCAAGCAAAATGCAGAAATCAAGAAGTAAGTAGGGGATGGCCGATCAAAGTAGCAGCATAGATTCCAGCCAAATGCAGACAGCACTAGAGCTGTATTTTCTTCATTGTATATGAACTAGAGTTGCACTTGGACAGAAATCTTACCCATCCCCGTTCGTCCCTGCTGGAATCTTACCCATCCCTGCAAAAATTTAACCCATCCCCACAAGAATTTAACCCATCCCCACCCATCCCCGTAAGAATTTAATAGTACATAAAAGAAAATCCCGGTCAGCTCCCTCAGTCTCTCTCTGGATTTGAGCCACAGCACTGTATGCAAGGAAGGAATGGAAGGTGAAACTTGGAACACTCTGATGTGCACATGTAAGATCTGTCTGATTTACTGGCACTGTGTGCTGAGAGGTCACCACATGCATGCACCAGTAGGTCAGGTGACGTCCGATGCTCATGCCTGTGTCAGAGCTGAGGTCTGGGCATCAGCCAGGGAGCAAAGAGGATTAACTGTAACATAGTAAGTGACAGCAAATAAAGACCTGAATGGTCCATCCAGTCTGCCCAATAGTCACACTCATTATCAATTCATGATTAAATCAATGAGTGTGATATTATATACTTGATTATGGCCTTTCTTTCATGTTTCTGAAACATAGACCATAGAAGTCTATCTTGGCCCTATCCTTATGTTCCAACTGCTGAAGTTGCCATTGAAGCCCACTCCAGTCTGTTCGTCTTCTCATTTGTGGGACAGACTGTCCTTACGTTCCAGCCACTGAAATTGCTGTCTAAGCCCTTTCCAGCCCATTCCCCCTCTACTCATCCCATCCTTCTCTTCTCTATCTACTACTACTACTACTACTTAACATTTCTAGAGCGCTACTAGGGTTACGCAGCGCTGTACAATTTAACAAAGAGAGACAGTCCCTGCTCAAAGAGCTTACAATCTAATAGACAAGTGAACGGTCGGTCCGATAGGGGCAGTCAAATTGGGGCAGTCTGGATTCACTGAACGGTAAGGGTTAGGTGCCGAACGCAGCATTGAAGAGGTGGGCTTTAAGCAAAGACTTGAAGATGGGCAGGGAGGGGGCTTGGCGTAAGGGTTCAGGAAGGTTGTTCCAAGCATAGGGTGAGGCGAGGCAGAATGAGCGGAGCCTGGAGTTGGCGGTGGTGGAGAAGGGTACTGAGAGGAGGGATTTATCCTGTGAACGGAGGTTACGGGCGGGAACGTAAGGGGAGATGAGGGTAGAGAGGTAGTGAGGGGCAGCAGACTGAGTGCATTTGTAGGTAAGAAGGAGAAGCTTGAATTGAATGCGGTATCTGATCGGAAGCCAGTGAAGTGACCTGAGGAGAGGGGTGATATGAGTATATCGGTTCTGGCGGAATATGAGACGTGCAGCAGAGTTCTGAACAGACTGAAGGGGGGATAGATGGCTAAGTGGGAGGCCGGTGAGGAGTAAGTTGCAGTAGTCCAGGCGAGAGGTAATGAGAGCGTGGACGAGAGTTCGGGTGGTGTGTTCAGAGAGGAAAGGGCGAATTTTGCTGATGTTAAAGAGGAAGAAGCGACAGGTCTTGGCTATCTGCTGGATATGCGCAGAGAAGGAAAGAGAGGAGTCAAAGATGACTCCTTTATTACCGTATATCCCTCCTTACCCCTTTTCTCCCAACTTATACTATCCTGTCTTGTCTACCCTCTCTTATCCTAATTATACATTATCAAGCTCAACTTTATAATGTTTCACTACCGTTTTGAAATTTCTAAGACTTTGTATTTCAAATTACTATGTAAGCCACATTGAGCCTGCATTGCGTGGGAAAGCGCGGGGTACAAATGTAATAAATAAATAAATAAATCCTAAACCAGATTGAGACACAGACCATACAAGTCTGCCTGATATCAGCCCTAGCTCATCACAGCCAGAGTCGCCAACTAAGCGCATAGGAGCCAACTTTTCAAAATTATTGGGGGTGCTAAGCCCAATGAAAATAACCCCTCCCTGGACACATACAAGGAATTTTCT
Source organism: Microcaecilia unicolor (assembly GCF_901765095.1). Taxonomy (NCBI): domain Eukaryota; kingdom Metazoa; phylum Chordata; class Amphibia; order Gymnophiona; family Siphonopidae; genus Microcaecilia; species Microcaecilia unicolor. Next base: position 158,460,014 of record NC_044041.1, read on the forward strand.
CAATATTGAGGGTGCTCAAGCACCCACAGAGTCGGCTCCAATGTCTAAGCGCCACTTGAGACATCCATACACATGCAGCCATTTAAGGTTAGGTTTTTTATAACTTCCATTTTCTAATTAGAGATCCTCTGTGTTCATCCCACGCCTTTTTGAAATCCGTCATCATTTGTGTCTCTACCACCTCCTTAATGGAAGACATTCCATATTTGTGCTGTTAAAGAAAGGACGACGAGGAGGAGGAGGAGGAGACAGCACTCAAAGAACTTGATACTCGGCAGATGAGAGGCTGGTGCAGGTGCAGCTTACACTTCCACGGGAACCCTGCAGGAACTGCCTTCATCCCCGCGGGAATCCCGCAAACCCCGTTCAACTTCCCATGCGGCTCTCTAATATAAACCCTCCAGCACCTTCCCCAGAGCATATTACTATTGCTAGCAGGAGATGAGGGCTCTGGACCTACCTCTGTTTCCCACAGCCCCTCAGTTCCCACTAGGCTTAATTTTTCTCCCGTTTCGCACTTCCCCTTTAAACAGAAATCTGTCAATTAAGGCTGTGGGAGCATCTGCCATATTCATTGCCACCAGTTTCAGTACAGGAGAATGGTGTGAAATGAGATATGGCCTGCAAATTATGAGGGCTCCACCCCAGCTCAAAAAAACGATAAAGACACAGAAAAACCAGTTAGTTGATCTACTCCAGTTAGGTCAGCAGTTCGAAAGTTCAAATGTCCCCGAATCCCCTGATTGTGAGATCTCTCGCTAGCAGCTCTGAGTTGCAGCAGAGACTGGAGGCAGTTTAGTGCATGTTAAACACAAACCCCATCACTTCACTTGAATTATTGCACGTTGGAACGTGAGGCCTTTAGCGTGGAGAAGTGAGAAGTGATGCACAAGAGATAAGAAATCGAAATAAAATGCTTTGGGGTCCACAGTAGGAGTCATCATGCAAGCCATTGATCGTCACTGTGTGGACATTATGTTGAAAGCCTAAGTATGGGGTCGCAGAAAAACAAACATAGGGCTTATTCGGAAAGTCAAGGACAATAAAATGGAGAATATCATAATGCAGCCCTATTGATCCTACTGTACATCTGTGTAATTCCCTTCAGTTCGGATAGGCGAGTAATCAAATCTAAACCAGTCCATAAAGTCAAATGCATTGCAGTTGAAAGTAAGACTGGGACTGGATTTCAGCGTCCTAAGGAAAAAAAAATCATGTTGAAATTACACTGCAGCCTTTTCAAGTTTCTTCTACTATATACCACACCGTCTCGCCAAGGTGCAGACTTTGCAGACGCTCCCCCCAACACCCAGCCCCAGATGGGTGGAGCAGAGGCACTGCCATGATCCTAATATGGGCATACCCCAATCTCAGCCTGCTGATTGGTCGCCAGACCTTGCCATATAGCGCTTGTCAACAAATGGCTTTGCACGCCGTGTCTGTGTGAACGAAATACCCGGATATAAACGTAGGATGTGTTGTGCTGAGAGCAGTATCCCTCCTCCCTTATTGTATTGGGTCTGTGCCTTTAAGGGAACAGGTAGCAAAGACAGAGGCAACATCATAACAATAACAGTGGGGGTAGGGAAGGAGGGAACCTGGGGCGGGGGAGGCTCATGTACTGACGGCAGTGGGGCCTGGATCGCTCTACTGTCCAGCCGCCAGGCCCGAGCACGGAGCTCGATTTAAAGCCCCAGACTATCCAGGAGGATCCTTTGTTGCTTCGCATTTCCTCAGGTAAGAGCTGGAGCTCAAGGAAATAAAGAAGGGATAAGGGTGAAACTCCCAAATCACAGGAACCGTGCGGCCTATCCTTCCCCCTAAAATAGTAGGCCAGTGCCCAGTCTGCAAAGGGATGATAGTTGTAATCATAAGGAGCCGAGGTCTGATGTCCTTGCTTAATTGTTTAGTTCCTGACTTATACGTCAGCATCATGTATTCTGATGTAAAAATGACCTGGGAAAAATCCTAGCCAGACTGATCCGGGGTGGGTGTAGGAAGGGCTTGTGAACATTGGAGTTTTGCTGGAGGCGCAGAGGCATGGAATTAATGCATGTTAGACAACTAAATGACAAGAGGAGACCCATGTGAAGGCGAGACCACAGATAGGTGAAAGCATCACCACGGGTGCAGAATCTTGTGGGCCAGCACCTTTGGGTTGCTTGGTATGGTTGATCTCCGACTGACCCTTGTCTCTGCTTTTAGTTCACTTTTAATGAACTATTACTGTACTGGCATTCCAAACATGGGCTGTTTTTCTTTACTGCTGTCAGACAATGAATGCAATGTAATACACTAAGCTTTCTCTTGTCACTTTCACTGGTTGACTGTAGCTGTTTTCCTAATAGACTTCATGGTGCAGACGCAGCACTGTTCGGATATCTTGCTGCAAGATGTATTCAAGCCCTGGAGAAGGCAGGAGTGTGGTTGTGAGTGGTTGGTTCTAACCAGAGTTTTATACCCATGCCCCATATTTTTTTAGTTTTAAATTGTGCTTTTATTCCTTTTGCCCAAGTTAAAAGCTATCATGACCACCCCATCTGTGCACATGGTTGCCAGCTGGTTAGGTTTATTTAGTTTTGAGTTTTGTCATACTCATTCTAGAAATGGACTCCTGTCTGATTTTTTTTAAAGATTGGATGATCCATAGGGTCCTTAAATTGCCATCATGTCTATTTCTATAAAAGCAGGAAGTTCAGTTGAAGTAGTAAAAACAGGAGTGGCTTGGCCTAACAGCTAGATATGAAGCTATTTCACTGGCAGCCCCCGTAACTATTTGGATATGGGATAGGGATAAACCTTGCATGTGAATGTGCATTCAGACAACAGCTGGGTGTGCTTTTAAAAAGGTCATAACCCTTGCAGGTTTAAATATCAAGCTGTTCTCATTAATGTTTAATCTCTATCATGTTGAGACAGCACAAAGTGTGCAGGATGCTGATGTGAGATGCATTTAAAAAATACACACAAAAAAAAAACTACCCAGAAGAGACTAAGGACTGTGTGGTTAGAGAATGACGCAGGGACAAGTTTGCCCTGCCCCGTCCCTGTGCATTCTGTCTCCGACCCCACCCCATCCCCGCAGGTTCCGTCTTCATCCCTGGCCCGTCCCCATGGGCCTTGTCTCTGTCCCCGCCCCATCCCAGCGGGCTCTGTTCACATCTGCAGAAGCCTCAAACACTTGTGATTTTATACTAAATATTTTTATTAAAGTATAAAAAGGTACAATATGCTGTGAAGCTGTTGTTTATAAATCACAAATAGAAAACAATAACAATGAACAACTATAATAACCCCACCACCCTCTACCCTTCCAACCCCAACAATAGCTGACTTCTACTACCCCATGGAATCCTACACCACCCTGTTAAAATGTCCAGGGGTACAAAATACAACCCGTTCTTGTATGCCCTAGTTGGGGAGAAATATATCCTATAAAGCACTGTTATTATTTTTAAATCTGTAGATAAATAAGTCATCAACAATCTCAGGATTCAGTCTAGCTCTCCTGTCTTCCATAGTCCTTCCTGCTATAGAAGATGTCTTCTCAGAAGATGCACTGATAGCAGGAATGTACATGATCCCCCTTGCAAATTTTGCCAGTTATTGCCAGCACGTTTGCTTGTTTTTCCAAAAAATCAAAATATTGTTGTCTGCATCACTCAAACATAAATAATGGTCCAGTTCATTGACACGGGGGCAAAGTTCATCCACGTCCCCAGGGTCTCTGTCCCCGCTCTGACCTCGTGGTTACCTCGGGTCCCTGTCCCCGTGCCATGCTCTACTTTGTGGCCCTTACTGTCCCTATAACTTTAGTAAGGACTTGTGAAAACATGGCCGAGAGCTAATGACCACAAACAAAGACCAAGTGGCCCATCCAGTCTCACCAGATCAAGACTTTTCTCCTTGTTTTCTGTCTCTTGAGTTGTCCTCACTACCTTGCTGTCCAAGCATTTTAACATTTCTGTCACAGGTTTTGTTTTGTTTTTAATTTTGCTGCCTCATCATCATTTATTCATTTTTATATACCGTTTCTTATTGCTATTGCAAAACAGAACGGTTTACATTAAAAAGAAATACTTCTCGTACAAACAAATAAGAACTCCAATCATTGATAGAAAAGCACAGCAACCCATCATCTGATGGGCTCTTTGAAGCAATAGCCACCATGTCAGTAATAATATTTCTCCTCATCCCTTTTATTTTATATGTATCAATTTTCAAACAGTACAATCAAAGATGATCTTTGAAAGGAAAAAGCAGCAAGCAAACTTCAGAAAAAAACTGAGGGCCTGTTTTCTAAGCCGTGCTGTAGGTACGCACTAATACTAGATACCCATTTATTCCTATGGGTGTCTCTAGTGTTAGCCGCGGTAAAAACACTAGTACACCTTAGTAAACAGGGCCTTTATAGATCACAGTTGATATTTTAAAAAAACTAGGGGGGAAAGAGTCACCAAGTTTATCCCATAATTAGTTCACGTTAAAGAAAGATCCAGGAAATATAACCGGAAGAAGTTGGTAAATGTAAAGGAAAAATGCAATCCCTCAAGTAGTAGGAGACTAATTCCTAAATCAGAAGCTCAGCATAACATTTGCAGAGTATTAACCTGTTAGAATTGGAGTATTAAGAAGAAGAAGCAGATAGTCTTCCTCTTTTTGTCCTTTCTAAACCAGGGCTCCAACCTATCCTTGGTGCCAGGTCATCATAGTGACTGGAAATATCACCATGACATCTTGGATTGTTGAGCTGTTTCTTCCTCATCAGCACTGTATGACTCTCAGTAAGTGTGTTTGAGCTATGTGGTGCTCAGACTCTCACATGGGTCTTTTGGTTTCCAGTTTCGAAAGACCAGCATGGGAGCTCAGGCAGTACGCATCTCAAACTAAGAACTCTGCTGCCCGTCTCATCTTCCGCCAGGGTCGCTTTACTCATACTACCCCTCTCCTCAAGTCGCTTCACTGGCTCCCTATCCGTTTTCGCATCCTTTTCAAGCTTCTTCTACTAACCTATAAATGTACTCACTCTGCTGCTCCCCAGTATCTCTCCACGCTTGTCCTTCCCTACACCCCTTCCCGTGCACTCCGCTCCATGGATAAATCTTTCTTATCTGTTCCCTTCTCCACTACTGCCAACTCCAGACTTTGCGCCTTCTGTCTCGCTGCACCCTACGCCTGGAATAAACTTCCTGAGCCCCTACGTCTTGCCCCATCCTTGGCCACCTTTAAATCTAGACTGAAAGCCCACCTCTTTAACATTGCTTTTGACTCGTAACCACTCGCCTCCACCTACCCTCCTCTCCTCCTTCCTGTATACATTAATTGATTTGATTTGCTTACTTTATTTCTTGTCTATTAGATTGTAAGCTCTTTGAGCAGGGACTGTCTTCTATGTTTGTGCAGCGCTGCGTATGCCTTGTAGCGCTATAGAAATGCTAAATAGTAGTAGTAGTAGTAGTGATGAGCAAGGAAAAAAACAGCTGTTATTTCTTTGTTATTAGGATTTATTTACCGCCTTTTTGAGGGAATTTACTCAAGGCGGTGTACAGTAAGAATAGATCAAACATGAGCAATAGACAATTACAGCAGTAAAAATATTCAAAAACAATACAAAGTATGGCATGATATACTACTTACAATTTCAACACAATACGTAATAGAACATTATAATTGAGAGTAAAGCAAAGATGTAACATATATAGATAGGTAAGAAAGTACGAAGAGTTAGAAAGTAAGGCGATTGATTTAAAGAAATGGTTAAATAATATCTCAGCTAGGGTAGGAGTGAATAAACTTGTCCTGCTTCAGTATTTGCAGCCCGTGTCACTTCTTGTGTGAGTGAGACTAACGAGTTAGTTACGTCGTCCATTAAAGGCCTGGTTGAAGAGCCAAGCTTTCACCTGCTTACTGAGGTAGAGATAGTCTTGTCTTAAGCACATCCTTTCAGGCAGTGCATTCCAGAGTGTGGGAGCTACTCCGGAGAAGGCTTGCTTGCGGGTATCACATCATCTAATGTCTTTTGGAGAGGGTATGGTTAGTGAAAGTCCTTGGGAGGATCTTAGTTTCCTTGGCGGTGTGTGGAGGATCATCCTATTTTTCAGGTACTCAGGGCCTTGAAGATCAGAGAGTTTTAAATTTAGCCTTGTATTGTATTTAGCCAATGAAGTTTTTGCAAAAATGGTGTGATATGGTCACATCGCTTGCAACCTTCTATGAGTCTTGCTACTGTATTCTGAATCAACTGGAACTGGTGCAGGCCCTCTGTAGTCAGACCATTGTATAGTGCATTGCAGTGATCCAGTCTTGATGTTATCATGGCAGGTACAACTGGGATAAGATTTACCTTCTCGATGTAAGGAGAGATGCAGCATAGCTGTCGCAAATAGTAGAAGCAGCTCTTGAAGGTTGCTTGGATTTGGGGAATCAGAGTAAGTGTTGAATCTAACTGTATTCCAAGGTTCCTGACTTGTGATTTGAGAGGGAGTTCGTACTTCCTAAACGGGATTTTGATGTCAGGTATGTATCCACTTGTATTAGGGACCCAGAGAAGCTCGGTTTTACTTGGGTTCAGGCAAAGTTTGTTGTGTTTTCCCATTCTTGAGTTGATGTTAGACAGGTAATCAGTTTATTCAAGGCTGTAGGTAAATCAGATTCAGTGGGTATGAGTAGCCACATATAATCCGCATAGATGTAGAACTGAGTGTCCATTGACTGAATCAGCTCAACTAGTGGCTTGAGGTAGGTATTGAACAGAATAGGTGACAGTATCGATCCTTGTGGTACCCCGCAGGTCAGTGTCCATGGTGGTGATGAGTTGCTGCCAAGCATGGATTGTTGCCTGTCTGATAGGTAGGATCTGAACCAAGCAAGTACTGTTCCATTGATACCTGTTTGTCAGTCGTGCTAGCATGATATCATGATCCACAGTGTCAAAAGCTGCTGAGAAGTCATGCAGTACTAACATCGAGGCGAATCCCTTTTCTCGGTTTCTGTGAAGATCATCTAGTAGGGATACGAGGACTGTTTCTGTTCCATAACCAGGTCTGAATCCACATTGACATGGATCTAGACAGTTTCTCTTTTCTAACCAATTATTAAGTTGAACACAGACTTTGTTCTATGAGTTTCCCTAGATCTATGAGTTTCCCTAGAAACGAGATGTTGGATACTGGCCTGTAACTTTCAAGTTTGTCCTGATCAAGGTTGTTTTTCTTCAGCAGAGGGCGGACCACTGCCCTTTTTAATGCTGTTGATAGCTGCCCATTAGAAAGAGAGGTGTTCACAATTTTTGTGGCGCCTTCTATGAGGCCCATACTTGCCTGCTGCACTATCTTTGATGGGCAGGGATCGAGGGATCTCTTAGTTGGTCGAAGGTCTCTTTCTTAGGATTTTGTCAAGGCTCTCCTGTGTCATTGGGTTAAAAGTGTCCCATCTGTCAGGAGGGGGCGAGTTTGTGCACCCCTGGTTGACTGTTTGGGGACTGGGTGGGATTGCCTGTGAATCCTGGTGGAGACTTTTAATTTTGTTGGCAAAGTATGCAACAATATCATTGCAGTTCAGTTTAGACTGGGCAGGCTGGTTCTATTGTGGGGGCTGCAGTAGGCTGTTTACTACTGCAACTGCTTGGTTGAATTGGCAGCCTGTTCAATGCATTGAGAGAAATACTGTTTCCTCAGCGACCCTCCAGACCGGTCAAGACGCGTGGGTTATGTCCTCCTACCAGCAGAGGGAGACTGAGAAAACACTAAGCTTTTGAAGCCTGTATATATAACCTGTGCAGAACCTCCACTAGCCAGTATTTTCTCAGTCTCAGCAGAGGTAGCAGTTGACAGCCTGTGCAGTCTCCAATAATCTGGTGAGGTAGTTTGTCATTGGGTCGTAGGATTTTTTCCTTCCAAACTTTATTCTGTTGCAGTACCCTGTACGTGTGTGTGTAAAAAAAAAAAAAAAAAAAAAAAAAAAAAAAAAGTGCTTTGGGGCCCTGGGTCTGGTGGGGCCCAGTTTTTCCCCCTGGGGTGTTACACCTATGTTTGGGTCCCTCCCCCTGTGCTGCTCTCTATTTCTGTTTGCTTGGCAGCTTTGTGCCTCGGCTGCTTTCTCAGTATTGTAGCCTTGAGTGCCTTACAATTTCCAGATGCCAGAGTTAGAGTACGATGCCTTTAAGGTCAGTTATTCTATGTCATTTTGCTTGCCAGCTTTGTGCCTCGGCTGCTTTCTCAGTATTGTAGCCTTGAGTGCCTTACAATTTCCAGATGCCAGAATTAGAGTACTGTGCCTTTAAGGTCAGTTATTCTATTTCGTTTTGCTTGGCAGCTTTGTGCCTCGGCTGCTTTCTCAGTATTGTAGCCTTGAGTGCCTTACAATTTCCAGCTGCCAGAGTTGGAGTACTGTGCCTTTAAGGGCATTTATTTCTTTATTTTCAGCGGACCGAACGGGGGTTTTGATTCCTTGCTGGAACGAGAGAGCAGCGCTTTCTCCACTGCTTTTGCAGTGTGAGTGAGTTTTTGGTTTGGCACGTTTGCGGAACAGCTTTTCCCTTCCCTCGTGGTTTATGGCGGCCCAGCTCCTCCGATGTCGCGCGTGCTCGTGACGAGGGGTAGAGGCGCCGGGCGCTCAGTGTAGCTTTGCGGTGCACCTATAAAGGTGGCTGCGGCACCCCCCGACTTGACCGCGGAGGGATCGATGGTGTCGGGAGTCTCCGGGTCAGCGGGAGCGTAGGCAGGGCCGCTGTCAGCGGGAACAGTTTCGGCGGGAACAGCCGCCATCTTGAGTCTGACGCGGCCCGTGGAGCCGGCTGGTTTTGGGCCTGCGGCCTCCGTTTTTGGCACAAAAGGGCCTAATGACGGTCCAGGAATGGTGGGCTTTCCTCCAGATTTTGTCTGGACGCGGTATCAGGCCTGGAGATCGGGGCCCCCCCCCCCCCCCCCCCCCCCCAATTGGAAGAGGGGGGCTATTTCCGTCTTGGCTGAGAGACCACGGTTAGAGTGGTCAGAGGACAGGCAATATTTTTCTCCTGTAGCTGCAGAAGCTGCGCTTAGTGATCTGGGGGAGTCAGATGGAATTGACGGCTCTCAGGAGCAGGATTGTTGGATTCCTGGAGAGGATCCTTCAGTAGTGCGGATTTTCCATAGAGATGAGCTGTCAGAACTCATAGATCAGGTGTCGTCCACCCTTCAGTTTGGTCCTGAGGTGGCTTTGGGGGAAACTGTCCAGGATCCGTTGGTGAAGGGCATTCAGCGTCAGGCGTGATCCTTCCCTATGAACAAGGATCTCCGGGAGATGATTTGTCAGGAATGGGATTTGCCGTGTAAGGTGGCAAAGGCAATGGCGAGGCTTTATCCCCTCCCTCAGGACGATAGGGATTCCTTTAAGGCTCCCACGGTAGATGCAGTAGTGACGGCAGTAATTATAGCTACGGCTATCCCGGTTGATGGAGGAACGGCCCTCCGTGATCCTCAGGATAGGAAGTTGGGATCTTTTCTCAAGCGTAGTTTTGTTTTGTCGGCTCTAGCCCTGCAGGCCTCGGTTTGTGGGGGTCTGGTAGCTCGGGCATGTTTTCGTTGGGCCGAGAAGCTCCTGGATGATTCGGTAGATGTTGGTTCTTCTGGGGGTCAGGAGTTAGCCGACTTGGACATGGGTTCATCCTTTTTGTCTGAGGCTTTTATGATTTGTTGCCTACTTCAGACAAAAAATATGGCTATGGTTGTGGGTCTCTGCCACTTAAGGGAGCTATGCTCTTTGGAGAAGATTTGGACAAGTTAGTGTGAGGTCTTAGTGATACCAAGGTTCTATGGCTTCCAGATTTTCGGTTCAAGGCAGGGGCCAGAACTAGTTCCTCTCGGGGACGGTTTAGGGAGGCTCAGCGGTATAGGCCGGGCAGATCGAGTGGGACCTACCCCTAGCTGTCTGTTTGTCCAATTTAGATTGTAAGCTCTGTTGAGCAGGGACTGTCTTTTCATGTTAATTTGTACAGCGCTGCATAAGTCTAGTAGTGCTATAGAAATGTTTAATAGTAGTAGGACCTCTAGGGGTCGGTTTTTCCAGCGCACACAGTTCTTTCGTGAGAGTCATCGCGGAGGGCGTGGCTTTTCCGCGGGAGGTTAGTATTCAGGCCACAATTCCCAATGAAGGTGTGCGGGCTCAGGCTCTGGTGCATGTTGGGGCTCGGCTGAGTCTGTTTTACCAGAGTTGGGCCCAAATCAGGTCAGATCAGTGGGTTCTCAAGGTGTTTCGAGGCGGATGTGCGCTGGAATTCGAAAGCTGTTCTCCCGAAGTGTTTCTGGAATCCCTCTGTCGGTCTTGGAGCAAGAGGGCAGCAGTGAGGGACACTCTGCGGTGGCTGCTCGCGTTGGGAGCCGTGGTTCCTGTTCCTTCAGATCAGCAACGCTCAGGGTGCTATTTGATCTATTTTGTGGTCCACAAGAAAGAGGACACTTTTCGTCCCATTTTAGATCTCAAAAGGGTCAATGCGGCACTCAAGGTGCCCTCTTTCCGGATGGAGACGTTGCGGTCGGTCACTGGTGCGGTCAGGAAAGGAGAGTTTCTCACTTCCCTGGATTTGACGGAAGCTTATCTTCACTTTCCTTTGTGCAGCCTTTTGGTTCCAAGTTACAGGGTCCGATTCGTCGGTTCCTTGCAGAGAAGGCGCCGACGGCCCGTACTTATCGTCAGGTCCTGGGCCTGATGGCGGCGACCATAGAGGTAGTTCCGTGGGCCAGGGCGCACATGCGTCAGGTACAGTCAGCTCTGCTCAGTCGTTGGTCCCCTCTGTCGCAGGACTTGGAAATGTGTTGTCCGCTGTCGGTGGCCCCTCGTCTCAGTCTCCGCTGGTGGCTCAGTCCGCGCAATTTGGGAAAGGAATGCCGTTGGAGTCCCCACAGGGGCTGGTAATGGTCACGGATGCCAGTCTGCAAGGTTGGGGGGCACATTGTCTCAGGTAGCTCAAGGCCGGTGGTCTCGGGCAGAAGCAGAGTGGTCCATCAACCGGCTGGAAACTCGGGCCATTCGGGTGGCGCTCCAGGCCTTGACGTCGGTGGTTCGCCACAAGGCAGTCCGAGTGCTCTGTGACAATGCCATGGCAGTAGCATATGTCAACCGTCAAGGGGGGAACAAAGAGCCTTGGCGGCGCAGTTGAACTCATCTTCAGGCTCTCTTGGCAGCGCATGTGGCCGGGGTAGGTCACATAGATGCAGATTATCTCAGCAGGCACACTCTAGATCCCAGAGAGTGGTCTTTTCTTCGGTCAGTGTTCCAGTGAGTTGTGTCGGTCTGGGGACTTTCGGTGATCTTAGGGCAACGGCTCGCTATGCGCAAGTTCAGAGATTTTTTTTTTTTCAGTCGCTGAAGAGACCCTTGAGCGGAGGAAATCGACACTCTTCTGTTGCCTTGGCTTCGGGAGTGACTGTATGTGTTTCCTCTGTGGCTGTTAGTCGGTCGAGTAATATAGCGCATCGAACATCACTCCGGTCGGGTGATTCTGGTAGCTTCGGATTGGCAGCGTCGACCATGGTATGGAGACCTGGTGCGGTTGGCAGGGGCGGCGGCCCTGCCTTTGTTGGGATCAGTTCTGTGTCAAGGCCCGATAATCATGCCGGATCCGGCTCGGTTTTCGCTTATGGCTTGGCTCTTGAGCGGCACAAGTTGAAGAAGAAGGGGCTTTCGTCCAGTGGCTTTGCTACGATGTTGAGTTGCCGTAGACGATCCACTTCCTTGGCGTATGTCCGGGTTTGGAGAATCTTTGAGCACTGGTGTGAAGACCATCGAGTTCGGCCGTTTCACTCTTCGGTGGCGGAAGTTTTGGAATTTTTGCACGATGGTGTTGATAGAGGTCTGGCCTTGTCTACACTGAAGGTTCAGGTGGCAGCTTTGTCATGTTTTCGTGGGAAGCTTCAGTGAAAGTCCTTCGCGTCTGTGCCTGAGGTAGTGCGTTTTTTGAAGGGTGTTAAGTTGCTGCGACCGCCTCAGTGACGGATGGTGCCTCCGTGGGATTTGAAGCTAGTTTTGGATGCTTTGATCAGGCCTCCGTTTGTGCCTCTGGTATCGGCATCTTGTAAGGATTTATCTTTAAAGGCGGTCTTGTTGGTGGCGATTACTTCAGCACGGAGTGTTTCAGAGCTTCAGGCTTTGTCTTTTAGGGAACCATTTTTGTCCTTTCTGAGGGAAAGGTTTCGTTGCGGACGGTGCTTTCCTTTTTTGCCCAAGGTGGTTTCCGAGTTCCATGTTAATCAGGTCATCTCTCTGCCAGTGTTGGGTGATATGGCTGGAGATTCGGAGCAGCGTGGTATTGCCAAGCTGGATGTCAGGAGAGTTTTGAGTTGTTATCTCTCTGGAACTCAGGACTTCAGAGCCTCTGACCGTTTGTTCGTTCTTCATGGTGGCCCAAAGAAGGGTGCAGCGGCTCCTAAGGTGACCATAGCACGGTGGTTGAAGGAGGCGGTTGCATCTGCTTACTTGGGGAAGGGTCCTGTGGTGCCTAGGGGCTGGTCTGCTCATTCCACTAGGGGAATGGCAGCCTCGTGGGCGGAGAATAGTATGATTTCTCTGTTAGATATTTGTCGGGCTGCGGTTTGGTTTTCGTTGCATTCCTTTGTGAAGCATTATAGGATTCCTGTGCATGCAAAGGACGAGGTGCGCTTTGGGGCAGCAGTTTTGACCTCTGGCCTTAGTAGGTCCCTCCCATAAGTTAGTTACTGCTCTGGTACGTCCCACGCGTCTTGACCGGTCTGGAGGGTCGCTGAGGAAGGTGAAATTAGATCTTACCTGCTAATTTTCTTTCCTCTAGACCCTCCAGACCGGTCAAGAGCCCGCCCTGTCTGTATTGGAGGCCAGGAGGTGTGTTTGTTGGATAATTCTTGGCTGCTGTAAATTGTTGTTTCTCTAATTGCAGACTGTTTATTTCTGTTTTGTGATAGGAGTCCGGGACAGGTGGGGCTCTTCTTTGATAGTCCACCTGTAGAAGCCCAACTGTTTTATCAAAGGCAAAGGAACATGTTTCCGTAAGAGCAAGCGGAAGATGTTTCTTGTTTTTGCAGTTTACTGTGACCACGTACAGGGTTGCTAGTTGTTGTTAGTGTTTTTTGTTTCTCTGCTTTGTCAGGGGTATACTGGCTAGTGGAGGTTCTGCACAGGTTATATATACAGGCTTCAAAAGCTTAGTGTTTTCTCAGTCTCCCTCTGCTGGTAGGAGGACATAACCCACGCGTCTTGACCGGTCTGGAGGGTCTAGAGGAAAGAAAATTAGCAGGTAAGATCTAATTTCACCTTTTTTTGGTTGCTGTTAAGGCTTAGCGGTACTTTGCCATGTGCTTCCTACAGTTTAGTCTGTCTTCATCCAGGCGAGATTTGCGCTTGCGCTATCTCCTTTCCAGTTTTCATCCTTCACGTTTAAGGATCTGAAGTTCTGGAGAAAACCAAGGTGAGCGTTTGTGAGTGGGGCATAAGATCTTTTTTTAGTGGTGCTGTTTTCTCCAAGGTCTTGGCTAAGTGTGTATTCCAGATGTCAACTTGTTCTGACACTGTTGTTGTCTTTTCATCCACATGTGGATAGTCCAAGGCCTCTAGGAAATTCTCAGGGGTCAGCTTTTTTTGTCTCTGATCTCCTTCCAAACTTTGGGAGGTGCCATTTGTTTTAGGTGATCACTTAAGGAGAATTTAATTAGAAATGGTCTGACCATGATAAGGGTGTTATTTCAATACTGTTATCCAAGAATTCTGGGATATCCACCCCTTTGTAGACTACCAGGTCTAGTATGTGACCCTTTTCATGGGTTGGAAAATTGATCACCTGTGTAAATCCTAGTGCTGTCATCGTGTCCAAGAAGGCAGCTGTGGTGGTATCTGGGGTTTTGATGTGTAGATTGAAAGTCTCCCATGATCACCAGCCTACGGTAATTCAGGGTCACTTGAGTAATCAGGTCTAGGCGTTCTTGCACAGATAATGTGTTGTTACGAGGTGCTCTGTATACCATGAGCAGCCAGATTGGTTTCTCCTCTTCAAGTTGTATTAAGAGATTCAGATTCATGTAGCTGGGGGATGGATATTCTGCGCAGTTTGATTGTATCCCGAATCAAGACTGCTACCCCTCCACCCCGTCTTCCTGGTCCTGGTTGACGTTAGATGTTGAAACCTGTTGGGCATAGTTCAGCCAGTGGTAAACCCCCACTTTTATCTAACCAGGTTTCACTTATTCCTAGGATGTCAAGATGCTGTTCATTTATGGCATCATGGATCACTGAGGATTTCTTGCAGCTGATCTGGCATTCACCATTCCTATAGTTCCCAAGGGTGGTCTGGTGGTAGTTTTGGCGTGGCAATGAGGTGATCTTTTAAGTACTGTTATGTAGGTGTTTGACCTCTTGCAGTTTTGCCGTCTCTTTGATTTATGGGGGTTATGGTTTCCTCTCCCACACACCACTGGGATACTTGCATGATGTTTGGGCCCAATGCACATTTTTTTGTGTCTGAAACTAGTTGGGCAGAATTTCACTGGATGGGCACTACAGTCCACTCTGTGGAGTTCACAGTCTTACTAGTTGGCAAATGCAGGGTTAAGGCTTTAAATATTCTGAAAGTTATCAATAGAAATCAAACAAAATAAAACATGGAAAAGAAAATAAGATGATACCTTTTTTATTGGACATAACTTAATACATTTCTTGATTAGCTTTCGAAGGTTGCCCTTCTTCCTCAGATCGGAAATAAGCAAATGTGCTAGCTGACAGTGTATATAAGTGAAAACATTCAAGCATTACTATGACAGTCTGACAGGGTGGGAGGAGGGGGGTGGGTAGGAAGTATGCATGGGGACATCAAAGCATATCATTGATATTCTAACAGGATGGGTGTGGATAGGTGAGGGGAGGGTGATCAACAGAGACATACAGCTTTATGGTTTATAATGGGCTAGGAACCCCAGATCCTTGTTAAGTCCTTTCTGTTGGGTGTTAAAATATTCAATCATTCTGACTTCAAAGGTCTTACGTTCTTGTATGGTTTTAAAGTTACCTTTCAGGATTCTCACTGTGAAGTCACTGGTACAGTGTCCTGGTCCTGTAAAATGTTGACCAACAGGCGTGGGAACCCTGCTGGCACCAGTATTGTTCATATGATGTCTATGTAAATTGAATCTTGTCTTAAGCATCTGGCCTGTTTCTCCAATATAGCATCCTTCGTTACATTTTTTACACTGAATGATATATACCACATTGGAAGATGAGCAAGTGAAAGATCCCTTTATGTTGAATATCTTTCCTTTGTGGATGACTTTGGGGTCCTGTGAAATATTTTGGCATAGTTTGCTCATCTTCCAATGTGGTATATATCATTCAGTGTAAAAAATGTAACGAAGGATGCTATATTGGAGAAACAGGCCAGATGCTTAAGACAAGATTCAATTTACATAGACATCATATGAACAATACTGGTGCCAGCAGGGTTCCCACGTCTGTTGGTCAACATTTTACAGGACCAGGACACTGTACCAGTGACTTCACGGTGAGAATCCTGAAAGGTAACTTTAAAACCATACAAGAACATAAGACCTTTGAAGTCAGAATGATTGAATATTTTAACACCCAACAGAAAGGACTTAACAAGGATCTGGTTATCAATAGAAATCAAACAGAGTGGACTAACACGGCTACCACACTCCTCTACTTAATATTCTGAAAGAAACAGATCTTTTTAAAGTTGTAAATTCAGACCAGGCCTGTGAGATCAAAGGCTTCTAGCAACAGAGGAAAAAAAATGGCTATACTTAGCACTTCTATGTAAATTGCTTTGTAGAGGGGATTGCTGATATTTGCTTTAGCTTTAAGAAATCTAACAGATTCAAAGTTTTAGAAATATATTATACAGTTTTTTGACTCCCGGATTGCAGGTATGAATTTTATAGTTTCTGGTTCTGATATCCTTGGATGGTCCAGTTGTTGGTCCAATTGATGCAGATTTCTGTAGACTTTTTCTTTGTTGTCCAGGAGGGTTAGATGTAAATAAGGATCCAGCTCCAATCACAGGGCATGAGGAGAGTTATTTGCAATGTGAAGGGAAGATAAAATTTCCTTTCTCCATCCAAAATGTAAGCCACATTGAGCCTGCAAATAGGTGGGAAAATGTGGGGTACAAATGTAACAAATAATAAATAAAATAAATGGAAGAAGTTCAAAGTAAGATTGAGGACTGGTGCCTGAAGGCAGACTGAGCAGCAGTCAATAAAAGTCTGGGTTTTAAATAGGCAGAAAATGTAATTATTTAATCTAAGTTTTGCAGAGCCTGATGTGAACCCAGCCAGAACTATGTCATTCTGTTTTCAACTAGGTCAGCTGTTATAAAGACCACAGCATCTGTGCAACAAGCAAGATGAAGGGGGTTGAGCAGGGTTAGGTTGGTGGGAGGATGCTGGTTAGTAGAATAGGAGAGAGGTGATTGGGGAAGGGTGGAGGACTGAGAGGGGTTTGCTATAGATGAGGGCGGAGACAGAGGAATAGGAATTTAAAACTGAATAGCAAGTCAAAATTATAGCTATTGTAAGTATAATCAAGAATGCAAAGTAATACATATTAATGTAGTAGATGACACAGATAAAGACCTGTATGGTCCATCCAGTCTACCTATTAAGATAAACTCATATGTGCACCTTTATATGTATACCTGACCTTGATTTGTCCTTGCCATGTTCAGGGCACAGACCATAGAAGTTTGCCCAGCATTAGCTTTTCTTCCCAATTACCGGTGTTGCCACCCAATCTCCACAAATTTTCTGTGGATCCATTCCTTCTGCACAGGATTCCTTTGTGTTTATCCCACGCATTTTTGAATTCCGTTACCATTTTCATCTCCACCACCTCCCGCGGAAGGGCATTCCAAGTATCCACTACTCTCTCCTTGAAAAAATACGTTCAGACTTTTTCCTGAGTCTGTCCCCCTTCAACCTCAATTCATGTATATTTCTACTGCCTTCCCGTCTACGGAAAAGGTTTGCGGATTAATACCTTTCAAATATTTGAACGTCTGTATCGTATCGCCCCAGTTTCTCCTTTCCTCCAGGGTATATGTGTTCAGGTCAGCAAGTCTCGTACGTCTTGTAGCGCAAATCCCATACCATTTTTGTAGCTTTTCTTTACACCGCTTCAAGTGTTTTTACATCCTTAGCAAGATACGGCCTCCAAAACTGAACACAGTGAGAAAGTAGGTGAGCACACAGTGCAGTTCCTCGTTTCGTAGCCAGTCCATAAACATAAATTTTCCAGGTACCAGTTATGGGTCGCAGAATGTACTTGATGACTAGTCCAAAAGATCCTGCCTTAATAACTGTGTAATAGGCGTTTTAAGTAATGTAAATTTGACATTTCGTAGTGGATTTGTCTGATATGCCTTGTTTTATCTGTGTCTTTTAGCTTCCCGCTAAAATTATTATTTTTACTAAATATTTTCATGTAAACCACTTAGATTTTGCAATAGATTAAGTGGTATATCAAATAAATTTGAACCTTATTGGAGGTTGTTGAGTGCAACGGGGCTTAAGAAGAAGGTTGCTGGGGACTTGGGGGGAGGTAAAGGAAACTACTGGGAACCTGGGCCATGGTGATAACTGAAGCAAAGAGGTAGTCAAGCCAGCTCAAGAGATGCCAGCATGCTTGATGGAGGGAGAGGGAGCAAAGAGAAGGACTGATCTTTTTGTTTTTGTTTTTTTTTTCAAATATATACAGATTAGGAAAGCAATCAGAAAAAACAGATGTGTATCATTAATGCCTTTAAAGTCTCTAAACAAATAATAAACCTTTTCCAGTGGAAAGGAGGTAGTCTCGGGAGCAACATCAGGAATATTTTTTTTCCCAGAAAGGATGGCGGATAGGAGGCGATGGAATCCAAGAAGTTGTGGAATATACACAGAGGATCCACAAAGTGCAAAAGGAAGGAAACCAAGCATTGAGCACCAAGCATTGAGGAAACCAAGCATTGAGCACAACCCAAAACACCACTGAAATCGTCTTCTAATGTGTTTTTTTTTTTTTTTTTTGGGGGGGGGGGGGGGGGGACTGGATGGAGTGGCAGTTACAACCCTGTCTACCTGATGGACCCTTCCAGTTTTTATCTGCTGTCCTTTACTATATTAGTGGTTCTCAACCCATTCCATGGGGCACACGAAACAATCGGGTTTTCAGGATAGCCATAATGAATATGCGTGAGATTGGCTCCATTGTATGAAGATTTGTCTCATGCATATTCATTATGGATATCCTGAAAACTGAATTGGTTGAGTGTGTCCTAAAGACTGGGTTGTGAATCGCTGTACTATGTTGCTGTGTATCTTCCTCCTTACAATTTCACATTACGACTCCTTGTCCTATTTATAAATACAAAATTTAATGTTTCATATATCTAGATTCCTTTCCAATTTTAGCTTAAAAGTGATTTACAATGGGGTTGATATTCAGCCACCAGTGTTATTCCTAGAAATTCACTACCTGGTCATGTCCATGCTTCGGCATTGGATATCCAGTTTATGCAGAGCCGACTAAGTCCAATATTCAGCACTTCACCAGCTGTGGGTAACCACCTAAAGATAGGACTGGCTTTTATGTGGTTCCATCTATGCAGGTAACCTGTATGGTTAACTGCCAGATATCAGCACTTAACTGGCCAAGTACTGACTCCATCCCCAGAACATCCCCAAAATAGCAAGTTTTGAGTTTAATGCTAACCTTTCATTTTCAAAGAAGGCTCGCTGGTGGGTATCACATTGCGTGATGTCCGTTGGAGAGGGTGTGGTTAGGGATACTCCTTAGGAGGACCTTAATGACCTTGAAGATGTGTTGCATGCACTACCTCCACTATCTTCATTGTATGCAAATCTTCCTCATGCATATTTATCATGGGTATGTCCCGGATGTGTAGTGGCCGTGTGATGAGGGGAGCGAGGCTGCGAGCAGGGCGATTGTTGTGAGGTGAATCTTCAAGCGTGTCTTTTGGTGGTGCTCAGTGAGAACAGAGTGCAGTGAATAGCATTTTGCGGTACTAAAACTGAAATTCTGGATTTGAAATTCAATAGCCTGATCATATAGGAAAGTTTTTTTTTTAAAGCCCATTTTTACATCTTTGGGACATTTTAAGACTCCTGATGCAGGCGCACAGGCACCGAAACACAGCTGCTGTCGAGTCTTGTGATGTTTTCCTACTAAAGACTGAATTTTTATACGTCTTTCTTGGTTTTTGTTAAGGCCAGACCATCCTACTCCTTTTCGTTGCATTACATTGACGTAGGAATTGTGGGTTGCTCCTTAGACTCAGTTAAGAACCATTTTTCTACTATAATTATATTAGTGTAAGTCATCACAATGTACATAATAACGATATACAAAACATGCAGATGCCTGCAAAGCACCTCATTGTTACACAAATCAAATAAGGTAGCTTACACTAGACTCTGTTATTCATGGGAAAATGATACCCTAGGAACATTTGGCTGCCAATATGTGGTCCCTGAGCGCCATCTTAAAAGGGGCTGGAGCTTCCAAAAACTAAAGAGTGCCCCCCCCCCCAGCCTACCTTTATCACTCCCTGGTGGTCTAGGGATTCCAAGTCAAGAGCAATACACAGTTGCTCCTGCCTCTCCCAGCGCTAGGTTCAGATGATACCAGCGACGCCAAGCAGTACTTGTGAGACTATTTCTAGGGATCACTTGTGAAGTTTTGAGCCCAGCATGGGCAGGAGCAATGGGGGATTCAATATTCTGATTTGACAAGCAACATCATGTGACCTTTTAGTATATGACAAACCTAGCCAATGGAGAAATGGCTTGATGGCATAACAGCATGCTATTTTCTTGCTGAGGAATCTTGTACATTTGACAGAATTAAAGATTGAACAAATTACAAAGTAGCTATAAAGCATACAAAATCTATAAGCACCTGAGAGGACACTGTATCTACCCAACATCAAAATTACAGGAGAGAAAGGAATTTTATCTTTCATACATGTAGACTGAACAGATTGTTCATGATTTATTTTAAGGAAAGATCTCCCAAGATTTCAGAGGTTGAGCTTTTTTTTTTTTTTTGCATCATTTTTAGGGGCAGTTAAATCTTTCATTGTCAGATATTCCCAAATCCAGTTAACCATGCATTGATTGGAGGACCCTGTACCAGCACTCATTTAGATTTCATTGATGATCTAGCAGCAGTGAACAGCTGAATAACTAGTGCTTGCTTTTCTTTTCTTTTCTTTTCCTTTCAGAAAGAAAGGTGCTGGTACTCCAGATTGAAGACCATCCTTGCAATGAGGGGGAACAGGATTACAGTCCAGTGCCCCACATCCCATACTACTCTGCCATCAGAAACAGAAAATGATGGCAGAGAAAGACCTTATGGCCTATCCAGTCTGCCCATCTGTATCATCTGCTAAGCTCTACAATCACATCCTCATCTCAACCGCTTTCTCTATTAGGCTCCTCCATTTTCCTTGCGGATTCCTTCTGTTTTCTTAGGGTTATTTTGGACTCCTGTCTTACTTTTGGTCCACACATTCATCCCTTATCAAATCCACCTTCTCCACATTAAGACAGCTTCAAACTATCAGACCATATTTCAGTCACAACTCTTTTCAGGGTCTTATCTTGTCACTTATTTTGAAACTCGGCCACTGTAACATCAATAATTTGAGCATTCCTCAAGAATCACTTAAGTTTTTTAAGTGATACAAAATACTTCCATATGTCTTCTCTGTCATGTGAAAAACTTTGATTGAGACACACCGCTACTTAAAAATCACCACTGGCTCCGAGTCTCTTTTTGTGTGTAGTATAAGATCCTCATTTTGTCTTCCAAAACTCTTCATTTTGGATCCCCATCCTACCTTTCTGCACTAATTGTTTCCTATACCCCAACACATGCTCTGTTATCTTTGAATGATCATTGATGCGTCCTGCCACATCCAAAACTTGCCCATCAGGAACAAACCAGAGGTAGTTCATTGTTCTTCACGGCCCCTGCCCTTGGAGTAGTCTCCCTTTCTTTTATTCGTAATGGAATCCTCCCTACCTAGTTTTAAGTCCTTCATTAAAACTTGGCTCTTCTCTCAAGCTTTAGATGCTCTCCCTTGATGTGGTTGAGTATGACATACTCCTCAAGTTTTACTCTCCTTCCTTTGTCCCTTGCTTCCTTTTCTGTTCCCGTTTTCCTTCTAGTTTCTTCAAAATCTTCATCTGGATGTTTGTATAACTTTTCTATACATGATATTGTACTTCCTTTCCATGATATGTTTTAGCCTGTTCACTGCTTAGCTTTGTGTGTCAGATTTGAGCGGTAGAGAAAAAGAATAAAGAATAAAATTGCAGATAATGAATGGTTCATAATATAGACAATTACCAGGTTCTGGTGCCATCCCTGGTTATAGCGTACAGGACTGGTACTCCAGGTGTTTTTAGCCAGTGCCCTTTGCTTTCTGCTCTGTATAGCCAGGCCCCTCCAAGGAAGCTGCCAGCAGAGAACAGGAGGGGAGGGGCCAGATTATAGCGCAGAGAATTATTGATCTGCCTAATCCAGGGTGTTTGGACACTTCAGCATCATGGAGGTTTCATCATACAACACTTCATCACCTATTCAAGCTAAAATTGTTTAGATTATATGTGTGTAAAACTTGCAGCAAATGGGGGGGGGGGGGGGGGGGGAGAGTGCACCAGTAATTTCAACTTTTGTGCACATGTCAAAGGAAACTGAAAGTGCCAGCGCATATATTGGATATTGGCCTTTCCTATTTTCCATCTAAATATGAGCCTCACTAAACACATACTGAAGCCATGCACACCTGATTTTCTTTTCTTTTTTATCTAACAGATTTCCAGGATGCTGCCTTGCTTTTTCTCCTCACCCCATTCCTGACTTCCCCAATCCAATTGTGATATGTGCTATGTAATTGTCTGCTGGTAATGAACAGTCATGATTTTGAACTTTCATTACCTTTCTGTGCAAGTTTTCCATGCATATTCATTGTGCATTATGTAGTATATTTTAAATGTAAATTTCCTTGTCATCAAGCAGATGAATCCATTACGAGTGGGTTGTGTCCATCAACCAGCAGGGGGAGATAGAGAGCACTGAAAAACCATAGTGCCTCATGGCCAGCTAGCTCCATCTGCCTCTTCAGTATTCTCTATCTCCCCAGCAGGGTGGTTGCAGCTTGTTCAAGCTCCTTCAGAAAATCTGCCTGGGGTGGCTCCTGTACTTTTGCCAGTTGTAGCAGGGGTTTTGTGGCTGATGGTGCCCACTTTAAAGGCAAATAGGTTAGCCCTGTCCCTGTCTTTGCCCATCCTGTGGATGCAGGCACATAGGTTCTCCCTTTCCCTGCCTTTCCCACGCTACTGATCCTCCAGAGTTGGAAATTTGCCTCTTTGGCTGTTGCCTCAAACTTTCCTCACAGCGTTAAAAAAAAAAAAGTTGCATCGCGCTTTGGTGCTGCGATCCCAGAAAAGGGGTTTTCTTCCGATTGTGCAGCGTGACCGGAGCTCGAAGACTCGGTCTGGTGAGGTAAGAGCATTTGTAGCTCCTCCGGGGAGGGCCCGCGTTTGGGACGAATTTGGTGCGAATCCGCCATTTTGAATTTCCACGGCTTTCGGTGATGGCTGCTGAGAAAGTTAAGCACTGTTCCGTTTGTGGCAAGCGCAAATCTGCAGCGGGGCTCTGTAAGGCATGCTTTTCAGACGGTAGAGCCGGCCCGAGCATGGCGAGTGACGTTCCTTCCCGCTCCGTGGAGCTGGCAGCGGGCGCCATTTTGGAACAGCATGGCGCGACCCCTGCTGAGGTGGAAGGGTTTGAGCCTGGAGGGGCGTCTCGCGTGGAGGCTGATAAAATTGCTGTTTCCCCCGGACTGGAACCGGGAGGCCAGGGTGAGCCATTTTCCCCTGAATTTGTTTTGTTGCTGCATAATACATACCTGTTTAAAAAGAGCTCTTCCGCAGGGGTCCCCTGCGGCCCTGGTTTCTGTATCCCCTCCAGTGGAGTCTGGCCTTGGATTACGGTCAGGTGCGTTTTCCCTTGACAGATGGCCGCAAGACAAGCGCAGAAGAGTGGATTCCCCTTCAGAGAGTGGTACACCCCCCCCCCCCCCCCCCCCATGGTCGTGATGTGAGGGGTCTGGCAGGCCTTCGTGGTCTGGAGAGCTGCTAGAAAGTGCAGGATTGCCACCGGATCCAGATGATCCTTCTGCAGTGAGGATTTTCCACCGCGATGAGCTGCCAGCGCTTATTACTGATGCCTTGCAGGTCCTCTCTATAGAAGAACCTGGGAGTACTGAGACCTCCTCTGGTAATCCGAGGATGGCAAGTACTAAGAAGCCTGCTCGAGCCTTTCCTTTGCATGACTCCATCCAAGAGCTTATCACGGCTCAATGGGCTGACCCCGAGGGGCCTTTGAAAGTCGCCAGGGCTATGGGGCAATTATACCCTCTAAGTGAGGAGCATTTGGCGTGCCTAGCAGTGCCTAAAGTGGATGCCCTGGTCACGGCTGTGACAAAGAAAACTACCCTCCCAGTGGAAGGAGGAGTTGCCCTGAGGGACATGCAGGACCGTCGCCTGGAGGCAGCTATGAAACGGTCCTTTGAAATTTCAGGCCTATTCTTATGGGCGTCTGCATGCAGCTGCTACGCTGTCCGAGCCTGCCTCGCTTGGTTACAACAGGCAATGGAACAGCCTGGAGATGGAGCGGAGCCCCCTTTCGGAGGTGGCACCGTGGATGGAGTCAGCCTTGTCATTTTTGGCTGACGCCCTTTATGATCTGGTCAGAGCATCGGCTAAACAGATGGCTGTAGCGGCGGTGGCTCGCCGTCTTCTGTGGCTACGGCATTGGGCAGCTGACATGGCCTCTAAGCAAAGGTTGGTGAAGTTGCCCTTTCAAGGCCTTCTCCTGTTTGGTGAGGAGTTGGAGAAAATTGTGAAAGGCCTGAGGGATGCCAAACCCCAGCGCATACCCGAGGATAGGCCGCGGCCTTCTTCCAAGGGTCAGGCGGTTCCCTCCTCTTACAGACCTCGCTTCCGTGAAGCTAGTAGGTACCGCCCGGGGCGTTCTGCTAGGTTCACTTCGCGTGCCCGTTTTCAGCAGAGGAACTCCTTTCGCTCGGACAAACGTTCCACAGCAGCAGGCTCAAGACCTGGAGTTCAAGGGCGACCCTCTCAATGATGGTGCGCCGGCCCCCTCCTCGATTCCTGTGATAGGACGACTTTCCCTCTTTCTCGAGGAGTGGGCCAAGATTACCTCAGATCAGTGGGTCTTGGACCTGATCAGAGAAGGCTACAGAATAGAATTCAATGCGCCGATAAGAGACGTGTTTGTGGAGTCCCGATGCGGTTCTGCCGCCAAATGGGCGGCAGTAGAGGAAACCTTGCAAGGCTTGATTCATATAGGGGCTGTTTCCCCCGTGCCTCCTGCCGAATGCGGCTCTGGCCGTTACTCCATTTACTTCATGGTGCCGCGAAAAGGAGGGTCGTTTCGGCCTATCCTAGACTTAAAAGAAGTCAACAAGTCTCTGAACGTGCGGCATTTTCACATGGAAACCCTGCGCTCCGTCATAGCGGCGGTACAGCCAGGAGAGTTTCTCACGTCTCTGGACCTGAAAGAAGCTTACTTGCACATACCAATTTGGCCTCCGCACCAGAGGTTTCTGCGTTTTGCGGTGACGGGAAAACATTTCCAGTTTCGGGCCTTGCCTTTTGGCCTCGCCACAGCTCCCCAAACCTTTTCCAAGGTAGTGGTGGTAGTAGCTGCTTTTCTCAGGCGAGAGGGTATCCGGGTTCACCCGTACCTAGACGACTGGCTCAACAGAGCAGACTCTGTAGAAGAGAGTCATCAGGTTACAGCCAGAGTGGTCTCAGTACTGCAATCTCTGGGCTGGGTCGTCAATATAGCCAAAAGTCACCTGACCCCCTCTCAATCTCTAGAATATTTGGGGGTCCGGTTCGACACAGCCTCGGGGATGGTCTTCCTACCCGAGCAAAGGTGGTGCAAGCTTCAGAACCAGGTCCGTCTGCTCCTGAGGATGCCTCGCCCGCCAGCTTGGGACATAGTCCAGCTGTTGGGGTCGATGACGGCCACTTTGGAAGTGGTGCCCTGGGCGAGAGCGCACCTGAGACCTCTGCAGTATTCCCTGCTTCAACGGTGGTCTCCATATCTCAGGATTATCAATGCAGACTCACGTGGCTCCCTGTGGCCCGGCTCAGTATGGAGTGGTGGTTCTCAGACAGCATGCTGCGGCGAGGAATGCCGCTAGCGCTCCCCGATTGGTGCCTGCACATTACCGGGGGAAGGCATGCCCAGGGTCTTTGGACACCTGAGGAGTCGGAGTGGTCCATCAATCGCTTGGAGTTGAAAGCGATTTTCCAGGCGCTTCTGGCCTTTCAATTGACCCTGGAAGGATTGGCTGTCAGAGTTCTGTCAGACAACACGACAGCAGTGGCCTACATAAATCGCCAAGGAGGCACTCGGTGCATAGCACTAGCAGCGCAGGCCGCGCAGATTTGCCACTGGGCCGAGCTTCATCTGCAATTTCTGTCAGCAGCTCATATTGCAGGTCAGAGCAACGTGCAAGCCGATTATCTGAGCAGGAATCAGATCGACACAGCGGAGTGGGAACTTGCAGATGAAGTATTCCTGCAGATATGTGCCAAATGGGGAAAGCCCGTAATGGTAATGGATCTTATGGCGTCAAGCACAAATGCCAAAGTCCCGTGCTTCTACAGCAGACGGAGAGATCCTCGCTTGGCAGGGTTGGATGCCTTGGCTCAACCCTGGCCTCAGGGCCTCCTGTATGTGTTCTCTCCGTGGCCCTTGATAAGGCGAGTATTCCTGTGGATTCGGCTCCACCAAGGAGAGGTGGTTCTCATTGGCCCAGGAGGCAGTGGTATGCGGACCTCCAGCGGATGCTGGTAGAGGATCCCCTGCCGTTACCTCTGGTACCGAACCTGTTGTCACAGGGCCCGGTGACCATGGAGGACACCTGCCACTTTGGTCTTACTATAAATATCTCAAACACTAAACTTAAACATTTCTCCCAAGTTAGTCAGTGGCATTTTCTCTTCTCTTTCTTATAAATGTTCATAACAACTCCATGTGATAAATGTGGATCTTCAGATTTCATTGACGGCATACACCTTCTAGGAAACTTGTTCCAGCATTTTTGGTGTTCATTAATCACATCCTCATTGATCCACTTCAAATCTTAACGATCTGTTTTTTCAAAACTCCATCTTATACCCCTAAAAAACTTTTTTTACTTTTCTTTTTTTCTATTTCTTTAAATTTTATACAAATATATAATAATCATAGCACTTAGCTTTTAAGTAACGTTCAGCAGCGATTTTTCTCCTGAGTCAAACCCCCGCCAACATGGCCAGGTTTCGAAAATCTTCATCAGGGAAGAGGTTCGCTAGGAAAAAAACCCAAACATAAGTATTCAACTAACTCACCAACTTGTCTTGCCAACTGACCTATATTAAAGTTACCATTTGAAAGCTTGTGAACACATATAAAATAATGGCTGCAGCGTCTCTCTTCATCACAGCCACTTAAATACGCTACAGCTGATCGTGACCTACCAACTCTGATAGGACCACGTAATCCTTCTACCAGCCAATCAAATTAAAGACCACCAATCTAACTCCGAATTTAATCCTTGAGGATATAACGTATTCAGTTGAAAAATCCATCTTTGCTCCTTATAATTTAATAAGGAAGCAGCATTCCCACCCTCCCAACCCAATTGAATATGATCTATAATTCGCCACTTTATATCTGTAATCTGATGATCTTTATCAATCCAGTGCTGAACCAGAGGAGCTGTTAATACCTTGTTCTTAATCCGGGATTTATGTTCATTGAGTCTGATCTTAATCGCCCTACTCGATCTTCCTATATATAGCAGTTGACACGGGCATATGATCGCATATACATTATTATGAGAATTGCAATTAGTTCGTGTTCGTGCAACAATCGGGCGTACAGAACTTATAGGTGTCCATATTGTTCCTTCAATGGTCAAATCACACCATTGACATGATTGACATTTATAATGTCCAATCTCAACAGAGGATTCCATCGTATAGTCCAACCTCTTATAGGTAAACATTTCTCCTAAGGTTTTACCCCGTTTAAACGCACAGATTGGATGTTCAATAAAACATGCATGGACCTGCAACATTGTCCAATTCCTGTGTATGATCTTATTCAACTCCGAACTCAAGGTAGAATATGGAACCACCACAACCAACTTATCCTTATCTTGCGTCATCTGATATTGTAATAACAAATCTCGGCAGGAATATTTTGCTCTCAAATATGCCTTCTTAACAACAGAACGAGGATACCCCCTCTTCAAGAATCTTGTAGCCATCTTAATCGCTTGAATTTCAAACATCGCATCTTCAGAGCAAATTCTTCTAGCTCTGAGAAATTGACTCACTGGCAAGCTGGCTTTAAGGTGGTAAGGGTGCAATTCTCATAATAATGTATATGCGATCATATGCCCGTGTCAACTGCTATATATAGGAAGATCGAGTCGGGCGATTAAGATCAGACTCAATGAACATAAATCCCAGATTAAGAGCAAGGTATTAACAGCTCCTCTGGTTCAGCACTGGATTGATAAAGATCATCAGATTACAGATATAAAGTGGCGAATTATAGATCATATTCAATTGGGTTGGGAGGGTGGGAATGCTGCTTCATTGTTAAATTATAAGGAGCAAAGATGGATTTTTCAACTGAATACGTTATATCCTCAAGGATTAAATTCGGAGTTAGATTGGTGGTCTTTAATTTGATTGGCTGGTAGAAGGATTACGTGGTCCTATCAGAGTTGGTAGGTCACGATTAGCTGTAGCGTATTTAAGTGGCTGTGATGAAGAGAGACGCTGCAGCCATTTTTTTATATGTGTTCACAAGCTTTCAAATGGTAACTTTAATATAGGTCAGTTGGCAAGACAAGTTGGTGAGTTAGTTGAATACTTATGTTTGGTTTTTTTTCCTAGCGAACCTCTTCTCTGATGAAGATTTTCGAAACCTGGCCATGTTGGCGGGGGTTTGACTCGGGAGAAAAATCGCTGCTGAACGTTACTTAAAAGCTAAGTGCTATGATTATTATATATTTGTATAAAATTTAAAGAAATAGAAAAAAAGAAAAGTAAAAAAAGTTTTTTAGGGGTATAAGATGGAGTTTTGAAAAAACAGATCGTTAAGATTTGAAGTGGATCAATGAGGATGTGATTAATGAACACCAAAAATGCTGGAACAAGTTTTCTAGAAGGTGTATGCTGTCAATGAAATCTGAAGATCCACATTTATCACATGGAGTTGTTATGAACATTTATAAGAAAGAGAAGAGAAAATGCCACTGACTAACTTGGGAGAAATGTTTAAGTTTAGTGTTTGAGATATTTATAGTAGGGTTGATGTATAGTCTCCACACGTTTGAATAGAGGTCTCTTTAATTTGATTGACTTTGGTCTTACGGCATGGTTATTGAGAGGGCGCAATTGAGAGACCAGGGCTATTCCAGTAAAGTCATTTCCACTCTCCTACAGGCCCGCAAGCATTCCAATTTGAGGCTTGGTGCGCTTCTAAAGCGATTATACCCATGCGGGCTTCTGTCACGCCGATACTTGACTTTTTGCAGGGTGGTTTACAAAAAGGCTTGGCCTATAATTCCCTGCATGTTCAAGTGGCAACCTTAGCATGTTTTCGAGGGAAGGTCGCTAGCCTCTCTCTGGCTGCTTGGCCGGATGTGACACGGTTTCTTAGAGGGGTGCTTCGGCTCCGTCCTCCCATGCGGGTCCCGTGTCCGGCCTGGTACCTGGAGTTAGTTTTAAAGGCCCTTCAGTGTTCGCCCTTCGAGCCGCTTATGCGGGAAAATTAGGTTCTTACCTCGGTAATTTTCTTTCCTTTAGTCATAGCAGATGAATCCATGAGCCCTCCCTCAGTGGTTCATTATGTGATTTATGTTCAGTTTTTTCTGTAGATATGTTCCCTCATTGGGAGAAGTTGGAAAACAGTCTTCAGGATTTCTGTTCAGGAGGATGAGTTCATTCCCTCCTTTGAATTATAGCTCCAGTTATGGGGCGTTCATCCGCTGTGAGGAAAGTTCATGTTGTTATGCTTTGAGGTGTAACACTGCTTTGGAAGCTTCAAATACTGAAGAGGCAGATGGAACTAGCTGGCCATGAGGCACTATGGTTTTTCAGTGCTCTGTATCTCCCCCTGCTGGTTGATGGACACAACCCACTCATAATGGATTCATCTGCTATGACTTAAAGGAAAGAAAATTACCAAGGTAAGAACCTAATTTTCCCATCTTTGCACAGTTTGCAGCACAAGTTTTCTGTGCATCTAGTTTGAACACATTTAGCTTTCTACTTGTGATGAAGTGTCGGGTGTTGAAAGTGCTGCTCTTCTGTGCCTAAATATGAGCCTTAACAAAATTTTATATTTAAGAAATTTTAACAAGGCTCGTATTTAGGCGCAAAAGAACAGGCATGGATGTGTACTGGCCTGGCCCTTCCATTGCCATTTTCTTCACCTATACTATGAATGCATTTGGCTTGGATAAATGATGAAGTGTCTCTGTGATGAAATGTCTACAGTGATGAAATGTCCCATCTTTTTTTCCCAGATGCTGGTACAGTAGAAAGTAAAGGTGCCATACTTGGTACCAGCAAGAAAAAAGCTCTTTGAGAGGAGATATTCCTTCAGCCATACCAAACAGCCAGTCTGAGAGCCAGATTTGTATTTTTAACCTGGGTTTAAAAGAAAGAGAAGTTCTAGAGAAACAGTTTTTAGCCAGATAAACTTGGAGAAAGTCACTCTTTATCAATGGGCATGAGTAACACAAGGAATGGATGTAATCTTTAGTACTTGCTGGCTTCTTCCTAGTGACCCAGGCTGGCCATGGTGACAGGATGCTGAGCTCGATGGACCCTTGAATAGTATACAGTATGTCGAGTTCTGGAAGAAAATTTGATGACCTATTAAGAACATGCCTGGGCAGTCCCTTCTTTCCCAACCTAAAGAATTTGTGCTTGCTCTCATTCCATGAAATCCCACAGGTGTGGAATACTATCAATAATATTGTGTGATAGTACAGACTGAGCTACTTCAGAGGAGTCTGGAAGTCTTCTAACTGGAACAATACCTGCAACCAGGGAATTTTCCTTCAGTAGATCTAGTATGAACCAAAATATTTTTAGAAGTTACTTTGGCTAGATGTAATGACATAATATTTAGAGGGGTATGCACAGACTATTATTTATTAACCGCCTTTATGAACAGATTCACCCAAGGCAGTGTACAGCAGGTCCAGTTTAACATAAAACTTACAATTTTGTGAACATAACAATAGTAAAATGACCAAATGTAAGCATAAACATTATAAATGAAGTAAACTTGGAAAGATGTCAGTACAATACAAACAATACCATAATAGCAAGGAAGAATATTCAAATATCATAGATATAATACGATGTCACCATAATACCAATGAAACACCTAATAAGCAACACAGTAGAACATTCAAATAGTATAGATATGATTCTAATGCTTTTCTATATAGCTGAGGGGCTAAGTGCAGATATATAGATGGATAGTACAGTTGTTTGTGTTTTGATTTCATTTGTTTTGAAATGGGAGGGGGACATAAAGCAGAATCAAAGGCCTCTCTTACTAAACCACGCTAGCGATTCCCGACACGGCAAATACACCTTTGCCACGTGGGAATCACTAGCATGGTATAGTAAAAGGCCCTAAATGCGTTCTCTGTCTCCCCCCCCCCCCCCCCCCCCAACCACCATAAAAACAAACACTTCTGGGCCTCTTCCCAGCTGACCTCTCTTCCCCCACTTTTTACCTCATTTGTTGAATCCTTGCAGTGGAAGAGTTATTCCATGCCACCCTCCTGCACCATCTTTAAATTTTGTGGTCCAGCAAAATGGCAGTGGCTGGGGAAAAATAAAACACATGGTGCTATTTTGTTTCATAGTGGCATTTAAAAATGACACCCAGCTTCAGGTTGGCTGTGCCATTTAAGTTATTACCCTGGTGGATTGATGCAACTAGGGATTGATCCTGCCCCATGAAAGATAGTGGCAAGTAAGATAAGGTAAGAGGCAAGAGGGGCCCCGATAAAGGGGGAGGTATTTTTCAGTATCTGGCTTAATCTAAAATGAAAGAAAAAAAAATAGTGTCTTGTTAAAATGAAACAAAACAGAGATATTTTTGTTGTTTCAGTTGAAATCACATCACTGTATTTACTGTACCTGGAATGTGATTCATCTTAACCTTCAGTTTCAAAAGGCAAATTATTAAATGGAAATTCAGTTGCCTGTAAGAAAACAAATCTGTCAGACCCAATTCAACCTTTTACAGATTTGGAAAAGTTAATTTGCTCTCCCTATATGAATGATTTGATTGTTTTCAGACCCTTCCACTGCCACATCTAAAAGTTCAATGCAGCATTCTGGGAGGGAACAGAGGGTTACCTACAGTACGCTTGTGAGGGGTCCAGCTATGATTTTCCCCCTATGGGAGTGTACCTTAGACTTGTAAATAATTGCACGAAATCTAAGGGAAAAGCATATCTAAACAAAGGTCCCATATTCACAATTCTCACTTAATATTCACTGACAAGTAACACGGACCACATGGAACAAATACAGAAAGGTTTATTCACAAAGATAAAGTGCAAAAACAAAGTGTAAACAGAAGTAAAGTTTTAGGACAGATTACTAAGTCTCTAAGACAAGTACTTGGGCTAATAAAATGAACAGAAGTTAGATGGAATGCTAACATGTGCTTCCTATCAGTAAAAGCCACCTGTAACCTAGCTATTGGTGATCACAGAACTTAAATTAAACAACCTTAAGATGTTGATAGAGGCCCATCTTCTCATGGTAACAGAATACTAGGTACAGGAGGTGGTAATCTTCTGTTGCTGTTGATACTGTATGTGGTTGTTCTGTGCCTTTTACGTGTTCATCTTATATATCTTATCGGTAGGGTCTTTCATGATATCATCATCATAAGCGATTGGCTCGTACCCTTTTGTTGTGGCTAGGCAACCCACAAGTATGTCTTTTCATATTCAGTAGAGAGGTGTGGTAGCCGTGTTAGTCCACTCTTAAAGGTTATCAATAGAAATCTTTGCTTATTTCCGATCTGACGAAGAAGGGCAACCTTCGAAAGCTAATCAAGAAATGTATTAAGTTATGTCCAATAAAAAAAGGTATCATCTTATTTTCTTTTCCATGTTTTATTTTGTTTGATTTCTATTGATAACCTTTTTCATATTCAGATATCCCCTAATTCCTGGCACACCAGGTAGCTTGGGGCTGCATAAACAGTAGTCCTTGTCCAAGGTTATCTGCATTCCTCCAAACTGAGCCAGATGTGTCACTAGATAGGCAGTTCCTCAGGATTACAGCCAAGAGTCATCATCAGATGAAAGGCACAAGTCTTTCAGCACAGTGCAGTCAGGTGACATCAAAGGCCAGCATCACAGGTTTAAGTTAAGGTCTATCATATATTGGTTATACTGTGGCAGGGGGCTTTATTTCCTATAGGCTGTAAAGGAAAAAGTTTTCAAATTAAACCTTCTAAAACATATTAGTCTAACCAGGAGGTTTCCCAAATCTTCTTTTGCAGTCAAAGCCTTTGGTAGCTGTATAAATTGCAGTTCCAACAGCTTTGTTTTATTTGACTTCATGTCTTTGACCAACATTTTGCCACCAGTACCATACAGCTTTTAATTGACAGAATATTTTTTAGAAAGTTGAGGACTGGTAGTATACTCCCTTCCAAACAGTAGGGTAGATTGGCTTTTCAAAAACACACCAAAGGTCACGCTTGCTCAAAAAGAATCTTTATTGGAAAATCACCAAACGACTCAACATAGCTGCTGTGTTTCAGCACAAAGGTTCCTGCCTTAGGAGTCTTATAGTGTAGGTTATACAATTGCAAATGGTATTTCCAAGGCCACAGTCAAGCATAAGCAAATTGTATTCGTCCTAGGTATAGAATGAACACTTTCAGCACAGATTGGAAGAGCCAATTTACCCTACTCTTTGGACTTCTACCGCCACTCGTAGGGACTGAGTGTTCCTCCACTTTGAGTGGTTGTTGTATGCTCCCTGCCCCCACCTCGTTCAGTTTGTTTTTATTTTGCTTTGAGGATATAAACTGGCATTGGAAGAGAGGTATAATCAAACCCATCAGAGCATAGAGAATAATACAGATTCAACCCATCATTGATACCTAACCTTATTATTAGAGTACTTCCTATCCAGCCCATCAGTGGCCATGTCTGATGGCTTGCATGTTACAAAGAAGTGGTTGGGGAAATGTGCTCACATCCAATCCTGTTCTAAGAAAGAGTCAGATGTAGGCATCCGAACATAACAATGTTTTTAAGATTGGTTTTAAATTTTTGTAGAGATGTTTGTAGTCTGAGTTGTTGAGGGAGTGTATTCCAGAGCTCAGGTCCTTGTACAGAGAATATGGAGCTCTGTGTAAATATACGATCTCTGTAAAGGAGGGGATAATAAGTCTTTCTCCAAGGGCAAGCAGGCCTTCGTATTCTCACAACTGTGGATGATGTCATCTGATGGAGCTGGTGCACTAATGACACTAATTAGGACTTTCTAGCAGCGTCCCACAGCACATGCGTTGGTGCCTTCTCGCCCAACGCGTGAATGCAAGTCCCTCAGTTTTTTTTCATTTTTCTGCAGAGCAGGGCAAATGCCTTGACATGTTCTTAGAATGCAGTCTTTTTTTTCCTCATTCGCAATGCCTTCCTGCGTGGGGTTTTTTTTTTTTTTTTTGCCCTCTTTTCAAAATGTTTTCATTTTATCTTCATTCCATTCTTTCCTTTTAATTCTTATAGTTAGTTTTTTTTCACAAACTGCTAGGCCCATTTAGGCTGGAGCACCACCCTCAATTTGAACACTTCCCCTTTTTCAGCTCACAATTGAGTCTTTTTTTTTTTTTTTTTAATTATTTAAGTTAGTCGGACTTTACCAAGTAAATGAAAGACTTGTTCAGCAAATAGGATAGGAAAACAAATGTTAAATTGTTTAAATTAGGAATAGAAAAACAATGTTAAGGTAATAAAAATATATCCTCTCAAGTCCCCAGTACGGAGATCCCTCATAAATTACAGATAGATATATTTAGAAAGGAAATATATATAATCATAAGAAAAAGGCCCATACTGATGATATGCTTAAAAGCCCAAAAGAAGGTTGCCTCTGTATGGGGTGCTCACTTGCCAACTGCAAATGAAGCTTATTATCCAGAAATTGTTTCAAATGTACCAGCTCACAGAATATATATCTCACCTTTTGAAATTTAACCAAAGATTAATGGGAAATGGAAGAAAATAATTCACCACCATTTTGTAGAACACATGGCGGAGATCCAGAAAAGATTTGTCTCTGCTAGATTTGGAAAACAGATTTGCCCTATTTTTGAAAAACAGTCACTGTATCAAATGTTTATCAGATTCAGATATGAAGGATACCAAAAGGGTTGCCTGAGTTTCTACTATATACAGAGAGGTCTCCAAAAACTCAGAAACATTTAGGGCCCTGTTTACTAAGCTGTGCTAGAGGCACACTAACGTTTTTAGCACACGCTAAGCATTAGCGCATTCTAACCGTGTAGA
Source organism: Microcaecilia unicolor (assembly GCF_901765095.1). NCBI lineage: Eukaryota > Metazoa > Chordata > Amphibia > Gymnophiona > Siphonopidae > Microcaecilia > Microcaecilia unicolor. The sequence continues at coordinate 158,494,701 of NC_044041.1, forward strand.
TGCCCGTAATATTCTTATGGGCATCTACACGCACTAAAACAATGTTAACGCACATTCGTAAACAGGACCCTTAAACTGTCTGGGGAAACAACTTTCAATCTTATTAATTGGAGGTAATGATCTCCAACATATATTTCTTAAATGCTTCTCTAGCAGATAACACACTTTAGGGAAGTTCAAAATTATGAGGTTACAATCTTGTATTGAATTTTCCAACTGTTCCATCTTAAACTGGATAGCCTCAGAATATTTAACCAGTCTCACTTGCCCTTCTTTCAAACCCTTAACTTTATCCTCCAAACTTTTAATTTTCCCCAACACACTTTTCATTTGAGGTCTCAATCTTGAAAACCCTGGATGTTAGTCTCGGCCACGTTCTTCACTTGATCCATCCTGCTACTCACAGTTTTAGTCAGAGGTTATAGCTATCCAAATAGAAGTAAGGATGATCTCAGTTGGTTCTTCTACCATCCCAATAACAGTCTCCTGCATGACCAACAATAGTCCCTAACAAGCTTGTCCCACTGACTCGTTCCCTTCAACTGCACTTCCCTAGGAGGGTAGGGCAGATCCATACCTCAACCGGGTTGCAACAGCAGCTAGGCGACAGTCCGCATCGACAAACACAAGAACACCCTACGCTCCAGTTGCCCCACCTGGGGTTAGTAAACTGCTTGCCAGGGGCTGAGGTGGGGTTCGGGCAGGCAGTCTGAGTGGCTCCAATTCTCTCTGCGCTAATGGATCAGCAAAGATGCCTCCACCCCCTTCCAAAGAAATTGCGGCATAACAAAGGTTTGATTCCTTCACCAAAGGACAGGTACTGGACAAGGCTTCCCTCACTTTCCCTCTCGGTAAAGAGATGGTTTGGGTGTCCCAGACCGTATTATCGAAATGAAAGATGGACACCCATCTTGTTTCAATAATACGGGTTTCCCCGCCCCTTCGCCGACGTTTTGCGAGGACGTCCTCAACAAAACTTGGGCGTTCTTTCGATTATGCCCCTCCACGTGTTGGTATAATAGCACAAATCCTGCAAAAATTGCAGGTGACACCCGCTTAGTTTTTCACCAGTTTGGTATAGCTAAGGTACTTTACCTGTAGCAGGTGTTCTCTAAGGACAGCAGCCTTTGTATTCTCACAAGTGGGTGACGCCAATCCGCATTGCTCGGTCCAGGTTTTATAAAAGTATAAATAGTAGTTTAAAACAAACCTTAGTTCAAGACACGCTCCACCTTTTATGCGCAAGTGCCTTCCCAAATGCTGCAAGAATGAGGTCTCCTCAGTTTTATACTACTACAACGGTGAGAACTCCAAGGGGAGGTGGGAGGGATTGTGAGAATATAAAGCCTGCTATCTTCGGAGAACACCTGCTACAAGTAAGTACCTTAGCTTTCTCTGAGGACAAGCAGGCTTATTAATTCTCACAAGTAGGGAGTCTCTAGCATCCAGGCTCACCAAAAACACAAACACTGGTCAATTGGGCCTCACAACAGCAAGGACATAACACAGATTAACTTAAAACTATATACAATCTGAATGAGAGTGCAGTCTGGAATAGAATAAAATGGGCCTAGGAGGGTGGAGTTGGATTCTAGACCCCAAACAGATTCTGCAACAATGCCTGATCTGACCGTTGCGTCGGGTATCCTGCTTAAGGCAGTAGTGAGTGTGTGGGCTGAAGACCATGTTGCAGCCTTGCAAATTTCTTCAATGGAGGCTGACCTCAAGTGGGCTACTGATGCAACCATGGCTCTGACATTGTGAGCCATGACATGACCCTCTAGGGCCAGCGCAGCCAATTAGAAATGATTCATTTCCCAGTGGCAACCCCCATCCTGTTGGGATCAAAAGAAACAAAAAGTTGGGCAGACTGTCTGTGGGGCCTGGTCCACTCCATGTAGTAGGCCAATGCTCTCTTGCAATGCAAGGTGTGCAAGTTGCTTTTGGCAGGATGGGCTTTAGGTCGGGGAAGGATTGTTGGCAAGACAATCAATTGGTTCAGATAGAACTCAGACACCACCTTCAGCAGGAACTTAGAGTGAATGCAGAGGTGTGATGAAACTTAGTATAAGGTACATCCACCATTAAAGCCTGAAGCTGACTGACTCTATGAGCTTAAGTAACAGCCTCCAAGAAAACGATCTTCCAGGTCAAGTACTTCAGATGGCAGGAATTCAGTGGCTCGAAAGGAGCTTTCTTCAGCAGGGTGAGAATGAAGTTGAGATCCCATGACACTGGTGGAGGTTGCCTTGAAAAATATGAAAACTGTCAATATATGTTTAAAAAGTTTTCTATATGTTTGATACATGTTTGTGATTAAGAAAACCTAAAAACAGTTTAAAATGAAGACTTTGCTCTAAATGAATTACTGCTGGATCCAATTTAACTGGGATAGTTGTTGGACTTGTATGGGATTGGCGTGTAGATTTTGAAAAATAGCCACTATCTGGTTTCTATACTGGTGGAGGTTTGACAGGGGACTTTGACAAAAGTAAACCTCTCATAAAGCGAACAATTAGAGGCTCTCCAGAGATGGGCTTGCCTTCTACATGGTGATGATAAGCACTGATTTCACTAAGGTGAACCCTTACGGAGTTGGTCTTTAGACCAGACTCTGATAGGTGTAGAAGGTATACAAGCAAGGTCTGTGTAGGGCAAGCAAGTGATCTAGGGCCTTGCTCTCACACCAGATGGCAAACCTCCTCCATTTGAAAGAATAACACCTCTTAGTGGAGTCTTTCTTGAAAGCCAGCAAGACTCGGAAGACACCCTCCGAAAGATCCAGGGAAGCGAATTATAAGCTCTCAACATCCAAGCTGGGAGAGCCAAAGACTGGCGGTTGGGATGTAGAAGTGACCCTTCATTCTGCGTGTTGAGGGTCGGAAAACATGATTCTTCAGAGGATAACTCCAGAAGAAGAGGGAACCAAATCTGTCTCGGCCAGTGTGGCACGATCAGAATCATGGTTCCACGGTCTTACTTGAGTTTTAACCACTAGAGGTATAGGAGATACGCATACAGAAGGATCTGTCTCCCAATTGAGGAGAAAGGCATCTAATTCTAGTCTGTCATGGGCCTGAAGCCTGGAACAGAATTGAGGGACCTTGTGGTTGATCTGAGTGGCAAAAAGATCCACCGAGGGGATGCCCCACGCTCGGAAGATCTTAAAGGCTGTGCCCATATTGAGAGACCACTCGTGGTTGCATTATCCTCTGTTGGCTAGGATGTTGTTTGACTGCCAGATAAGTGGCTCGAAGGAACATGCTAGGTTGGTGAGCCCAGTGCCACAACGGGACTGCCTCCTGACACAGAGTACAATTTGATGAGATAGCCGATCTCTGAAAGCCTTTAGAACACTTCAGATCACCCAGAGCTCCAGGAAATTGATCTGAAGATTTGTTTCCTGGGTGGACCAAACATTTTGGGTGTGAAGCCTATTTACATGAGCCCCTCATCCCAGGAGCAATGCATCCATCGTCAGCATTTTTTGTGGCTGAGAAATTTGGAATGCAAGTCCCAGAGTCAAATTGGATCGAATTGTCCACCACTGAAGAGAGCGTACAAGCTGTCAGGACACTTGGATGACATCTTCCAGGCTCCCCGTGGCTTGATACCACTGAGAAGCTATGTGAAGACGTGTCATGGGTGTAACATACATTATGGAAGCCATGTGGCCCAACCATCTCAACATCTGCTGAGCTGTGATCTGCTGAGAAGATCAAATCTTGGAAGCAAGTGCAACAAGAGTGTCCACTCTCTTCTTTGGAAGGGTAGGTTCAAGCCTTCTGTGTATTGAGCAGAGCTCCTATGAATTCCAATCACTGGACAGGGTAAAGATGGGACTTGGGATAGTTTAAAACGAACCCTAGTAGCTCGAGCACCCGAATAGTCATTTGCATGGACTCCTGGACTGCTTCCATCGTCAAGATGTGGGAACACATGGACTCCTAGTCTGCATAGCAATGCTGCAGCTAAGATCACAAGTACATAAGAACATATTACCATACTGGGACAGACCAAAGGTCCATCAAGCCTAGCATCCTGTTTCCAGCAGAGGCCAATCCAGGTTACAAGTACCTGGCAAGATCCCAAAACAGTACTCATACAGCAGCCATGCTTACCGACACTCCCGATGCCAGTACGACGCTTGATACCGACATCTCCAACCTCAATGCCGATGTCTAGGGTCCGGCTGAGCCTTTCTGGAAATCTGGGCCCTCTTTTTCATGCGAAAACAGAGAACACAGTTAGTGGGGTTGTGGTCGGGCCCAAGACACTGTAGATACCAAGATTGTGGTCGGGCCCAAGACACTGTAGATACTGAGAATGGGTGTCGTTCCCAGAGATCAGCCGATTGCACCGGGTACAGTGCTTAAAGCCACTGGGAACTTTCATGGACATGGAAGGAAAAATTTCCTTGGCTAAAACTAAGCGATGGTGCCTGAAAAAGGGGCAAGGCATGGCAAAAAAGAAAGGGAAAGGTCCTGGCCTAAAAGCGGCCTGATGACAACGAAAAAGTAAAGGAAACTTAAACCCGGAGAAAATAAACTAAAAACTTGGAAACAAAGAATGGAAGTTCCAAATGGGAGAAAAAATTACCAAAAAATAGCCAAAAGGCTCTTAAAAAGCTCTTTAGGACAGAGCAATGTGAGGAGACAATAAACATGTCCTATCCTCACTGCGGTAGAAAAAGAACTGAGGAGACCACGTTCTCATGGCGGGCAGGAGGTCACTTGTGCATGTGCAGTGGAGTGTGTCTCACGTTCCACAAAACTTTGTTTATACTTTTATAAATCCCGGACTGGGCAATGCGGGTCTGCATGACCTACTTATGAGAATTAATAAGCCTGCTTATTCTCTGAGAAACTATAATCAAGAATCTTCAGACAGCCCAGAACACTGCAGCTAGACTCATATTCGGTAAAACAAAATATGGAAGTGCTAAACCCCTACGAGAAAAGCTACACTGGCTCCCACTTAAAGAACGCATCACGTTCAAAATATGCTCCCTAGTTCACAAAATCATTCATGGAGACACACCAGCCTACATGTCAGACTTGATAGACTTACCACCCAGGAATGCTAAAAGATGATCCCATATATTCCTTAATCTGCACTTCCCCAACTGTAAAGGTCAAAAATACAAACTAATGCATGCATCAAACTTTACCTACTTGAGCACACAGTTATGGAATGCACTGCCGCGCAACTTAAAAATGATTTACGAAAAACTAACTAACTTCCGCAAACTACTAAGACCCATCTCTTTAATAAGGCATACCACAAAGATCAACAAATGTGAACATACACCACTCCTCCACATATATTCAGAACTGTCTTATAATATCTGCTTGCTATATTATTTGCGTTACAAGACGTATGAGGAGAGACTTGCAGACCTAAACATGTATACTCTGGAGGAAAGGAGAAACAGGGGTGATATGATACAGACGTTCAAATATTTGAAAGGTATTAATCCGCAAACGAACCTTTTCCGGAGATGCGAAGGCGGTAGAACGAGAGGACATGAAATGAGATTGAAGGGGGGCAGACTCAAGAAAAATGTCAGTAAGTATTTTTTCAAAGAGAGAGTAGTGGATGCTTGGAATGCCCTCCCGCAGGAGGTGGTGGAAATTAAAACAGTAACGGAACTCAAACGTGTGGGATAAACATAAAGGAATCCTGTTCAGAAGGAATGGATCCTCAGGAGCTTAGCTGAGATTGGGTGGCAGAGCCGGTGGTGGGAGGCGGGGCTGGTGGTTGGGAGGCGGTGATAGTGCTGGGCAGACTTATACGGTCTGTGCCAGAGCCGGTGGTGGAAGGCGGGGCTGGTGGTTGGGAGGCGGGGATAGTGCTGGGCAGACTTATACGGTCTGTGCCAGAGCCGGTGGTTGGGAGGCGGGGACAGTGCTGGGCATACTTATACGGTCTGTGCCAGAGCCGGTGGTGGGAGGCGGGACTGGTGGTTAGGAGGCAGGGACAGTGCTGGGCAGACTTATACAGTCTGTGCCCTGAAGAGGACAGGTACAAATCAAAGTAGGGTATACACAAAAAGTAGCACATACGAGTTTATCTTGTTGGGCAGACTGGATGGACCATGCAGGTCTTTTTCTGCCGTCATCTACTATGTTACTATGTATTATGTTTTATCATTATCATGTTACCCAAGATTCTTCTGTAACACTAAATGTCTATTTTCTAATATATTTCCACCATTCGTGATGTATTGTAAGCCACATTGAGCCTGCAAAGAGGTGGGAAAATGTGGGATACAAATGCAATAAATAAATAAATAAGTGTGTGCATGTACAACGTGCACAGTTGCATTTATATAATAATATATGTGCAAACATTTTGACTGCCCTACAACATGCCTACATCAAATATGCTGTTCATGGCAGGTATCCATCTGTTACTGAACAGCTAACTAGAACAACCCAATATCCAAAGGAAGACTGTTCTTAATTATCAAATGTTTATTGCAAATAAAACATAACTTACTGCATGCAAATAATTGAAAAACAAAGATTTCTGCACAAGCAGGATGAGTGCTTGGAAGTGAATCAGAAGCTGAATAGCTTATCTCATAGAAATGCCTTGGGCCAATTTTACTGGGTTTTGGGGGTGGCGGAGTGGATTTCCCTGGTTTGACTCTGATCTGACCGAGTTAAAAAAAAAAAATTTCACCAATTCATTCCCCTACCTCCCCCAATTTTGGTCCCAGTTAAATTTTGAGAGCTGTTTTGTCCACACAGATGTCAACCCTTTAAGTATAATTTTTTCCAACATTCTGTTGTGCTGGAAAGAATAAAAAGATCAAATTGAACCATCCATTCTGTCCAGTTGTTTTATCTACCCTAAGTGGAAGAATATCATAAATTCTTATATGCAATACAACTGCTTTCCTACCACTACTGTTTGTATCTGTTCAAAGCATATCCAGAATCTGTAAAAGTTCTCGCTTCCACCACCTTTGTTGGTAATGCATTTCAGGTCTTCTATGAATCTTACAGGACCATCACTAAATCCAATATCCGTGTCGCCTCCTGCAGCTTATCAGGTTTTCACTTTCCAAAACTAACAAAGCCATTGCCTAAAACATGTTGCATGCTTATTGAAATTTAGTTTTAATTATGATCAAACCATACAGGTTACTCCTGAAACTTCTTTGAAGTCCAATGCTATCATGCCCCTTGGAGGCTGATATGACTGAATGGAGGATCTCTTGCCCAAGAATTGTACTAAGACTTATCAAATATTCCTAATTAAATGCCAGTTTTTTTAAAGTTCTATTGCAGTGATCCAGGAATTTGTTTACCAGTGAGCATGACATTTGGACTGGCTAAAACAGTGGAAGTTATAAGTCACCAGAAACAAAAAATGAGGTTTTAGTGAATTATGTTAGAGCAAACAATGTATAACATTCCAAACCCACCCTTTTAAGTGAAAAAATAAAAAGTTAAGGTCAAACGTGTAAATTTGTAGACTGCTTATGAACCCATGACATGAGCCATTCTCCACATTTTGAATTTGCTACTTTAGTCGCATATTCCCAGAGACGGTCACATATAGCTAAACTGCCTTAATAAAAAAAAAAAAAAGCCAGTATAGATTTAGCAAAGAGATCATGCTATGCTAATCCTATTATTTCTTTTAGGGTCTAAATAAGCATGTACAAAGGATGAAATGGACAATTTATAGTAGAGCTGTACCAAATAGCATATTTTACTATTCTGTCAAATACAAGTAATAAAAAATATTATTTGGCCGATTATGAATACCGGATGCGAATAATGTACATTGAGCTTTAGCATAATAAAAGAAGCAATGTGAAAACAGAGATCGTTTATTTCAGTAGAATTTAGCACAGTAGAGCCTTTTATAATTATTCATATTCAAATTTACATCACTATTCAGCCAAATACGAACGAATAATGTATTCAGGGCACTATTTGGGGTTGAATCGAATACGATTCAGTAGAGCTCTAATTTGTAGTACATTTGGGTGAATCTCTTCATAAATACAGTTAAAACTCAGTAAATAGATTTTAGAAGGCGTCCTTCATTGGACCCTACCTGTCCTTCCAACTATCGCCCCATCTCCCTCCTCCCTTTCCTATCCAAGATACTTGAACGTGCTGTTCACCGCTGTTGCCTTAACTTTCTTTCATCTCAAGCTATTCTTGATCCATTTCAGTCTGGCTTTTGCCCCTTTCATTCAACTGAAACAGCGCTTGCTAAAGTCTCCAATGATCTGTTCCTGGCCAGATCCAAAGGTCTCTATTCTATCCTCATCCTTCTCGATCTATCTGCTGCTTTTGACACTGTTGATCACAGCCTACTCCTTGATACGCTGCCCTCACTTGGATTTCAGGGCTCTGTTCTTTCCTGGTTTTCTTCTTATCTCTCCCAGCGTACCTTTAGTGTATACTCTAGTGGATCCTCTTCTACTTCTATCCTACTGTCAGTTGGTGTACCTCAGGGATCTGTCCTGGGACCTCTTCTTTTCTCCATCTATACTTCTTCCCTTGTTACTCTGATCTCATCCCATGGTTTTCAGTATCATCTTTACGCTGATGACTCCCAGATCTACCTCTCCACACCAGAAATCTCAGCCGAAATCCAGGCCAAAGTATCAGTCTGTCTGTCTGACATTGCTGCCTGGATGTCTCAGCGCCATCTGAAACTAAACATGACCAAGAATGAGCTTCTTATCTTTCCCCCTAAACCAATCTCTCCTCCTCCCCCATTCTCTATTTCTGTGGATAACACTCTCATCCTTCCTGTCTCATCAGGGGTCATCTTCGACTCCTCCCTCTCCTTCTCTGCACATATTCAACAGACTGCTAAAACCTGTCATTTCTTTCTCTATAATATCAGCAAAATTCGCCCTTTCCTTTCTGAGCACACTACCAGAACCCTCATCCACACTCTTATCACCTCTCGCTTAGACTATTGCAACTTGCTTCTCACAGGTCTCCCACTAGCCATCTCTCTCCTCTTCAATCTGTTCAAAATTCTGCTGCACGACTAATATTCCACCAGTGTCGTTATGCTCATATTAGCTCTCTCCTCAAGTCACTTCACTGGCTTCCTATCCATTTCCACATACAGTTCAAACTCCTCTTATTGACCTGTAAGTGCATTCACTCTGCAGCTCCTCAGTACCTCTCCACTCTCATCTCTCCCTACATTCCTCCCCGGGAACTCCGTTCACTGGGTAAATCTCTATCTGCACCCTTCTCCACTGCTAACTCCAGACTCCGTTCCTTTTACCTTGCTGCACCTTATGCCTGGAATAGACTTCCTGAGCCGGTACGTCAAGCTCCATCTCTGGCCATCTTCAAATCTAAGCTAAAAGCCCACCTTTTTGATGCTGCTTTTAACTCCTAACCCTTGTTCACTTTTTCAGAACCCTTATTTTATCATCCTCACTTTAGTATTCCCTTATCTCTTGTTTGTCCTGTTTGTCCTCTCTTCATGTTCAAGTGTACCGGGCTGCGTACGTCTAGTAGCGCTATAGAAATGATAAGTAGTAGTTTGACAAAGTCATAAGAACATAAGTGTTGCCATACTAGGACAGACCAAAAGTCCATGAAGCCCTGTATCCTCTTTACAACAGTCGCCAATCCAGATCACAAGTATCTGACTAAATCCCAAAAGAGTAAAACAAACAGATTTTATGCTGCTTATCCTAGAAATAAGCAATGGATTTTCCCAAGTCTATCTTAGTAATGGCTTAAGAAAATCCACTGCTATAGGAGGAGGATAGGGAGGGGGGTGGGGGATGGAGTAGATTTAGGGGGGATTACTGTATTAAAAATAAATAAATAAAAAAAGTTGGAAGTATAATGAGATAATGTTATAGCAATGGTGTGGTACTTGAAGGTTTTGTTTGTGCCAAAAATATTTTAAGTTTGTATTAATATGAGACTGATATAGGGTAATATTTGGATCTCAGATGCTTTAATTTGTATTTTTTACCAATGTTCAATAAAGACTTCTTATAAATTAGAAAATCCACTGCTTATTTCTAGGATAAGCAGCATAAAATGTTTTACTCTGGGATCTTACCAGGTACTTTTGACTTAGATTGGCCACTGTTGGAAACATGATACTGGGCTTGATGGACCTTCAGTAAGTGTAAAGGGAAGAATGCAGAGAGCCACATCATTGTAGCACAAGGTTACTGTCAGGTGAACTTGGAAATATTAAGTCACTTTGAGGAGCATTTTCAATACAACATCTAAATCCAATTTTGGACATTTTGCGAAAAACATCCAAAAGTCCAGTAGCAAACATGGGCATTTTCAAACCAGAAAAATGTCAAAACTTTTTGTTTTGAAAATACCCATTTGCTAGATTTTTTTTTTTTTGTGCTCAGTGCATCTATCTTTTAGGGCCATATTTGGGGAAAAAAAAAGTCCAAAGGAAAAACGCACAAAAACAAGCCATTGGGATGTATTGGGGGGGGGGGGGGGGGGGGGGCAGTGTTCTTAGTAGACTAGCCACACGGACATCCCGGCAGAGCAGTGGGGAACCCCAGGGGCCACTGCAATGGACCACATAAAATGTCCTAGGTACACATTACACCCTTAATATCAGGGCCGTGCCTAGGGTCTCTGGCGCCCCCCTGCAGCCTATCAGTTGGCAGCGGCGGCAGCACCCCCCCCCCCCCCCCCCCCCCCCCCCCCCCCGTGAAAATGATCGCTCACCACTTGCCGCTCTGACAGGAATTGTCAGCAATATTCTTAGAAACAAATTGCTATACATTGCAAAATAAGATAGCAGATGTAAATTCTCAAAGTGGACATATTCCAAACACTAAAATGAAAATAAAATGATTTTTTTTCTACCTTTGTTGTCTGGTGACTTTCTTTTTCTGATCATGCTGGCCCAGTATCTGATTCTGCTGCTATCTGTCCTCTTAACTCCGTTTCCAGGGCTTCCTTTCCATTTATTTCTTTCCTTTCCTCCTTTCTTCTTCATTTCTGGTCCTCAGCTTCTGCCTATTTTCTTCATCCATGTGCAGTTTTTCTCCTCTCTTCCTTTTCCCTCATTTCATCTCCTTCATCTCTCTTCCCTCCCCTCTATGTCCAGCAATTTCTCCTCTGTCCCCTGCTCCCTCCATTCATCCCTTTCCAGCAATTCCCCTCTCTCCCTGAGCCCTGCCCCCTCCATTCATCCCTTTCCAGCAATTCCCCTCTCTCCCTGAGCCCTGCCCTCCCAATCCATGCCCATCCATGCTCCTCTGTCCCCTGCCCCCTCCATTCATCCCTTTCCAGCAATTCCCCTCTCTCCCTGAGCCCTGCCCTCCCAATCCATGCCCATCCATGCTCCTCTGTCCCCTGCCCCCTCCATTAATCCCTATCCAGCAATTCCCCTCTCTCCCTTCCATGACCCCCCTCGCATCCATGCTCCTCTCTCTCCCATGCCCCAGCCTGGCCCGCCCTCTTCTCCCCCCCCCTTCGCATCCATGCCCCCCCCTTCGCATCCATGCTCTCGTTTCTCCCCTGCCCTCCCGCTCCCATTGTTCAACTGCCCACCCTCTTCTCTCCCCCCAACATCCCTTTTCTTTTTTTTTCTTTTTAAATTTACCTCCGTGGTGGCAGTTCCGGCAGCGCAGCGTCAGGGAAGGAGGCGGCGCTCTCGACGTCTCTAGCCTTCCCTTCGCTGTGTTCCGCCTTCTTCTGACGTCAAGAATGACGTCAGAAGAAGGCGGAACACAGCGAAGGGAAGGCTAGAGACGTCGGGAGCGCCGCCTCCTTCCCTGACGCTGCGCTGCCGGAACCGCCACCACGGAGGTAAATTTAAAAGAAAAAAAAAGAAAAGGGATGTTGCGGGAGGGCGAGCGAGGTGAGCATGGTGCGGCGGCGCCCCCCAGAGGGAAGCGCCCCCTGCCATGCTTACCTCACTTACCGTGTTAGCACGGCCCTGCTTAATATTGTATGATGAGCCCTCCAAAACCCACCAAAAACCTACTATACTCAACTGTACACCACTGTAATAGCCCTTTATGCCTGCAGGTGTCACCTATATGAAGGTACAGTAGGTTTTTGGTGAGTTTTGGAAGGGTCACTTTTTCCGTCACAAGTGTACCAGTTAGAGTGGGATATGGGTCTGGCTCCCCTTCTCTATAGTCCACTGCAATGACCACTAGAATACTCCAGGGACCTGCTTGCTGCTCTAATAGGACTGGCCATAACATCTGAAGCTGTCATAGAGATTGGTATGTACTGTTTCTTTCACATTTTTTGGAGATGGGAGGGGGTTGGGGGGGGGGGTCATGCCTTTATCCCTCCACTGGTCATCTTGTCATTTAGGGCACCTTTTTGTGGCTTAGGCGTGATTGAAACAGGTCTAGACCAAAACATCTTTTAGCCCTGGATGTTTTTGCTTTGTTCTGTTATGGCAGAAAAACATCCAGGTTTTGGGAATCCCCAAATCCTGCCCCCAGCACACCCCTCTTGTGATTTGGATGCACTGTAGAGAAAAATGTCTCAATTTTAAGTTTCAAAATCACGATTTGGATGTTTTCAGAGAAAAATGTCCAAATGCCGCTTCCGTTCTTGAGATATTTTCTGTTTTGAAAATGAGCCCCTTTATCTCCATGTTCCTCACTTGTACACTCAAGAAAGTTGCTAATAAGTTGCTGTTGGTATCCCTATCATTTCCTTTCTTCCACTTCTGATCCAATGGGCTATGTAGGACAGTCTGACCAATACTGATCGACTTGTCTTTCTTTCTGTTTCAGGAATCACTGGATGTGTGATCCCCAGAGAGCCTGAGGGCATCTCTAAGGCAACAGACAACTTTCCCTAACTGACCATGAGTCCGTGATGGAGCAGAACAGCTCCCCTCATATTCAGCTGTGGTGCCCTAGGCCCTTTGGCACCTACTCTCAGAACAAGCAATGTACTGGGGTCCAGATCAAGAAACCATTCATCTGCAAGCCCAAGGAGGATGGCGTCAGTTGTGGGGAGGTTTCATCAGAAAACACGCCTCCTCCTCCTCCTCCTCCTCTGCCACAGCCAGCAATGGTGCCACCTCCCAATTCTCCTAACCCGAACCAGGTGGAGGATGGCAGAGTGCTGTTGGACACTTGGTATGTTATTAAACCAGGGAATACAAAAGAGAAGATTGCATTTTTTGTGGCCCACCAGTGCAGTGGTGGTGGCAGCGGTCGAGTCAGTGCAGTGAAAGTCAAAGGGAACTGGGAAAATGATGGCTCCAAAGCCAAGCGCCGTCGACGGTCCCGTGATCCCAGCAAGGGTGAAACAACGTCTCAAGGGAAAATATGGAATGACATCAAAGAGCCTGAAGAGGTTTGCTTGTGTCCAGCCTCCCAGGGCATTCCCTCATGTGAAGCAGCTAGTGATACGGACTTGCTTTCAGTGGCTGAGATGGTGGCACTAGTGGAGAAGCGAACCGCTCTGGCCCTGCAGGGTTGCTCCAGGCCCTGCCCTGGGAATTCACACCCAGTTGGACCTGTGCCCGTAGGAGGGCTGACTCCAGTAGTTTTTGTTTCCACGGATCAGGAACAGGAAGATGACGAGAGGAAAGTTTCAGACTGCAACCGTGTGGCAGAGACCATAGCGCACTTTGAATCTCAGCATCGGGGCCAGAATTGCATACGCAGGGAGCCTATCCTGAGTACGACAGAATGTGTAACTAGCTCACCCCATACTCCTGGTGAGGTGAGGATTGCATTTCGCATTTCTAACAGGGATGCCCGTACTGCTTCAGAGCCAGGCCCTAGTGGCTTGTTCACAGGCTCTGGGTCTGGGGGCAGTGGAACCCGGGCCAAGGACAAAATCACTTGTGATCTGTACCAGCTGGTCAGTCCTTCCCGGGATGCCCTGCCTAACAGCGTGGAATTTTTGTTGGCCAGTGCCACACCTAAAGCAGAGGGCTGTAGCAATGCAGCCCGTGAGCCAGCAGACTCAGAAATGGCTGGGGAGATACCTCAGGCACTGCAGGTAAAGCTGGAGGCTGGAGCAGAGTGCCAAGCTTCAGAGAAGCTGAGCATGATGGCCCGGGACTGCACAGCTGGCTTCCACGTGGATGTGGTGGTGACGGGCGTGGTAGACCAATGTGTCTTTTATGGCAAGGACAGCAGTAAGGCAGTGAAAGAAGAGACGGTGCACTTGACAGTGGGTTCGCCTGCACAGCAGCAGCAGGACCATATCTCTGATGACCCCCCACCAGGTCAACTCTTTTTCCTCCATGCCCAGCTGCCATCAAGAACACCAGAAGAGGCAGAGAAGGCCTTCTTGGACACAACTAACAACAACCATGGTGATGGTGTGGATCCTTCAGATGGTGCTTCTACCAGTTGTGGCTTGGATCCAGATGTCTCTGATGCCTCACTCTGCCGGCTCTACCGCCATGTCTCCCATGACTTCCTAGAAATTCGCTTTAAGATCCAGCGGCTCCTAGAGCCCCGTCAATACATGCTACTTCTCCCTGATCACATCATGGTGAAAATCTTCAGCTACCTGCCTACCCAATCCCTGGTGGCCTTAAAGTGCTCTTGTCACTATTTCAAGAGTATCATTGAGGCCTTTGACGTGCAAGCCACAGATTCCAAATGGAGCCGGGACCCTCTATATCGGGATGACCCTTGCAAGCAGTGTAAGAAGCGCTATAGGAAAGGGGATGTCTCACTGTGTCGGTGGCATCCCAAACCTTACCACCATGACCTGCCTTACGGACGCTCCTACTGGATGTGCTGCCGGACAACCGATAAGGACACACCAGGGTGCCGAGTGGGGCTACATGATAATATCTGGGTACAACCTTGTGATATGTTAAGGGACAGGGCCCGGAGAGAGGATGGCAGGTGAACAGCAGAGAGAAATTCTAGCATGAGAATTGAACTTCTGGTGAGGGTGTGCTTATGTGTGGTACAAATGGCTTCTATATTCCTCTCCTAGAGGATGAGGGGAGGTTGTATGTTGCTGTTTATACAGAGGGGGGTGGGAGGAATGAATCCCAACTGTAAGAAAAATCTAAATTACCAAACTTTAATAAAAGTGTAAATGTGAGCAGGTATAAAATTGTAAGCTTTGGAAATAAGTACAATCCATTTTCTGATTGAATTTTGGGAGAGGATACAGGAATTCATCTTTGCGAGAGAATACTGGAATTCACCTTTGACCTTTTGAGGGGGTAGATGGAGGGTAGGGAGAAAGACACAGTAGTCCTAAAGGAAGGGCCTACTGCATCAAGCGGTAAATGAAGGGACTAATAAGGAGAACAAATCAGAAAATTTTGTAGGAACCCTGGGGGAAGGTTAGGAGAGGGATGCCTGTGTAAAGTCCTATTCTAATTCTAGTTATTTTACATACCCAGGTCCAGATGTACTTGGGGCTTCTCCTTTTTGTGTCTGTTGGGAGGAACCCTTAGAACCTGTGTTCTTCGCAGCTACTGTAGAAGGAATGGGGCATGCAAAGATGGTTCATCAAGCTACAGGCTGATTAGCTGTCTATACATGTTGTCAGCATTCTGGCCATATGTGTAGCAGCTGTGTGTGTAATAACTCATTTGGGATCTGAACATGCTGATGGGGAATATAAATGCCTTAAAGTGTTTCCCATATCCTCTACCCCACTCTGTCATTGCAGGTAAAAATATATATGGTGTGAGTCTTTCACTTGGGGGGGAGGGGGGCAGGCAACCAGCAATTAGATTTGGAAGAATGCCTCCCTATTTTATACAGGTACCTTGCACCTGATTTTGGAGGCTTTCCCTTGCTTTCCTGAAATTTCAAAGGGAAACTTCATTGGCAAAGTACATTATACCTAACCTGCAGACCTGTAAGCCCCATTTGAAAATTGCCCAGTATTAACAGTGCTACACTTTTCCTTTCATTTAATCAGCAGCAGAGCGGTATTTAACTTTAAGGAGAATTTCTAAATAGTTAATAGAAAATGACGTTGTTGGTTTAATGGGATGGGTGAGTTAAGTCTGTGTTTCATATTGTGATTTTTGTTTTTTTTTTTACACTTTTTCCTGGTGTGAACTCTCCATTTAATGACAGAAACAACTTCTCTCTGACAATGCAGACCTTATGAGCTAATGGCAGGGATTACACTTACTGACCCATAGCACCCAGTGCCACTGCTGCCCTAGGATGTAGGAGACATTTATAATTCCCCCACTCCCAATACCACAGTCGGGAAATATTGTGAGCTGGTAGTACATAGGGATGTGGGTTAATATAGCAGCTGAATTTTGTCCTCTGCGGTTTGATATTGGTTCCCTTTCTCTTATAAAGTTGTTATAACTTGTTAGTGATCATCAGCATTGCTTGGGTCGCAATGCTTGGGTCCCAGTGTAACATTCCATGCCCCCACAGGGTTGGGAGTGTTTGAGCCATCACTGAAGAGCACCCCTCCTTTCTCAAAACCATGCTCGAAACCCTAGTCCCCTGTGCCCCTCTGGATAGAATTACCAAAGGTTCCATGTCCTAAAGAACAGGCAGATGCTTGGACTAGCGCCCACATTTGGTCCCACAGGATGTTCAGAGTTAGCGAGCGCGTGAAACAATGAGTTAGCTGACTCTGAAAACTAATTGCATGCAAAAGCATGCTAAACAGAGTCGTCACTATTCCTCCCCAATGCTCAGTAGGCAGTGTGCCAAACAAGGGTGCTGCTCCCGCGGCAAACTCTATGCGTGTTAGGGTTTGCCAGGGCATTGGGAAGGAATGGGGAGACCCTTCAGCATTCATTTGCATCACCTCCAGGCCCCCACCCCCCCCCCAAACACAAGGGTCTGGAGGTCCGGTGGACCCACAGACCCCCCTCATCCCCCAAACACATAACCTCTCCCCCACAAATACATACCTTGGTGGTCCAGTGGGATCCTTGCCAACTGGACCTCTCTTCCCCCACCCCACCCCCTGGCTAGCCCTGGTGCTCTAGCATTGCCTACCCCTCAAATCCCCTCATACCTTAGAAGGAGGAGGGGCTTGAAATCTCTCCCTCCTCCTGCAGGCAGCACCTGCTGGAGGAGGGAGGGAGTGCTAGTCCCTCCTCCTCCTCCTCCTAAGGTATGAGAAGGTTGGGGGGGGGGGGAGTCAGGTTGGCACCTGACAAGGATCCCACTGGACCACCAGGGTATTATGTATTTGTGGAGGGGGAGAATCTGAGGGTCCACCGGACCACCTTCAGGTTTGACAGGTCCGGCCTGTCAAACCTCCTCTGTGGGAGGATTGTGCCTGGGCATGCTCTCAAGAGCCCAGGCACAATCCTCCATCGTTACTTCCTCATGTTCAAAGCTAATAGTGTGCATATCATTTGCATTCTGTTAGCTTTGAACACGAGGAAGTTATTTTTGGGCACTGTTCCAGTGGTAAACAGTGCTGGAGTTTTGAGCATCGGGCCCTTAGTGGTCAGGTTTCCCATGCTCTTCCACACCCAGTTCTTACATGGAAGTGCAGTTCTCTGTTTTCTTAATGAAAGCAAAACTAAAGATCCATGCATCCAGTAGAGGAAAAGCATGATTGGGTTAACTTGTCCTTTTTTGACATGACATTATTAGGAAGTGTATCTTCAGTTGCCACTTGCTCTGCCTTCTCCTCTCCCCCCCCCCCCCCCCCCCCCAATTCCTCTCATGTTTACATATCTATCGTTACGTGCATGTGTGATATCTCCAAAGTTTGTTGAGTTAAAATTAAAGAAGAAAAACGTATTGTTTTATGGCTTGACTCTTCCTCTGTGCTTCTGTTCTACATTTCTTTCAAGGTAGGAATATTACTCAGACCTAATTAATGTATTAGAATTTAACTTGCACCTTTTCAGTAGTAGCTCAAGGTGAGTTACCTTCAGATACAGTAGCACTTGAGTTTGATCTTACCCTTTGGTTGTACTAGAAACTGAGGGTTTTGTGTATGTGTTTTATATGCATTAGTATATTTCAAGTTATTTGAAGACATGCATAATAAAATAGTCACAAGATGTATTTTTATTTGTTGCATATGTTCTCCGAGGACAAGCAGGCTGGACATCATCACGCATGGGTTGTCGTCCGCGACGGCCAAGGAGATCAGAAGTCAAAAAACTTTTTGGAAAGCTCCAGAAAGCGGCATGGCGTGCACGGGGACAACGCACCGCGCATGCGCGAGTGACTTCCCACCGGCGATGCTCGCGCGCTTCCCTCAGTTCTCTTTTTTCCGCTTCACGAAGGAGGAGTGTGTTTACGCTGCTCCTTGTGTATTTCGGCCCAGGAGAATTTTTTTGCATTTATCGCGCCCCTTTTTCTTCTTTTTCTGTGTGTTTTCTTCAAGTAATTAAAAAAAAATAGAGAAGTTTTTTCCCTTATTTTCTTATTTTTTCTCATCTTTTCTAAGGTTCCTTTCTTTTTGTCGCGGCCACCTTAAGGCCGCTCAGCCATGTTCCTTTTTTCGTGCCTTTATTTATTGGCACAGAGTCGTTTAATTTCGCAGACGCTATTTTCCTGCCCATGTCATCGAAGACTCCCAGCAGCTTCAAACGCTGTACTCGCTGCAACCGGACCATCTCGTCTACCGACTCTCACGCATGGTGTCTCCAGTGCCTCGTGCCCGATCCTCTTCCAGCTGCTTATAAGCTATGTAAGTTAATGAAGAAGAGGACCCAGGTAGCGCTAGAGGCTTTTTTTGGATCGGTCCGGTCCTTCAACATCTGCATCGATATCGAGGGAAGCAGCACTGAGAGTCCAGGTAATGGCTGCCAAGAGACCACTTCGAGCTGGGAGCAGCGAGGCATCGAGTGGGTCTCCACCTGTCTCGAGGCCTACTGCTATGCAGGCCCCCCGGGACCGACCTGAGTCGGACCCAGCCCCGAGGAGACGTGAGGATTCCACGTCCTCATCGGTACCGAGAAGTGTCGATGACGGGTGAAGGCTAAGAAGCATCGCCATCGATCTCCTTCCAGACACGGTACCGAGAGCTCTGGGGAGCCGAGGGAGTCGGCACCCGAGAACCGTCGGCACCGGGAGGACCGCTCACCCTCCATTCAGGAGGTGCTGATGCGTCGGTCGTCCGGCAGCCTCGTACTGGCTCTCCTAGTAGCGCTTTAGAAATGTTAGTAGTAGTAGTAGAGCCCCCTCAGATTCTGGCACAGATTCCTGCACCGGCCCCACAGCCTCTTCTGATGGCAGCTCTCGATGAGCGTCTCCAGGCTATTCTTCCAGAACTTCTGGAAGGACTGCTTCATCAATCTGCTTTGGTACTGGAGGTACTTGCGCCTCCCGTACCTACTGCTGAGAAGGCGTCTGGCCCATCCCCTGTGAGGAGGTCCCCGCCCTCTGAGCCGGCTACCACCCGGGTTGACTCTCCCTCGACGTCGATGGAGGAAGCTTCGCCGGAGTCCAGGCAGGGATCGACTTCTCGCCATCCCCCACGAGGACGTCTATCCTCGAAGTCGAGACAGGCTCGGGTTCAGGCTGCTCTTCGAGAGCTTCTGTCCGATACCGAAGAGGAGTGTTCATGGGATTCCAGTTCAGGACTTTGCCCTTAAGTCTCACCATGGCTGTAATAATGTTTTCCAAGGTTATGGTGATGGAGGTAGTGTCCTTCCTTTGGTACCAGGAAATTGGAGTTCACCTGCATCTCAATGACTGGTTCATTCATGCGTCCTATTCGTATAGAATGCTGTACACGACTTTGCTTCATTTCTGGCAGGGGCCTCAGTCTGAGTTTCCTCCAACTGTGCAACAGTGGTGGCATATATCAACAAGCAAGACACAGGACCTAGAGGCAGCCGCTCATGAGGTGGGTGGAGAGAAAATCTCGACTTGTCGGCAGCTCTTATCACTGGGTCCTTCAATGTAGAGGTGGACTTTGTCAGCGGGCAATCCATGGACCCAGGAGAATGGGAACTATCCAGCCAGAGGTTTCAGCTGATAGTGGACTAATGAAGTTCTCCGCTTCTGGATTTGATGGCGATGAAAAAGAATGCCAAAGTACCCAAGTTCTTTGGCTGTCAGAAAGAACCGGGATCGATGCCCTACTGTAGCCCTGGCTGAAGACACATCTACTGTATGTCTTCCCTCCTTTGTCCATGGTAGGCCACATGTTTAAAAGGACCACATTGCTCTGGGATTGAATTATTCTCGTAGCCCCTGATTAGCCACGAAGGCTGTGGTACAAGGATCTGATTCAACTGCTGGTCGAGGGTCCTTTCTGTCTTCTGCAAGTTCAGAACTCATGGAGGACTGTACCCCTTTGCTATTATGGCTTGGCCATTGAAAGGGCTCGATTGAGAAGAAAAGGTTATTCTGATTTGGTCATTGCATTACATCCATGGCATAGACGAGGGGTGTGGAGGACATTCGAGGGTTGGTATTCTGATCACGGATTTTCTCCCATCTCATATTTTAGTGTGTCTCCAGGCAAGTCTTAAGAAAGGATTGATGTTGAGTTTTCTAAAAGTTCAGGTTGCAACTTTGACCTGTTTCAGTGGCCGACTACAGAAGATGTCTATTGAGGCTTATCGTTTGATTCTTGTGGAGAATGGTCATTTTTGTATGCCGTGTCCAGAGTGGAACCTTATTTAGTCCTTTGGGCTCTTCAGACACCTCCTTTTGAGCCTCTCCAGAAGGCTGCCTTGAAAGATCTTATGCTAAAGACAGCGTTCTGTGTGGCTGTTTCAACAGCATGTAGGGTTTCTGAGCTTCAGTGTCTCTCTCTTGATGGGATCTCTTTCTTCGGTTTTTGGAGGTGGGGGGGTCTCCTTGCACACAGTTCCTTCTTTTTCTTCTGAAAGTGGTATCAGCATTTCATTTCAACCAATCTGTAGTGCTTCCATCCTTTCAGGGAAGAATATTTAGCCTCTTAATCTTCTCTGCGAAGCTTCTTAATGTGCATAGAGTCCTCATTAGATATCTAGAAGTCATGAATGAGTTTCACAGATTGAACACTGCCTTTTGCTTAACAGAGGCTTGGCCTCATGCCTTCCAAGCCCACAATTGCTAGATGGTTGAAGGAGACTATCGCATCACCTTATTTTGGCAATTTGTTTAAGGTTGTTGTAGTTTCTCCTTACAGCTTGTCTACGTAAATACTGATGAGCTGGACTGGATGTCTTAGTTCAGTTTTTCAGTTTTCTATCTCCACCTGCTGGTTGACGGACATAACTACCACAGGTTCTGGAATAGTGAGAAGCACTAATGGAAAGAAAATTATCAGGTAAGACCTCATTTCTCATTCTCCCGCCGGGTTACACCACTCTTCTTGGAGTCTCCCTGGAGTCCTTGCTTGGCCTGGATGCAGTGTTTCCAGTCCCTTTCGAGGAACAGAGTCAGGGAAGGTATTTGATTCCTTTTGTAGTTCCCAAAAAGGGAGGCTACCTTTCGTTCAGTGTTGGACCTCGAGTCTGAATCAGTTCCTGAGAGTTTCGCACTTTCACATGGAGACCTTGCAATCTGTGATAGCTTCATTGCAACCGGGGGAGTTCCTGATGGCGCTGGACCTCAAGGAGGTCTCACCAACAGTTTCTGAGGTTTGCAGTACTGAGCCACCACTTTCAATTCAAGGCGGTGCCCTTTGGTTTCGCCACAGCGCTGCAGACATTTTCCAAGGTTATGGTGGTGGTCGCAGCTTACCTGAGACTTCAGGGGATACGAGTTCATCCATACCTTGATGGCTCATTCGGGCTTCGTCCTTTGCCAAGTGGTCCGTCTTCTTCAGTCGTTGGGCTTGGTGATCAATTTCAGACCGGTTCCCTTTCAGTTGTTGGAGTATCTGGGAGTGCTGTTCGACACAAGGCAGGAGAAGATCTTCCTTACCTAGAGCAGATGGGAGAAACTGATCCACCAGTTGCAGGTGGTTCTGTGTCACAGCATGCCTTGGATATGAGACTATGCCCGGTTGTTGGGGGTCTGTGATAGTGGAAATGGAAGTGGTGCTGTTGGCGAGGGCTCAGCAATCGCAGCTCAGCCGTTGGTCTCCGTGCTCTGAGAACTACACTCACTCCCCTGGACACCAGCAGCCTGCCAAAGCATGCACTGATGGTTGTCAGAGGACCAGGGTGTCCCCTTTCCAGCCCTGTGTTGGGAGATAATGACAATGGATGCCAGCCTGTTAGGATAGGGAGCGCACTACCTCAATCATCTGGGTGAGGGCACATGATCTTGGTTGGAGGCATCGTGGCCCATCAATCTCCTCAAACTCAGAGTGATCATTATGTCCTGGAGGCGTTCTCTTCTTTCTGTCCTAGGTCTGAGTGTTTTCCGACGATGCCCACAGTGGTGTCCTATGTCAACAAGCAGGGGGGAACTCATAACTGGTGGTGGAGGCCGCACTATTGATGCGATGGTCAGAACAGCAACTGCGTTGCCTGTCGATGGCACACATTGCGGGGGTCCTTGAATATGCAAGTAGGCTTTCTTAGCAGGAACTCTTTTGATGTTGGGGTATGGGAGTTGTCCAAGGAAACCTTCCAGCTCATTGTGAGTCATCTGGGTCTCTCGTCTCTCGACCTGATGACCTCCAGGAGCAATGCCAAGGTGGCCAACTTGAGAGAGTCTGGTTCGCAGGGACTCTGTGGTCTTCTCTTGCTGTGGCCGATTGACAGCCTGCTTTATGTCTTCCCTCCTTGGCAGATAGTGGGCCGTTTTGTCTGGAGATTTGCATCTCATCCCAGCCGGGTCATCTTGGTGGTTCCGAGCTCATTCCAGCTTCTGGTCGAGCAACCTCTTCCCCTTCCTTATGGTCAAGGATTTCTGCATCAGGGAGTCATTTTTAATGGAGCATACGTATCCCTTTGGTCTTATGGCTTGGCTATTGAAAGGGTACATTTAAGGCACAAGGGTTGTGCAGACCCTGTGATTTATGAGGCTTCTGAAAGCTAGGATAGGAAGTGTCTACTTTGGCGATTTCTCCCTTTTCTGCCTTGCTGAGGCACATCTTAGCCTTTCTTCAAATTAATCTGGAGAAGGATTTTGGCACTGGGGTCACTGAAAGGGCAGATGGTGGCTTTGGCTTGTTTCCGGAACAGATTGCAACATTCTTTGGCAGCACACCGGGGCATTATACGCTTTTTGAAAGGGGTAGGCCGTCTTGAGCTTCCCATCCGGTTTGCCAGACTGGAACCTCAACTTTGTTCTTCATAAGTACATAAGTACACAAGTATTGCCATACTGGGATAGACCAAAGGTCCATCAAGCCCACCATCCTGTTTCCAATAGTGGCCAACCCAGGTCACAAATACCTAGCAAGATCCCCAAAAAAAGTACAAAACATTTTATGCTGCTTATCCCAGAAATAAGCAATGGAGTTTCCCCAAGTCCATTTTAATAATGGTCTATGGACTTTTCCTTTAGCAAGCCATCAGAACCTTTTTTTTTTAAACCCCGCTAAGCTAATTGCCTTTAACACATTCTCTGGCAATGAATTCTAGAATTTAATTACACCTTGAATGAAGAAAAATTTTCTCTGATTCGTTTTAAGTTTACTACTTTGTAGCTTCATTGAATTCCCGCTAGTCCTAGTATTTTTGGAAAGAGTAAACAGACGCTTCACGTCTACTCTTTCCACTCCCTAAAGGATCTAACATTGAAGATGGTTCTTCTGGTGGCCATTACCTTGGCACACTATGCCGCATATTAGAGTTGCAGGGCCTGATCCCTTTCTCTGTTTTTCAGAGGCGGGGGTTTCGATATGTGCAGTTCCATGGTAGTCTCAGTATTTCACATTAACTAATTGATCCTCCCCTTGTCTCAAAGGGAGGATTGTGGGGAGCAGTTTTCATCCCTGAGGCTCCTGGATGTGCAATGGTATCTTCTCTGATATCTTGGAGGACACTAATGAATTTTAGAGAACGAATCACCTCTTCACGCTCTTCACTAAGCAGAAACAGAATCTGGCAGTGTCTAGACCCTGAATTGCATGATGGGTGAGGGAGGCCATTTCTTCAGCCTATATCCTAGCAGGAAAGCAGCCACTGGCTGCACTGAGGGCACACTCTATGAGACGAGTTGGTAACATCTTCGGTGGAGGCAACATCTCTTTTGTTGACCAAGATTTGCAGGGTAGCAAGCTGGTTGTCCCTCCATTCCTTTGTCAAGCATTACAAGATGGATGGTGGCTCGATCTGAGGCTGCATTTAGGGCTTTGGTCCCACAGGCAGGAGTGTCAACGGCCCACCCTCAGTAGAGTTGGCTTTGGGACATCCCACAAGTTCTGGAATAGTGTAAAGATGATATGGAAGGAGAAATTAAGTGTGCAAGTAGAGGCTTCATTATTCTGTGCTGCCTACCTTGCTTCTTGTTCTGCGGTGGA
Source organism: Microcaecilia unicolor (assembly GCF_901765095.1). Classification (NCBI taxonomy): domain Eukaryota; kingdom Metazoa; phylum Chordata; class Amphibia; order Gymnophiona; family Siphonopidae; genus Microcaecilia; species Microcaecilia unicolor. Next base: position 158,518,967 of record NC_044041.1, read on the forward strand.
GCAATAACGTCAGTTTTAACCAAAAAAAATTTTTTTTTACTCTTGGTTAATTGGTTGCTTGATTCTTGTTGTCTACAAGTCCCACTGCTTGTTTAGATACATACTGAAGGGCTCAGCTAGCAGGCTAGGGTTATATGCTTCAGCTCACTTATGTGTTCTCTTCACCTGCTGGTCGATGGACATGACTAACCCACAAGTTCTGGAGTAGTGTGAAGGACTAATGCAAAGAAAAATCAGATAAGACCGATAATTGGTCCTTATTGGTGTCAATTGGCAACAATTTGGATTTGCATGCACATCTTGCTAAGCGCTATTCTATAAAGATCCATGCGCAAATCTTATAGCACACAACTCAAAGTGGGCATAGCCATGGGAAGGTCAGGACCATTCACTAAAGATGCGCTCGTAAGAGAGAATACTTTACCTGTGATACTCTTGCTCATGCATCCCAGTTAACCACCTTTAACAGCACTATGGCACTGCTGACTAAAGCTACTTTGAATTAATGTGTGATGTACTGTAACAACTCTAGCACTTTTCCTGAAATCGCCTTAAGATAGCTGATTTTCATTCAGCTTTTTTGCCTAAAATAATCAGCTGTTACCTCAGAAAACACCGGTTTTTCTTCTTAACCAAAAAAATGTGGTTTCAAAGACAGTAGCTTAAGCGATGGCATAGCTTCAATTTATTTTAGTATAGTTTTTTATATACTACCTGCAAGCCTAAAAGTTATTGATGTGGTATGCATTCATGTACAGTAGGTATTTTATGTCCTTGCAAAGCTCACAATCTAACGGCCATGTTGGGTGGGTAACCTTCAATGCTTCAGGAGTGACTGCAGATGAAGCCATTCTTCACAACAGGGCCTGCTTGGTGGAACTGAAAATGTTTCAGATCCTGCAAAACAGCCATCATAGTTCACTAAGGAAACAATTTCAGAAATAAAAATTCAAATGTAAAGCTCCATGTAGAACTGATAGAGGCCATTTTCTGGAGCACATATCTGTTTTTGGATCCACATACTATACTGGGTTACCCTAGGTCCCCTCCCAACTGCCTCTTGCCATACACTGAAAATTGGGTGTGGAGTGAATACCAAGAACAATTAGTAGTGGGACACACAAATATGATGAACTGATATGTCTTTTTCCTTTTAAAAGTAGGCTAAAAAGGAGCAACAATGATCAGTCTTAAAATCATAATTCCACTGTATATAATTAGAGGAATGATGGACAATCCTTGTGTCAAGTGCGACTATTCAACCATTGGTAGGTAGGGCTGGCTTAAGGCATGTGCAAACTAGGCACTTGCATGGGGCTGCAATGTTGGGGAGGGGGCTTTCAGATGGATTAATGTAATGGCTCCCAAAGCAGATTTGTGCCTGATAAGTCAGATGCTTTCAGAAAGAAAAGTGGGGGATAGGAGAAAGCACCATGACTATCTACAGAGATCTATGCCCTACACCCCTTGTTCATTGTCTACCAGTTGGTAGAAGGAACAAGAAAGCAGCATTTTTCTGTTCTTGGTGAGTGTTTTCCCACTGCAATATACAACAGACAGCTAAACCAGTCCAACATTGATAGCAGAGAAACTGTTAAGTAAAGACAAGATTTACTGCATGAAAATCATTAAAACTAGTGTGGGGCTGGCTGAATCTGAATTAATCATCTCAGTTCAACAGTTGCTGACAGGATGGGCTTCTGAATTGGTTGAATGGCCTCTGTGGGATTGAATGGAGATGACTGCTGCAGTCGAATGTCGAACTTGTGAAAAGGTGATGGATTTTCAGGAGAGAAAAGGTTTGTGTGGCCTCGCTGGGAGATAAGATGGAGAATTTCTGTCTTGGGGTGGGATGCAGAGAACTATTCAAGAGGCTATGGGCTCTGGATTTGACCAATAGGATCAAAGGCTGTACTTGGCTTAGGCTAAGAGCAAGGTAGGTTTCAAGGAGACTGGAGAGAAGGGGGGTCACATGTAACATTTAACCTGTAAGGGTAAAGGTGAAAAACCAAAAGCGGGGAAACATATTACATTGGCTTAAAGCTGTCTGTATCATTCAAATTGAAGGTAATCAGACAACCATGGGAACAGACCAGGACTCCTCACCTGAGCTTGCTTCCTCTACAGTCAGAATCACTTGGGTCCTATCTGTGGGAGTTTTAAAATATATTTATACTATGATAGATGACCCAACACCTGCATTGATCTAGGGCTTAGCAAGGAGTTAATCCTGCCCTGACCATTGCAGTATTGTGTAGGGGGGGGGGGGGGGGTTGTTTGTTGTTTTTAAACAGCTTTGATTAGCCTTGTGTCTTCCACTGGTTTGGTCTGTCTTGTATAGAAGAATGAATAAGAATTTATTTTGCCATATCCAGCATGTAGAAACAGAGTTTGAAAAGAAAACAAATCAATCATCTATACTGCTGGCTTTAGCTATCTGGATTCCAAATGGTGGAACTCAATTCCCAAGGTCATAAGAAGCATCACAAACTACCTCCAATTCAGAAAAGAACTAAAAACATACCTGTTCAAGAAATGGTATGACTAATCACACAAATTACGGGTGTCAACATTACAAATTTGAGACAAAATTATTCGCTATCTCTTCTAATTTCAATATGTAAGCCACATTGAACCAAAACTTACTTTTGGATAATTGTAGGATAGAAGAATGAATAAATAAATGATGGCTTCTTTTGTAAATGGGTAACAAAGGAATGCAGAGGTATAGAATGTATCAAGTGCTATCCACAAAGATAATGTTCCTTCCCTTTTATGTTTTTAATTTTACACCACTCTGATTTAGCTGAAGGGTGGTATATCAAGTCAAAATTAAACTAAACTAACCTGCTCCTAAAGTCTTGAGAAATTTTCTTAGAATCTAGGAGTCTGCCACTGAGACCTTGTCACAAGGCTCTCTGCTTTCCCTTCCCCCTCCTAAGGTGTACCACAGCTCCATTATAGCCTGTTTACTAAGAATGTTTTCCCATCCTATCCTTACGGAAAAAGAAAGCTTAAAGCAGGCCCTTATAGTGCCAACAGAAGGCAGCGGCCCATCTCCCCATTACCCTTAACAAGCATGTTTGGGCTCAGGCTCACCCAGCAGTGGTGCACATCTGACAACCGCTGTGGGAAAAGCAAGCTAGGCTCCCATTTTCCGGCATCTCCCTCTCCCTTAACGAGCTTCTCTCCTCAAAAGGGCAGTGGCAGCAATTCTTACACATTGCCTGTGACTGACTTGGAAGCTGCTCCATACTGTCCCCCCCCCCCCCCCCCCCCACCAACGCAACTTCCTATTTCTAGGAAGGCTTCAGCTGCAGGCAGCATGTATGAATCGCTGCCACTGCCCTTTTGAGAAGAGAAACTCATAAAGGTAGACAGGCATCCATACCAGAGATGCTAGGGAAGAGGGAGAATTGGCCATAGAGGGGGAGGGAGAGAGAAATTCTTTATGGGGGTAGAGGGGCAATAGATGGAAAGATGCTGCATGAGAGGGGCAAGAGAGGGAAAGATGCATGGGCAAGAGAGGGAAAGATGCTGCTTGGGGTAGAGAGGGAGAAATGCTGTTTGAGGGTGGGAGAAGTTGGATCAAGGGTGCAAGAGTGAGAGAGTGGACAATGGGAGAGATGGGCATTGAGGGGAGAAAGAGGAAAACAGATCCAGGGATTGAAGGAGAAATTCTGGACAATGGGAGGGAGGGGAAAGGAGAAATGCTGGACTATGGGAGAAGGGGGATAGGGCAAAGAAAAGGGACAAGAAGATGGTGGGTGGAGTGGAAGATATCTAGCTATGAGTGTGGGGAGGGGAGAAAGGGAGCAGATGCTGAGCTAGAAGGGTGGAGGGAGGAAATGGTGGAACCATGTAGGAGAAGTGGGGGGAATGAACGAGAGGAGGATAGTGGTTATAGGGAGGTAGAAATATGTTAATGGGGAGTATATTAAAGAAAGGGAATGGAAGACTGGGGAAGGAGTGAGATAGGAAATGGGAGAGCTAATGGGTGAGAGTAGGCGATAGAATTTGATAGGTAGCTGAAAAGTATAAAGGAGAAGGGTGAGGGTGAAATTCAAGTGAATAGAGAGGCAGTAAAGAAGAAAAAAAGAGGAAAGACCTAAAAAGGAAAGACCTATATGTCAGAGGCAGGTGTAGTTAGGGAATGGAACAAGACAGAAGCGAGGAGAAAAGACAAATGGACAGCAACCATTTGAAGGAGAATTAGAGAACAGACAGGAAAGCAGAAAAGAGAAACTGAAACCAACATGAGGGAAAAATGAAATGTCCGACAACAAAAGTAGACACATTTTATTTTTAATTTATTAACTAAAATAAGTTAGCTTTGGGAAATGTACATAACATATGTATTTGTATTGTGTTCACTAGAAAAGGAAATGCATTTCCCTTTTTAATTCTCCAGTGTTACGTTACATGCTGTTTAACTTCTTGGGGTTCCCAGTTCAATTTTGGTCTATGTATTTTTATTTCTAATTTGTGATCCCTTTTTCTGTATTTGATGAGGGGTATGTAGATGTGATAGTAGTGGCAGAGGGGGGAGATCAGAAGGGAGGAGAGAGGATCTGGGGGGCCCTAGTATGTATGGGGATCCCCAAGCATTGCCAGCTGAAGACCTCCTCCAAAGACAGCCAGAACTCTTTTCTACCAAGCTCTGCTTTTAGCAGCATCCTTGAGCCACTATCAACTAAGCATGCATGAGATGCTGGTATCTATTGCTCATGGATGTTTCTGCTGTCTGCCAAGTTTGGTAAAAGGAGTTCTGGCCACCTTCGGAGGAAGTCTTCAGCTGACTGACCTTGGAGCTCCTCATTAGCTATTTATATTTGAGTTGGAAGGTGCCAGGGAAGGGGTGGAGAGTGAGGGGAGGGTGGAGGCTGACAGAAAATTTGGTGCTCAGCCTCAGCCCACCCAAAATTAGCTATCTGGCTATACCACTGCTATTAGACCTTCTAAATTCCAGTTATAGAAATTGTAGCAGATATAAAATATTAATTTTGTGTGTGAGATTCATGCCCATTTAAGTCCAAGTTTAACTTATTTGATATACCGCAAATATAACAAAAATCTAAGCGGTTTACAAAGTAATTAAAATATAAGGTAAGGAGAAATTTGACAAGACATTAAAACAATAGCAATAAAACCCAGTTGACAGTAGAAGCAAATATACATGCAAAAAATGGGGGCAGGAAAGGGAAGGTACAATTCAAATATCGGGAAAGGAGAACACAGAAGGAAGGGATCACATGCAAACAGAAACACTGGTTCAAAAAAACATGAAGAGGGGACTAAGAAATTATACATGGGATGCATTTGGGAAAATCAGAGAGAAATAATATGCTTACAATTGTGATTTGGATTTAGCAAAAGAAGGTTTATGCCGAAGGTAAAGAGGAAGCATATTCCACAGGGTAGAAACTACAACACTGAAACATGAAGTTATGTTGGTATCCAAATGCACCTGCCAAAAAGAAGGAACAGATAAGAGACATTGATTAGATGAGTGAAGAACCCTACTGGTTGAATATGGGGTAGAAGGGAAGCCAGAAAAGTTGAACAGCCGGATAATTGAATCTGATGGCCGAGGACAAGAAGTTTGTAAGGGATCCTATATGAAACTGGAAGCCAATGTTCAGCCATAAGAAGTGGAGTAACATCACATTTCTTCTTCTTTGTAATTAAGTTTAACAGGAGTGCAGTTGAAGTCTGTATATTTGGGTATTAGAAAGCCTAGCGATTAGCGAGTTGCATTAATCCAGTATAGATAAAACAACGGCATGCAAACGAACATGCATCAAAGCAGGTTCCAAGAAAAAAACAGAGCTCCAATATTCAGCAGAACTTCCCAGTCATGTCCCAAGTGGGAAGGTCAGGGGCAGAAACATGGAAAAAGCAGGAATTATGCAGGTGTTCTCACGTATTCAACGCAGGAACTAGGTTTGTGAGCCCTTGGGCCACTGCCGAGGAGCGGCAGCGACAGGCAAAACCACCCTACACCAGAGACAGGGCAGAACTCTGCCAAACAGGCTTCACCTGCACGTGGCCACCTTTCACTAGGAGTTGAGCCTCTGGCTGCAGGCGGCCAGCAAGACTTATAGGACAGGGCAGGAACAGGATCCTAACCAGGCTGAACTGGGACTGAGGGTCAGAGGGGAAAGGAATCTACAGGGGCAGCAAGGCAGGGAAAGGATAAGCTAAAGGACAGGACTGAAAGCTGCAAGCAGCCACTAAAACAGGGAACCAAAACACTGATTAACAAGACACAGAACTGAAAGCTGCAGAGCAGCCACTAAGACACAAGCAGACAAGGACTAAACACAAAACTATAACCCAGAGACAAGACTAGAAAACAAACCACAACCTAATCTAACTACACACAGACTAACTGAAAACAGACAAGAATTTCAGGCAAGAACACACACAAAGCAGAAGTGCAACAAGCACCAACAAACCAGGGCCTAAGGCGATGCAAAGGCAAAGCAGAAAGGTTTCAAAATGGCTAATAAGCCCAGCAGCAGCAGCTGAGGCTCACTGCAGCAAACACCAGGCAACTTTGGCTGCTGTGTAGGTTTAAACAAACCAAGCAAGTCTGGCAGCCTGGAAGATCCGGACCAGACGGGGCTGAAATCTGGAACAGGTGATAATACTCAGACAGTTCATTGCAGCCACCAGGTCTGGCCACCAGGTGGCAAGAAGGAGAGCCTGAAACATGGGCACAACAGTGACAGGTGTTGACAATATTCAGATCTGGCACCCACATAACTGTCTGGGCATGCAGGACTGCAAGACTATTGCTAGAGGTTGTGGCAGCCATTCTTAGCTTGGAGCTACTAGGGCAGGAGTGTGTGAGATTTGATCCTGCCCCATTGCCCTGCTAAACTAACATGGCATTCACATAGGCCCGGGGGGGGGGGGGGACCTATTCTGACTGGAGGAGGGTTACATACTGGGGGAGGGGAAGGCATGGACACAGCACTTATGCAGGTCCCTGTCGATATTAAGCCAGAACCCACATAAGGACCAGCAGCCTGACACAGTCTGGTCAGTCATCAATATTCAATGCCAATGTCCTGAACATGTCCCGGTATTGAATATCGGCCTAATTCTGCCCGCAGCAGTTGGCATTTAAAAATCACTGACTGCCACTAGCGGATTGACTGATGCGAGACTAGTACTGGAGTTCCTGTACCTTTGCAGCTTAATAAGAGCCAGTTGGTGCAAAGATAGAACAATATTTGTTTTTTCAGCAGAATTGGCAAGAAATCCTGAGCACCAGTGTTCAATTTTTAGGCACCACGGCAACCTAGTGCTTTATATTTGTCAAGCCTTATGTTACTAGTATTCTGCAACCCATAATGTAAAACAGCCATAGACTAATTATTTGTAGTGTTTTAATTAGAATTTGTAGTGCAGGCAATGAGGGGGTGGGCAGGAGGGAAAAGCAGTTAAACAGTCTATGTTAAATGTTATGTTTGTTTCAAGTTTATTTAAATAAATTACTATCCTTCCCATTAAGAGAGTGTCTGGACAGCTTACAGGCTAAAAAAAAAAAGGGGGGAGAGAAAAGAGACTAAACAACATAGTAGCATAGTAGATGACGGCAGAAAAAAACCTGCATGGGCCTTCCAGTCTGCCCAACAAGATAACTCATATGTGCTACTTTTTGTGTATACCTTACCTTGATTTGTATCTGTCTTTTTCAGGGCACAGACCATATAAGTCTGCCCAGCACTATCCCCGCCTCCCAACCACCAGCCCTGCCTCTGCCATCCAATCTCCGCTAAGCTCCTGAGGATCCCTTCCTTCCGAACAGGATTCTTTTATGTTTATCCCACACATGTTTGAATTCCGTTACCGTTTTCATCTCCTCCACTTCCCGCGGGAGGGCATTCCAAGCATCCACCACTCTCTCCGTGAAAAAATACTTCCTAACATTTTTCTTGAGTCTGCCCCCCTTCAATCTCATTTCATGTCCTCTAGTTCTACCGCCTTCCCATCTCCGGAAAAGGGTCATTTGTGGATTAATACCTTTCAAATATTTGAACATCTGTATCATATCACCCCTGTTTCTCCTTTCCTCCAGGGTATACATGTTCAGGTCAGCAAGTCTCTCATACGTCTTGTAACGCAAATCCCATACCATTCTCGTAGCTTTTCTTTGCACTGCTTCAATTCTTTTTACATCCTTAGCAAGATACGGCCTCCAAAACTGAACACAATACTCCAGATGGGGCCTCACCAACGACTTGTACAGGGGCATTAAAACCTCTTTTCTTCTGCTGGTCACACCTCTCTCTATACAGCCCAACAACCTTCTAGATACAGCCACCGCCTTGTCACACTTTCGTCGCCTTCAGATCCTCAGATACTATCACCCCAAGATCCCTCTCCCTGTCCGTACCTATCAGACTCTCCCCGCCTAACACATACATCTCCCATGGATTTCTACTCCCTAAGTGCATCACTTTGCATTTCTTCGCATTGAATTTTAATTGCCAAACCTTAGACCATTCTGCTAGCTTCCTCAGATCCTTTTTTCATGTTTTCCACTCCCTCCCGGGTGTCCACTCTGTTACAGATCTTAGTATCATCCGCAAATAGGCAAACTTTACCTTCTAACCCTTCGGCAATGTCACTCACAAATATATTGAACAGAATCGGCCCCAGCACCGATCCCTGAGGCACTCCACTACTCACCTTTCCCTCATCCGAGCGAATTCCGTTCACCACCACCCTCTGGCATCTGTCCGTCAACCAGTTCCTAATCCAGTTCACCACTTCGGGTCCTATCTTCAGCCCATCCAGTTTATTTAAGAGCCTCCTGTGGGGAACCATGTCAAACGCTTTGCTGAAATCTAAGTAGATTACGGCTATAGCTTGTCCCTGATTCAGTTCTCCGGTCACCCAATCAACGAACTCGATGAGATTCGTTTGGCACGATTTCCCTTTGGTAAAACCATGTTGTCTTGGTGTTGCATTCTCGAGGACCTTGGCATACTGTCAGGCTTCTTCCCCAGGAGCACTGGGTTCGTGAGTCCTTGGGCCACTACCGTGGAGCGGCAGTGGCAGGCAAGGTCACCTTCAAGGTAGAGACGAGGCAAGACTGGACTGGAACCCTGGACTGGAGTTCTGCACAGGAATACACAGGACTGGAACGCACCGGACGGGTGCGCTCTGTACTGGAACCCACTGGAGTGGAGCCCACTGAACGAACCCACGGGACAGGAACACACTGGATCAGGCTTCACCTACGCTTAGCCATCATTTCCTGAGGGTTGAGCCCTCAGGTTCGGGCGGCCGGCAGGGCTTACAGGAAAACTGGAACTAGCAGGCAGGAACAACAAGAGTCAGGATACAGAAGTGCCCCCAGGCACCTAGGCGAAAGCAAGGCAGACAGGCAGGGAATGTCCGGGTTTCGGCAATAGTCAGGACTGACCGCAGGCAGAGAATATCCGGGTCCAGGTAGAAGTCAGGTCAGACAGCGGGCAGAGAGTAGTCAGATTCAGGCAAAGGTCAGGACAAGGAACAAGACTATGGCTGGAGCTCCAGTAACAAGGAGTACTGGCAACAGACAAGACTAGGGCTGAAGCTCCAGAAGCAAAAGAAGACACACACTGGAAAACCAGAAAGCTAAACACAAGAAGACTAGTAAAGCTGTACAAGCTAACAGGAAAGCTATGCCCAAGCTAACCAGTCACAAGCTAGAAACTCACACTAAGCAAACACAGGAGAACTAGTAACGCTGTACACAGGCTAACAAGCAAAGCTGTGCCCAAGCTAACTAGTCATACGCTAGGAACTCACACTGAGCAAACACAGGAGAACTAGTAAAGCTGTACACCGGCTAACAAGCAAAGCTGTGCCCAAGCTAACTAGTCAAACGCTAGGAACTCACACTGAGCAAACACAGGAGAACTAGTAAAGCTGTACAAGCTAACAGGAAAGCTATGCCCAAGCTAACCAGTCACAAGCTAGAAAATCACACTAAGCAAACACAGGAGAACTAGTAACGCTGTACACAGGCTAACAAGAAAAGTTGTGCCTAAGCTAACTAGTCATACGCTAGGAACTCACACTGAGCAAACACAGGAGAACTAGTAAAGCTGTACACAGGCTAACAAGCAAAGCTGTGCCCAAGCTAACTAAAACGCTAGGAATTCACACTGAGCAAACACAGGAGAACTAGTAAAGCTGTACACAGGCTAACAAGCAACGCTGTGCTCAAGCTAACTAGTAATACGCTAGGAACTCACACTGAACTGGACAACGTAGCAGTGCACAGAGCACTCTAACATACCAGGGACCTTAGACGATGCAAAGGCTGCAGTCTCTAAGTGCTTAATAAAGCCCTTCAACACCTGAGGCGCAGCTGCAGCCATCTGTAAGTAACTATGGAGGTTGTTCAGGCACAAACCAAGGAGCAGGCAGAAAGCACAGTGAAACACAGAGAGGCTTCCCACACCCAGGTGTAGTGTAGTGAAGCAATTAGAGTCATGCTGGAAGCAGCCAGCACAGAGAGAGAGAGAGAGAGAGAGAGAGAGAGCTAACCTAGGCAATACCCACAGGTGCAGTATAGTGAAGCAATTAGTGTCATGCTGCTGGATGCAGCCAGCACAGAGAGCCAGAGCTACAGTGGTGGAAATAAGTATTTGATCCCTTGCTGATTTTGTAAGTTTGCCCACTGACAAAGACATGAGCAGCCCATAATTGAAGGGTAGGTTATTGGTAACAGTGAGAGATAGCACATCACAAATTAAATCCGGAAAATCACATTGTGGAAAGTATATGAATTTATTTGCATTCTGCAGAGGGAAATAAGTATTTAATCCCTCTGGCAAACAAGACCTAATACTTGGTGGCAAAACCCTTGTTGGCAAGCACAGCGGTCAGACGTCTTCTGTAGTTGATGATGAGGTTTGCACACATGTCAGGAGGAATTTTGGTCCACTCCTCTTTGCAGATCATTTCTAAATCATTAAGAGTTCTGGGCTGTCGCTTGGCAACTCGCAGCTTCAGCTCCCTCCATAAGTTTTCAATGGGATTAAGGTCTGGTGACTGGCTAGGCCACTCCATGACCCTAATGTGCTTCTTCCTGAGCCACTCCTTTGTTGTCTTGGCTGTATGTTTTGGGTCATTGTCGTGCTGGAAGACCCAGCCACGACCCATTTTTAAGGCCCTGGCGGAGGGAAGGAGGTTGTCACTCAGAATTGTACGGTACATGGCCCCATCCATTCTCCCATTGATGCGGTGAAGTAGTCCTGTGCCCTTAGCAGAGAAACACCCCCAAAACATAACATTTCCACCTCCATGCTTGACAGTGGGGACGGTGTTCTTTGGGTCATAGGCAGCATTTCTCTTCCTCCAAACACGGCGAGTTGAGTTCATGCCAAAGAGCTCAATTTTTGTCTCATCTGACCACAGCACCTTCTCCCAATCACTCTCGGCATCATCCAGGTGTTCACTGGCAAACTTCAGACGGGCCGTCACATGTGCCTTCCGGAGCAGGGGGACCTTGCGGGCACTGCAGGATTACAATCCGTTATGTCGTAATGTGTTACCAATGGTTTTCGTGGTGACAGTGGTCCCAGCTGCCTTGAGATCATTGACAAGTTCCCCCCTTGTAGTTGTAGGCTGATTTCTAACCTTCCTCATGATCAAGGATACCCCACGAGGTGAGATTTTGCGTGGAGCCCCAGATCTTTGTCGATTGACAGTCATTTTGTACTTCTTCCATTTTCTTACTATGGCACCAACAGTTGTCTCCTTCTCGCCCAGCGTCTTACTGATGGTTTTGTAGCCCATTCCAGCCTTGTGCAGGTGTATGATCTTGTCCCTGACATCCTTAGACAGCTCCTTGCTCTTGGCCATTTTGTAGAGGTTAGAGTCTGACTGATTCACTGAGTCTGTGGACAGGTGTCTTTCATACAGGTGACCATTGCCGACAGCTGTCTGTCATGCAGGTAACGAGTTGATTTGGAGCATCTACCTGGTCTGTAGGGGCCAGATCTCTTACTGGTTGGTGGGGGATCAAATACTTATTTCCCTCTGCAGAATGCAAATAAATTCATATACTTTCCACAATGTGATTTTCCGGATTTAATTTGTGATGTGCTATCTCTCACTGTTACCAATAACCTACCCTTCAATTATGGGCTGCTCATGTCTTTGTCAGTGGGCAAACTTACAAAATCAGCAAGGGATCAAATACTTATTTCCACCACTGTAGCTCAGAAAGGACAGACAGAAGAAACAGGAGCCAGCTAGGAAGCTGACCCCCAGGAACAAGGTAAGTCTGAGGGTGGTCACGGCCACAGACGTGACAGTACCTCCCCCTCAAGACCCCCCCTCCGGTCTCCATGGGGGGTTCAGGTGTCCAGGGGTAACTGTGGTGAAATCTTCTGTTGGGTTTCAAAACCCAGACATGGATCGCTGGACTGGAAGCAACAAAGGAGTCCAGCACTGGCAGACAGGAGCGGAGCTTGTAAACAGGAGGCTCCTTCGAATCACCGCTGGACCAACTCAGGAACTTGGATGCATCAAGAGGAACAAAATTCAAAAGGAACCCTTCCCTGAGGGAACCCACAACGTCCTGGACCTCTTGGCAATTCCATGTAATGGCATGAACAAGGCTGGAGCCACTACCCCAGCTGACATCAGAAGCTGGACTGAGGCCCGAAGTGGCATCCCAGTCTTGACAGGACCTAGAAGTCTGAACAGAAGCAGATCTGGAACTGGAACCTGGGTTGGCATCCAAAGCTGGGCCGGGATTGGGACCCAGACTGGAATCAAACACTTGACTGCAACTGGAACTGGATTCAGGAGCTTGACTGGAACTGGGGCTCAGCAAGAGGTCAGCCTCCTGACTGGCACTGGACCTCGGGGCGACCTCAGCATCTTGGCTGGAACTGGAACTCTGAGCAGGCTCAGCATCTTGGCTGGAACTGGAACTTGGAACGGACTCAGCATCTTGGCTGGAACTGGAAACAGACTCAGCCTCTTGACTGATCCTGGAACTCGGAACGGACTCAGCATCTTGGCTGGAACTGGAATTCGGAACGGACTCAGCCTCTTGGCTGATACTGGAACTCGGAAAAGATTCAGCTGCAGGGCTGGACGCACTCTTCTGGCCGGGCTGGGACGTCTCTCTAGCGTTAGCTTCAGGAGTCGTCTGCCGAGCAGGGTCCAAGAGGGAAACGGCCATGATATCCCCAGAGCATGCTAGCAGGGTGAAATGCAAAAAATGGGTTTCTCCGGACCCCAAGCCGTTGAACACACCTTCTCTCAGCTATAGCTTCGGGGGTATTCTCCAAGGCTGAATCAGAACAAGGTCTATTACGGTCCTCTTGGAACGTCATCTCATCCTCAAGAGCAGTAATTGAAGCAAAACTTATGGACTGGATGCCCACAATGGAATCAGGAACGGAACCGGGTCTAGGACCCGGGCTGGCATCCAAGTCTGAAGTGGAACTGGAACTCTGGACAGGAGCTGGACCGGGACTGGGACCCGGACTGGAATCAGAAGCTTGACTGGCAGCGCCCCTCAAACTGGACTCGGGAGCTTGGCTGGGAGCGCCCCGCGAACTGGACTTTAACTGAGGCTCGGTCTGAAGCACCACTCGAACTGGACTCAGTGGCTTGACCAAACGGGTTGCCTGGACAAGAACCGGAGGCTCGACCCGGAGTGCCACTTGCATAGGCCTCGGAGACTCCGTCAGAAGCACGCCTCGGACTGGACTCAGGGGTTTCAAAGGGCGTGCCACTTGAACGAGGACTGGAGTCTCGGCCAGAAGCGCCACTCAAACAGGAATCAGAGGCTCAATCGAAAGCTTCCCTCGGACTGGACTCAGAGGCTCAACTGGATGGGTCACTTGTACTAGAACCGGAGGCTCGACCTGGAGCGCCACTTGCATAGGCCTCGGAGACTCCATCAGAAGCACCCCTCGGACTGGACTCAGAGGTTTCAAAGGGCGTGCCACTTCAACAAGGAATGGAGGCTCGGCCTGGAGCGCCACAAGCAGGAACCAGAGGCTCCATCGAAAGCTTCCCTCGGACTGGACTCAGAGACTTAAGTGGAATCATTACTTGAACGGGAAGCGGGGGCTCGGTATGAAGCACTCCCTGGACTGGACCCAGGCTCCTTCCTTTGGCCTTAACCTCAGAAGCTGGACTGGAACTGGAACTCTGACCCGGAGCAGAACCGGGACCCCACATCCACCTCCTTACTGCCTGGGCCTCTGGAGTATTTAGCAGAGCTGGTTTCCGAGAGAAGTTGGATGCGGTAAAGGAAGAGCTTGGTAGAGGGATCCATAGCAGAAACTGGGTTTTCGAAAAACCCTCGCCCAGAAACACGCTCTCTCTCCGCTGCCGCCTCAGGAGTATCCTTCAGGGCTGGATCAGACAAAAGTTGTACCCGGTAATCCTGGAGGGTCATTAACGAATCTAGAGAAAAAAATGGGTCGGAACTGGAACCCAAACTGGAATCGGGAGCTCCACCGGGGGTGGAACCCAGATTGTCCATAGGAAGCAAAGTCATGGGCAGGAACCTCACCTGGATTGATGATCTTGCCGGACTCATGGCCTTTGCATCCTGTCGCGTTCTCGAGGACCTTGGCATACTGTCAGGCTTCTTCCCCAGGAGCACTGGGTTCGTGAGTCCTTGGGCCACTACCGTAGAGCAGCAGTGGCAGGCAAGGTCACCTTCAAGGTAGAGATGAGGCAAGACTGGACTGGAACCCTGGACAGGAATACACAGGACTGGAATGCACCGGACAGGTGCGCACTGGACTAGAACCCACTGGACTGGAACACACTAGAGCGGAGCCCACTGGACTGGAACCCACGGGACGGAACCCGCTGGACAGGAACACACTGGATCAGGCTTCACCTACGCTTAGCCACCGTTCCCCGAGGGTTGAGCCCTCAGGTTCAGGCGGCCGGCAGGGCTTACAGGAAAACCGGAACTAGCAGGCAGGAACAACAGGAGTCAGGATACAGAAGTGCCCCTAGGCACCTAGGCGAAAGCAAGGCACACAGGCAGGGAATGTCCGGGTTCCGGCAATAGTCAGGACTGACCGCAGGCAGAGAATATCCGGGTCCAGGCAGAAGTCAGGTCAGACAGCGGGCAGAGAGTAGTTAGATTCAGGCAATGGTCAGTTCAAGGAACAAGACTATGGCTGGAGCTCCAGTAACAAGGAGTACTGGCAAATGGCTGGAGCACCAGTAAAAAGGAGTACTGGCAATGGACAAAACTAGGGCTGAAGCTCCAGAAGCAAAAGAAAACACACACGGGAAAACCAGAAAGCTAAACACAAGAAGACTAGTAAAGCTGTACAAGCTAACAGGAAAGCTATGCCCAAGCTAACTAGTCATACGCTAGGAACTCACACTGAGCAAACACAGGAGAACTAGTAAATCTGTACACAGGCTAACAAGCAAAGCTGTGCCCAAGCTAACTAGTCAAATGCTAGGAACTCACACTGAGCAAACACAGGAGAACTAGTAAAGCTTTACACAGGCTAACAAGCAAAGCTGTGCCCAAGCTAACTAGTAATACGCTAGGAACTCACACTGAACTGGACAATGTAGCAGTGCACAGAGCACTCTAACATACCAGGGACCTTAGACGATGCAAAGGCTGCAGTCTAAGTGCTTAATAAAGCCCTTCAACACCTGAGGCGCAGTTGCAGCCATCTCTAAGTAACTAAGGAGGCCAGTGGCGTAGGAAGGGAGGGGCGGTCCGCCCCGGGTGCACGCGCTTGGGGGGTGCCGGCCCCACTGGTTCCCTGTTCCCTCTGCCCCGGAACAGGTTACTTCCTGTTCCGGGGCAGAGAGACTAGGGAACCAGCGGAGCCGACGCAGCTCCGAGTGATGTGCACTCGGGGCAGATCGGCCCTCCCACAGGTAAGAATGCGGTCCGGGGGGGGGGGTTGCGCTCCAAAGGGGGGGTGCGCTGCAGAGGGGGGGGGTCACGCCGTGCTGCACCCATGGGGGTGCGCAGCGGCGACCCGCCCCGGGTGTCATTAGCCCTCACTTCGGCACTGAAGGAGGCTGTTCAGGCACAAACCAAGGAGCAGGCATAAAGCACAGTGAAACACAGAGAGGCTTCCCACACCCAGGTGTAGTGTAGTGAAGCAATTAGAGTCATGCTGGAAGCAGCCAGCACAGAGAGAGAGAGAGCGCTAACCCAGGCAACACCCACAGGTGCAGTATAGTGAAGCAATTAGTATCATGCTGCTGGATGCAGCCAGCACAGAGAGCCAGAGCTAGCTCAGAAAGGACAGACAGAAGAAACAGGAGCCAGCTAGGAAGCTGACCCCCAGGAACAAGGTAAGTCTGAGGGTGGTCACGGCCACAGACGTGACACTTGGATCTTGCAACTTATTGGTTTCCAGGAAATTCACTATCCTTTCCACAGCATCGCTTCCATTACTTTTCCAATTACAAGACATGGATACCAAGAAGGAAGAGGGGGAGAACTATAATGCTGAAAGAGAAAGGAGGGGGAGGAAAACCTACAAGGACAGCTGTGCAGTCACACTACACAGTACAGCTACCAAACTTGAGCATAAGCCTCCGTAAAAAGGAGTGTTTTCAGGTCTGCCTTACTGTTCCAGTGAAGATTGGAGCCTGAGATGACTTGGCAATTGGTTCCAGAGTTCTGGCCCCTGAACAGAAAAAAGTGGTGTGCCTGGTGGAAGCATGGACAATATCTTAAGGAGATGGAACCAGAAGCCAATGCTGCTATAAAGATCACAGCGATCTAGAGGGGACAGTAGGGAAGTAAAAGGCTAGATAGAAAGGAGGGTTCACTGGAGTGCTGAATTTTGAAGACCAGAAGAAGGAGCTTGTAAGTAATATGAAATGAGGCTGGCAACCAACCAGTGTTGTTCTTTGAGGGGTGTAACATGGTCATACTTCCTATGGCCGGTGATGAGTTTTATGGCTGTGTTTTACATGAGCTGAAGGCATTTGAGATCCCGCTCCCTATTGCCCCTGTGGAGGGCATTACAATAGTCCAGATGGCTAATAATGAGTGAATGTATAAGGATGTTCAGAGCTGGAGGATGAAGTAGGAAGCAAGTGGAACATATCCTGAGTTTAAAGAACAAGCATCTCGCATCAGCAGATATTTGTGAGGTGAAAGTAAGAGCATTATTAATGAATACTCCCAGGATCTTTGTACTGTCCACTAAGGGTATGGGAACCGAGCAAAGCAAGACAGGGATCTTGAGGGACTTAGTAGTACTCTTGGTGAAAAGAATGGCCTGAGATTTATTGGGGTTGAGGAGTAGTATGTTAGCTGCAAGCCAGCCTGTCACCTGAGTGAGTTCTCGGTTGAAAATAGTGATATGAGAGGGATCAGCTGGGTCTATAATGCCAAGTACCTGAGAAGAGCGAACAAGGGTGCTAGGAAGATGTTGAAAAGTTTGACCAAAAGGATAGATCCTTGTGGCACCCCAGAGGCTAAAGTAAAGGGTGCAGAAGCAGAGACAC
The DNA here is from genome assembly GCF_901765095.1 of Microcaecilia unicolor. Classification (NCBI taxonomy): domain Eukaryota; kingdom Metazoa; phylum Chordata; class Amphibia; order Gymnophiona; family Siphonopidae; genus Microcaecilia; species Microcaecilia unicolor. The sequence continues at coordinate 158,536,466 of NC_044041.1, forward strand.
AGTGATAAACTGAGTAAGCATGATCTGAGAAGAAAGATGAGAACCAAGCGAGCACTGTGTTCCTTAAACCTATCTGAGAGAGGGAATGGTCAATGAGGTCGTAAGTGGCAGTGAGGTCCAGAGAAAGCAAGGTTGTAATTTTATATATGTTTATGTTTAAAATCAGTTTAAAAATATGTTTGAATAAAACAGCTGCAGCCTAATGTGTATGAACTTCAACATTGGTGCTAGGCCAATCAGTGGAAGGAGGAGTGGCCTAGTGGCTCAAGCACCAGTTGACATCCAGAGGTGCCTGGTTCAAATCCCATTGCTGCTCCTTTGATCTTGAGCAAGTCACTCAAAAACCTCCTTTGTCTCAGGTACAAACTTAGATTGTGAGCCCTTCAGGGACAGGGAAATACCCAGTATACCTGAATGTAACTCACCTTGAGCTACTACTGAAAAGGGTTAAAACAAATTTTAAAGAAAAATGATTGACTACAATAGGTATAAATTAAAATGGGTTTAGCAAAGACTTACCAATTTATTAGATTTTGTGAAGGTGTAAACAAATGTGGAAAAAGGTGAGCTGATTGTCATAGTGCATTTAAATTTTCAGAAGGCATTTGGGAAAATCCTTCATGAGACTTCTCAGGAAATTAAAAAGTCATGGGATAAGAAACTATTGTGAACTGAAAATTTGGCAAAATGACTGGAAACAGAAAGTTGGCCATTTAATCCTACATGGAACTAGGGCCGCCGAGAGGGGGGCTAGGGGGACAAAATTCCCCGGGCCTCCACGGGGGGCCCGGCACCACAGTTCCCAGTCTCACCCCCCACCCCCACCCTTGGCTCCGTCGACAGCCCCTCTCCGTCCGCCACCGGGCCCCCCACATTCAAATCAATTCAGCAGCGCCTCATCTCCGTGTGAAAGCGCAGCAGCAGATCGCTTCCCTTTGGGCCTTCCCTCCCTGTGTCCCGCCGTCATCTGGTGTAACTTCCTGTTTCTGCGAGGGCAGGACACAGGGTGGGAAGGCCTGAAGGGAAGCAATCTGCCACTGCTGAATCGATTTGAATGCAGGAGACCCCGTGGCAGACGGAGGGAGCTATCGACGGGGGCGGGTGGAGAATGGGAACTGCGGCGCCAGCGGCCTGAGTAGCGATGGGGGGGCGGCAGCGGTGGCAGCAGCCCCGAGGGAGACAGTGGCGGCGGCAGCCCTGCATGGAACAGGTCAGTAGTGGAGTACCACAGAAGGTAAGCTTCCTGGTAGACAGTCAAGAATTTTTTTTAAAATTTTTTTATTTATAACCATTTAAATTTTTACAAGCGATAAAACAACTTGCTGGAAATACAGAGAAAGTAATATGTAGGAATTATTTCAGTCAGGTAATTCTATTCTCTTCCTTAGACCACTAAATATGGAGAGTGAAACAAGATAAGGAGATCAATTAAACAGTAAACAGAAAAAAACCCGTGGTATTAACCTGATTATCCTCAGATATTACTCGTCCAATTCATTATTCCACATTGATCATCTGGTTGGCTTCTTCAAGGCCAATACTGTCTTGTTAGAAATAATACATCTGATTACATTCTCTTTTAAAAAAACAGAAGTTATTTAACAATACTTAAGTCTCTAATTCAAATCCCACTGATTAAAGTAATCCCAGTCTTCACAGGCGTCACTCCTTTTAAAGTAATAATTTGTGGAAATATTTCTGAGGAAAACTTTAGGAGTCATACCCGGAACTCTGGGAAAAACAATAATCTCGATATTGATAATCTATAATAATCATTTTATTATTCAAAATTTCTGGTCTATTATCATTTTCAAAATCATAACCACTTCTTGCTCATGTAGAATCATTTGTTATATCAATTTTTTTTCTCTCAAAGGGTTCAGTTGAATTGTCCATGTAACTCTCTAATAAAATTATATCTGAAACAAAATTATTTACTGCCACCGTTAGGTCCCGAAGCGCCTTCCAGATGGTATTCAATGTAACCTCCACGGGAGCCAAAAACTCCAAGTTGATTTCTCATAGGTGTTTAGGAGTGGTTCCACCGATTCGGGTTCTGCTGTAAATGTCCTCTGTTTCAGCATATACCTCTAACTCACTCCTCCACTCCTTTGGGCATGGTGGTTGAATAATTCGGGAGCGATGGAGTTGTTTTTCCAGGTCCAAGAGCGTCGACACTCCTTCGCCAGTGCTAATCAAAGGACTCGCCAACCCTTTCATCTGTGGGCAGTTCGTCGCACAGTGGTCCCGCACTTGCTGCTCAGGGGGAGAAAACGCTGGCCATCGACAGCTGACCGCCGGTTGTCCCCTTCCTCTCAGTTAAGGTAACTGCAATTGCAGAGAGGAAATTTACGTAAAGAAGACTAAACTTCAGAGGGCTGCTGGGCATTTGGGCGTACGAACTTCAGGTCAGACAGTCAAGAATTTTTAAGCTTATGTTTCCCTCCTTTAAATGTGTTCCATTAAAGAGAATATGTTGGAGCATTCCTTTTCTTATAAAGTGGCTTCATTGGAATAGTCTTCCTGAGGTTTAGATTTGCTGACTCATATTTTATATTTAGAAAATGCTTAAAAGACTTTCCATTTCACTGATACCTGAATGTTTCTGAGTTCTGTTTCTGGTTTTTTATGTATTGTATCCTATAGTCTTTCTTTTGTAAACTATTTTGGGACCTTTTTAAAGGGTAGACATGATATATAAGACTAATGAATAGAATAGTCTGTATTGGGACATGTGGTGCTTAGCATATTCATAAATTGTTCTGAAGAATTGAGCAAGTGAGGTGATTAAATTATTTAGATGCCACAAAATTATTCAAAGTTGGCATACAACAGCTTGGAGTTGTGGATAATTTGAACTTTTTAGCCCAGTGTACTTCCTATACTTAAAACGTTAGGGAAAGAAAAACAGAGAATATCATTATGCCTCTGTATTGGTTGTTGGGCAGACTGGATGGACCATGCTGGTCTTTATCTGCCTCCATCTACTATGTTACACATCTTGAATATTGCTTACAGTTTTAGTTGCCCCATCCCAAAAAGGATATAGTGCAACTAGAAATGGTTCAGAGAAGGACAAAAGAAAGGCTAAAGAGGTTATGCTTTTCAGCTTGGAGAAAAGATGACTGAGAAAGGGTATGATAGACATTTTTGTAAAATTATACATGGGGTGGAAGGGAAGGGTTACATAAGAAACTGTTTAACCTTTCAAAAAAAAAAAAAGACTGACAACCAGCAGACTGAAAACAAATCAACGCAATGTTTTCATGCAGCGCATAATTAAACTGTGGGGAGGGGTTCAGGGTTTTTGATCACTGTGGCAGAGGAGGAGCAGCATGACAGCTGTGGTCTCGGCTTTCCTTATCTTCATGTATAAGGTGGTGCTAGAGAACAAAAGAGATAACTGTTGTAGGACCTAGATACTCAACAGTCCACTTTAAAGCCAGTGGCAAGTTATACTTGTTCATCTCTGCCAAAACCCTCTGGATGAGAAAAAATTAGTTTTACTAGCCAAAGGTGCATACACCAAAAATAAGTAGAATAAAAGCATGCTGAAATCAGGTGAGGACCAGCAAGGCAATCGTGAGCAGAGAAACAAGTATGAGTGCACTGTAGCCTTGTACCCAAGTCTTGGACAGAAAACAAAGTAGAATACCTGTAACAGGTGTTCGCTGTGGACAATGCAATCCTTAAGCCCACAAGTGGAATAATGCCATAGGTGACCGCACTGTCTGTAATTGATTCCCCAGCTATAAAGTTTCTGCAGCTGCATGGGACTTCCCACCTGTGGTCAAATACAGTAACCTGCTAGCTAACCCCCAGTCTGTAAAAAGAATGTGTCAGTCTTGGGAAGGAAGGAATAGTGTGGATCTTACTGTTCAGAACACCCATTACAACAATGCAACTCTTCCATGGACAGTGTGGATCATTCAGCCACACAAGTGAAGCCTTCCAAGCTTAAGGTTGCACATTGTCACAACATATGAAAGAAGAACTGCATAATATATACTGTTTACCTTGCATTATATACCAAAAATGTTTATTATGAAGAATAACAAATTAGAAAGTACAAGTGCAACCCCTAACAATGGAAGAGAAGGTGAGTTGAAACATTCATAGCACAGAACTTAAAACAGCCTGAACTAACAAGGTACCTGCAGCATCTGGGCTATCTAAACAATCATGCTTTACAAAAGCTCTCTGCAGTGTGCCCTAACTCTAGCATTTGAGTGGATGTTTACTCTGGAATAACAAAAATTAATTCAGTGTGTAATCCAGTTCAAAAGAGTTCGCTAAGTGACAGGCATTGGATCATGCCAAGAGTCAACAGAAATGAAGAGCTGCAACAGTCTCTCAGGTGAAGTGATAGTATACTGTAAGTAGATATTGTGAAGATGACGCTTCTGTTCCCAATTCTCCAGCAGGCCTCAATGGCCTGTGGCCTCTGATCAGGACTCCAACCCGGTCTCTTCAAAGCATCCTGAGCAGTGTTGCCAGGTGGAAAATTTTTTTCCCACCCAATCCAGCACAAAAACCGCCCAAACTCAAACCCCGCCCCTGACACCCCCACCCCCGCCGTCATCGCCTCCCTGTCACCGGCCCCCGCCTCCCACGTCACTAACCCCGCCCAAAACGTCACTAACCCCGCCCCCCGCGGCCAAAAAAGCCGCCCAAAAAACCGCCCTGAAGCCCAAAAAGCAGCCCAAAAAAACACAACCCGCCGCAGGCAAAAATTTCCCGCGGTGGGTCGCGGTAAAACCGCCCACCTGGCAACACTGATCCTGAGCAATCCAACCTCAAGCTCCTGGGCCCCTTTTCCACTCAGGGTGAGCTGGTTCTCAGAATGCAAATTGTATGCAGATGAGCATGTTACCCTTTCTCGCTCAGGGTGACCTGGTTCTCCAGAGGCAAAATTAAACAGGTCTCACCAACAGCATATTCCTCAGCCAATTCTTTATTCCAGCCCCTGGGCACACTTCTTCTAGCTTAAATACTTTATACATTCACATATCTTCACACTGAGCCTCCCCACACAGAAACCTGGGTCAGTACTAACTTCAATACTTTGGGGACTTCTAACCCAAGGCTTTGCAGCCTGCTTCTCAGTACTGGGGCACACACAGCCCCCCCCCCCTCCTTTGGACAAACAGTCCTGGACACCCAGTCCTTCCTTCTTTGGACACACAGTCCTTTCTTTGAACACACACTTCCTCTAAGTACTGAGGCTACACAGTCCAACACTAATGCTTTAGGGACTTCTTACCCCAGCTGGCTTTTCTTCCTTGAGCACACAGTCTACCACAAGTCCATAGGGTTCAGCCACTTCTTTCCAGGGGAGATTCTCTTTCTTCAGCTACCAGCTCTCTTCTCTTCCTTTCACCCCTCAGGTGGGGTATAAAGTGGTTAATAGCTAAACAGGACCCACCCCATAACCGGCTGCACCTGTAGCCATCCCAGGACTCTCCCCGGTCCTAGCGACCTCCATCTATGCACTCCCCTACTGGCACCCTCTAGTGACACAACTGGACATTTTTAGGGGAACAGCGCCATCTAGGGGCCTGCCCAGGATAGGACCACCTCTTACTCTTCACAATATAGAATGCTCTCTTGCAATCTAGTGTATGCATCTTCTTCTGATGCTCATCAATATGAGATGGAGGAAAAAATATTGAAAGAATAGGCTAGTTAATATGAAAATCTGAAGCCTCTTTAGGGAGGAATTTCAGAGTTCTGTGAGAGACTTTGGGGCTCATTTTCAAAGCATTTAAACTTACAAAGTTCCGCAGTAACCTATGGCACTTTGTAAGTCTAAGTGCTTCAAAAATATGCCTCCACGTCATTTAACAATTGTGTGAAAGGTGGATAATGAACTAGAGCTTGCAATTCACTTATTCTCTAGGCTGAAGTGATAACCACCGAAAACAAAATCTTCCAAATCAGATACTGAAAAGGCATCCCAGGAGCCCTTGAAGAACTCTAAGCCAGATGCACTAACTCCACGGAAAGAGCCCTTCCCTTACTGATCCCTTAGCGAATCGGTAAAAAACGGGCAATCATTAAGGAAATCGCATGCAAATGAGCTGCTCACTGTTAGCTCATTTGCACGCGATTTCCTTCCTAAGGAGGGGAAGCCAGTCGGCCAGCTTAGCAATGCGCAGAGCAGCCAGCATAACATAGTAACATAGTAGATGATGGCAGAAAAAGACCTGCATGGTCCACCCAGTCTGCCCAACAAGATAAACTCACGTGCCATTTTTTGTGTATACCTTACCTTGATTTGTACCTGTCTTTTTCAGGGCACAGACCGTATAAGTCTGCCCAGCACTATCCCCACTTCCCAACCACCAGCCCTGCTGCTCTGCGCATGTTCAAGACGGCTTCATACACACAGACAAGCTGCATGTATAATAGCCGTCAATAAATTGCCAGGCATTTTGTGCAGCAGAGGGCAAGAGAATCGGGGATCGGGATGTGCAAGGACGCTCAAATCAAAACTAAACGCGCTGTGATTGGCTGAGAGAGACCTGGAGGGGCATAATCGAAAGGGACATCCAAATAGGTTTGATTTGGACATCCTCGCACATCCTGAGCCCCGATTCTGTCCAGCGGTGGTCATTTTGTTTTGGGCACCTTAGTCGTAAGAAAAATGCGTCCAAGAGAAGGACGCCTATCACAAAATCTGAAGAAAAAAAACGTCCAAGTGTTTGTCAGGGACGTCCTTTTTTTTTGAGTGAAGGACGTCCAAGTGTTAGGCACTTGAAAGGACATCCCTGATGAGCACTTGGACGTTTTTTTTTCTTCCGAGTTTTGTGATGGGTGTCCTCCTCTGCAGGGGTCCCGCTCACAAGCAACCCCAACGAGAGGTGCAGACCTCCCGTTAGGTTTTCCATGGTGCATGGGGTCGGAAAATGACTGTACATCTGCCTTGCATGCGCATTATAATACTAATTAGCTCATTTGCATTCCGTTTTTGTTAGCTGCTACAGTAACAGGAAAATGGTTTGGAGAACCCTTTTGTGCATGTCTTGTTTTACTACTTGCTCACTAGAGTGGCTAGAACTTGTTTAAAAACCACATTGCTGGCTCATTAAGTTTATTTATTTATTTATTTATTGCATTTGTATCCCACATTTTCCCACCTTTTTGCGGGCTCAGTGTGGCTTACAATAAGATATGAATAATGAAAATGCATTTGTTACAACTTGGTTATGGATTACATTGTACAGAGTTATGCGAGAGTATGGCCCTAAATTAAGATCCCATGCAGGAGTAGGTGATCTAATGGGAGGTTTAAGATTAAATAGGTCTTTGGGTAGCTCTCTTGCATGCCTTAGTAGCAAATTCTGATTATGCAGACATATACCTTGTGTTCTTCCCCCCCCCCCCCACTTTCCTATATATATATATATATATATATATATATATATATATATATATATATATATTGTAGTTCACCCCTTTCCCCACTTTATCTTGTCTTGTCAAACTATGTTCACTATTTTTTGCTGCCTCATTTTAAATTGTAAGCCACCCAGCTGGTTTGTCTGATGGGTGGGGTAGAAACCTTTCAATAAACTTGAAACTTGCTACCATCGATTGTTTGGTAAGAAGTTCAATGTCATTCAGATCATGAAAAGCCAAAATAGCAAACATATGCATCCTTACAGAAGATGTGCTACAGCCTGAGTATGAGAGAGACAGAAGATATTCAATAATATTTGCAGTAGATGTTGCATAAGGACATAAACTCTTTGGATAGCACCAGGTCTCAAAACGTTTCCACTTCAGATCATAAGCTCTCCTAGTTGATTCCTTCCTCTTTCTGTTTTTACTATCCATGCTGATAGAGCAAAGGATTAAAGGTTTGGATGTATAATTATCCCTTGGTTTTGGGTAAGTAAATATGGCATGCAAGGAAGAGGCATCAGAAGTTGTTAAGAGATGCAAAAGTATTGGATACCAAATTTGGCATGGCCAATTCAAAACTATCAAAATGACCCATGTTGCATTCTGCCGAATCTTTTGTAAAGTTTTCAAGATTAACAGAATTAGATTAAAAACATATAGGAGCCCATTGGACCAAGAGGTGCTGAATGTGTCTTTGACTATCCTGAATAGACTGGGGTGTCTGGAACAAAAATGAGGCCATTTCTATTTTCCTCTGTGGTAAAAAGATCTATCAAAGGAATCAGGGCCGGTCTTAGGGAGAGGCAACCGAGGCGGCCGCATAGGGCCCCGCGCGGCGCGCCTGATCTGCCTCTCCGACCGACCCCCGCTGCTCGGACCGCATCGCCGCATCATGATTTGATTCCGCTCCCACTCGGCCGCTCCGCTTCTGCCACCAGTCCGGTGCCCATCCACCACTAAGCCCGCCGTCAGCTCCCGCCTCTCCCCGGACCCCAACAGACAGTTACAGGCTTGCAGCGAGTGACAGCCCCGGCCCCCGACAGAGTTGCAGGCAGCGACGGCTCACCCACCCAGCTTTTCCCTTCCCGCTCAATGTCCCGCCTTCCTTCTGATGACGTATTTCCTGAGCGGGAAGGGAAAAAATGGAGCCTGGCTGGAGGTGAGCCATTGCCATCGCCATCGTGGTGCCTGGTGCGAGTGAGTCGACTTCAAATAAAGTGAAGTGGAACGAAGCTGATCAGCTGGAGCAAGTTTGTGCGCCTCCTGCACTGCCATTCAAAGGCAAGCCAGCCAGGTATGACGATTATTAGCTTTTTTTCTATAAGGTGGAAGGGGTGACTACAAATGGGAGAAAGTTTCGTAAGAAATTTGTTGGTCTTTTGGCTAAATTAAGATGAAATGGGGCACCAATATTTGGATTTGAGTTATGGGTCAGAATGGTATTTTTTTTTAACCTTTGAACAGGGTGCTGTTAAATATAGAAGTTGGTATTCTATTATTCAGCATCCCACTGGCAGTATCATGAAAGAGGCTTAAACCTATGCAAAAAGAAATCTGTGTTGATGTCCAATTTGCGGTCTGCTATTTTGTTATTATTATTAATTCCCTGGAGAGATTGCTTTATGCTGCTGCCACCTTTTTAGTTCCTTTTGAAGAGCTGACTGCGAAGTTATTTATGGCTTGTGTCAGGGTTTTTTTTATACATGATGAACAGATGAAGACTGATTTTTTTTTTCTGCTTGCCAGGGGGGTTCAGGCTAAAGGGCATTAGGGGCTGTGTTTACTAAATTGTATTAAGCTTTTGCTATTATCCTGTGGTAACATCAAAATCTATCTGTTACTTAGAGGAGTTCCCAGCTTTTTTTGAGAGGGGCTGTGGTGCAATTAATTCAGAGAGAGAGAGAGAGAGAGAGAGAGAAAATAGCTGCTAATATGTGATGCACTTAGCTTCACCTCCAGAAAATGACAATTGCATTAACTGTAAGGCAAGTCCCCCATCCATTCCTGGCTGCCCCAAAATGGCATTTTCCACATTAGCTGCGTAATGTAGTAATTAGCGTATGCTAACAGATAGCATGTTATGCAGTTAGTGTGCTAAACTCTATATTAAATAGCTAATTTTCTTAATAAACAGGCCCCTAAGAATTCTTCTTAATAACTGTGCTTTCTCATCGATGTAGTTTCTCTATGGTGGTTCAAATTTGATGTCATTGATTCAGATTCCATTTTAAACTCTTTTATTGTAACCTGATGAACTGTTTTCTGATTTATCTATTTTCCTGGCCTAGTTTGCTCCTAACATGAAGTGTAGCATTTCTTTAATATTTAACTCTCCTAAGTGGGTCCAACTCTAGTGCAAGAGAGAAAATGTCTTATTTTTCCTGTTGCTTCTGAATGCAGTATCAATATAACTTATATGGGTCAGGGGGTGACCAAGGAATTGTGTGTGTTCTTGGATTGGTGGGGATACAAATCAAATTTGTAGTGATCGAGAATTTCTGGCCCTTAGCCCTATCTCTGAATGTACATTTTCTTGTCCTGTACCCTTCAGTTCTCTGTGAATCCAGGCAATTTTTGTACACTGCCTTGCTGTTTTCTACTGAAAGGTGATCAAAGCAAATAAATTAAACTATTTGCCAATACTTTAAAAATTAAACAGCATTAGCTAAGGGATAGATTTACTAATGTGCCCCAAAGTAAATAGGGCCCATTGCAGAATGTAGAACTTCTGGTAAATAAATGTGTGTTAGTGTTTGCTGATGCTATAATGCATTTTGGTATTGGTAATTCTAACCCTAAATTTCATAAAAACAACTGATATACTGACATTTGAGAACAATTGACATAATTTACAGCATCAGAACAGAGAAGGACAATAACAAACTACAAACTCATAACAGAATCATAACTAGAAATTGCATGTATGATACAAGACAGAGAAGGGTGGGGAATGAGTAGAACCACATCAATATTGGAAAGACAAGGCAATTAAAAACAGCACCACAAGTCCAGTCCATGCTCTTTCTGTTTGCAGAAGGAACAACCACAATGTTAGTATGAAATGATCTTTGCCCCGGTACAAAATAAGTACCTGAATATATGTAAACCGCTTTGAATGTAGTTTAAAAAAAAACCTCAGCAAGGCGGTATATCAAGTCCCCTTTTCCTTTAAAAACATTGAAGACAGTAGGGAATAAGTAATACGTGAACGTAAAGAGGCTGATAAGGGTAGGAGGTCTGATGGGCCAACATAAAAATGTTGAATTTAATCGTACTGGTCATCAGGAACCAGTGCTGTTCAGTAAGTAAAAGGGTAGCATGATCTGACCTCAGTATTCTGTAACAGTTGAATACATCTTAAAACATAAAGCGGAACACCATCTGAAACAGTTACAGTAATTTAATTTAATGTTGGCATTTATAATCCGCTTAACCATCAAGTTCAAGGCAAAGGACAATCACACATTATAAGCAGGTACTTTCTCTGTCCCTAGAGGGCTCTAAGTGGTTTAAAATCATGCATGGATAAAGGTCTCGAGTGCTCTAGAGACCAGAAAAGGCAAGTTTAGCTTCATTTGTCTTTATTTGAAATTTCATAAATAAAAAAATTTTCTAAAAATGGAATAATCTTTTCAATGAGGTGGAGCTAGGGTGGTGGGGCGGAGCTAGGGTGGTGGGGCGGAGCTAGGATGGGGCCCCACCAAATTGGTCCGCATAGGGCCCCGCACTTGCTAAGACCAGCCCTGAAAGGAATTCCCCTGTGTCTGGAAGATATGCTGAGTAACTGTGGTCTTGAATCACAACTCGAGTGGTTGAAGTTGGTGACTTGTCTGCAATCTGATTGTCTTGACCTGGTAGATAAGAGGCTACAAGGAATGTGTTCATCTGAATGGCAAAGGCCTCAATACAGAGAGTCTCTGTGCAAAGAATGCGTTAACCTGTGTCTTCCTGTTTTGCTCACAGGGAACATTGCCACCTGATGTTGAGCAATTCAGTGGTTCAGATTCACAAAGTGTCTTTGAAAGGGTATATCTTATGGCTCTCAATTCCAAAAGATGATGGGAGAAGTAGCTTCTGTTTTGGACCAGCAGCCTTGAGTATGGATCCACTCTAGATGAGCTCCCCAACCCATTTTTGAAACATCCATTGTGAGATGGAAAATTGTTTGAGGAGGTCTGAATTTCTTGCCTCTGAGAATATTTGGGAGATGACACCACCAGAAAGAGATTAAGGTTATTTGATATAAGAGTTGAGAAAATTGGTTTCAACGCAGTTTTAGAAACTATTGGAGATCCCTTATGTGAAGACAAGTGAAAGAAACCACCTGAAGTATTGCAGCCATTTAACCCAGTAGTTCATGATTTATTTTGCTGATGCTGTGGACCTTAGACGTCACTGCTCCTGGAGTAGAACTCTGGAGGAGTGCAGCGATGTGAGAGGTGAGAGAGGAGGAGCGGATGCAGAGCTGACAGCCGATGGCTGCCTGTGCCCCGCTTCCTTTTTGAAAGCATTTTTGCAGGTTTTTTTTTTTTTGTACCGGCCACTGCTGCTCAAGAGGAGACGCAGCAGTGGCCGGAAATGGCAGCTGCGCTGATGTTGGACGGAGGGGGGGGAGTGGCGGCGACCTGGGGGGGGGGGGGGAGGGTGGAGCAGTGGCTGCGGCGACCTGGGGGGTGGGTGGAGAGGGGGGAGCAGTGGCAACCTGGTGGGTGGTGACCTCAGGGGGGGGGGCATGGCGCCTCCAACGTTCCGAACGCTGCTGTGTTTTGATTGGGCACTTTCGCTGCTGACGCACCCGGAAGTGGGAGGCGTCAACAGAAGCACGAAATGCCTCTCAAGGCTTGTGTCCACGCAGTCAGCTTCAGAACGTTGGAGGCAGTGTTGCCAGGTGGGCGGTTTTACCGCCCAATTGGGCGGTTTTCCGCGACCCGCCGCGGGAAATTTTTGCCCGCGGCGGGTTGCGGTTTTTTGGGCTGGTTTTTGTGCTTCGGGCGGTTTTTTCGGCCGCGGGGGGGCGGGGTTTGTGACGTTTTTGGGTGGGGTTAATGACGTTTTGGGCGGGGTTAGTGACGTGGGAGGCGGGGCCGATGACGTGGGAGGCGGGGCCGATGACGGGGAGGCGGGGCCGATGACGTGAGAGGCGGGGCCGATGACGGGGAGGCGGGGCCGGTGACGTGGGAGGCGGGGCCGGTGACGGCGGGGGCGGGGTTGATGACGCGGGGGTGGGGGTGTCAGGGGCGGGGTTTGTGTTTGGGCGGTTTTTGGGCTGTTTTTTGGGCTCCAGTGGGCTGGAAAAAAAATTTCCACCTGGCAACCCTGGTTGGAGGTGGGTTTTATTATATAGGATATAACCAAAAAGATAAGATGATACTTTTCTATTGTTTTTTTTTTTTACTTCTGCTACAGTCTTTATAAGCCTTGCCACGCAGTGAGTGGAAGCCAGAGCCCGTTTCTCTATTCATTGACCCAAGCTCGTCCCTCTGATTACCTATCTCATCTCTTTCATTCCCACCTAGCTTCTGAGTTTTTCTTACAATGAAAGCACTGAGTTAAAAACTATCCCACCCCTCCCAGAAGGAACACTGAAGGTGTGACAATGTGTTAGGTCAATGGGATACTAGCTGCTTAGTGGCTTTGAAAGTAGTGAATTGTTAAAGAAAAGGATTGGTGTAGAAAGGATTGGGGTGCTATAAGTATAACCAATAGTAAGAGCCTGATAATAGCAGACTTTAAAAATTTATATTTTAATTATTTTTTTCTATATATAGTTTTGGAGGGAAGGATGCAATTATGTTACTTTCTCCTAGAAACAGAGTGAAATTACTTTGATTGGAAATAGTAACTCAACAAAATCAAATTAAAAATTATGAAAATGCAAAGAAAACCCCCAAAACTGAAAAGAAAAAATATTTAAAATTGAACGGACTGAGCAGGACTGAATCTTGGGAAGGGACTGAGAGGCAGTGCGGGTCTTAGTCGCAACTATGGAGTTTAAAAAACTTAGGCGGGAAGAAGAAGACGAGGAGAGGTCAGGACTCGAACAAGATAGATTGTTCACACTGTTTATAGTATGTACAGTTGGACGCACACGAGCCCAGGGACATGCGCGAAAAGTTCTTCTGTTAGAGCTTTCTGAGCTTTAAAAGGACGGATCAGGATCGTCACTGTGACATCACTCCAGCAGCTGTGTGTAGCTACGAGATCTGAAAGTCCGGGGGAGGAAGAAGGGAAACGGTTGGCCCAGTGACGAGCCAGCGATCCATCTTAGCTAAGTTTGAAGGTAGGATGGGGGGATGAGATCGGGAGAGACATGCCGGATCGTGGCAAGGAGAGATATCAGACCACGGGGGATGGGAAGAGTTGCCGTCGCATATGATGAGGGTAATCGTGACTTGGTATCTATGTTACAAATAGATGAGAAACACTTTGGTCCCGGCGTATATAAACCCAAGTGATGGCGAAAGGAGGACGGCGGGCCCTTCGAGGGTACCCCCCAGGTTGTGAGGCGCTTCCTACGACTCGATCCACAATGAGTTGGGGACTGAGAAGGATCTGTCAGCTGCGTAACGTGCGACTGGTTCTGGGCATTGTACTTGTGGTGGTGCTCTTGTGGCTTTACCTTACACTGGAGAGTGACGGCGGCGTGGACAGCAACGTTGACAGGGATAAGGTAAGATGGGTGTCTGGGAAATGGAGGGCTTGGAAGTTGGAATACAAGATATGATGGTTGAAGAGACAGCAGGAGGACTGGAAAGCATGAGGCAAAACGTAAATAGATTGGAGGTGGTGAGGCTCCAGGAGTAGGAACAGGAGCGCTTGAGACGTTGAGAGAGAGAAGAGCAGGCCACTGTCAAAAGCGGAAGCGGGCAAGAAGTGAGGAGAGAATCTGAAGAGTTATGCAGTAGGACAGGATCTTAAGTGAATGTATATGGGGACATAGAAAGCTGAATCCTTTCTTATTTGTTCGAGTTGATCTCATAGCGGGTTAGCGCTGTGGATGAGCCCCCCCCCCCCCAACATTTAGCAAAGGCTTTCATTGTGTTGAGGGAGAGGTAATTTGTATTGTTGGGTACACCCAATCATTTTGAAATATGAGTTCCCCCTTGGATCATCCTTGCTTAATGCAAACATGTTGAGAAGCTTTCTGATATGACTCTAGGTTCACTGTATCCCTAAACTTTAACTGCTGGACATTAGAAGGATGTAGGCATAGACAGCTTGATACATGTGCTTTTTTTCCCTTTTTTTTTTAATGCATATGCTAAGCAGCTGCTGCTGCCTGAGATAAGGTGCTAAGCTCCATGGACTTTTGATCTGAGCTGGTTGACAATTTTTATGTTCAAAAGAAAGAAGGGCCACCATTGTTACAATCAGATGATGGTAAAGCGATCTATAACTATTCACCTTGTGCTTTAGAACCTGACTTGGTTTCAGTAGTACTTCCTTAATTATAAGAATACTAGTAAAAAAAAAAGGCCCATTTCTGACAGACATGAAATGGGCGCTAGCAAGGTTTTCCTTAGAGAGTGTGTGTGTGTGAGAGAGAGTGTGTGTGTCTGAGAGAGACAGAGAGTGAGTGTGTGTGGGGCTCAGAGTTCCATGACCCCCTCCTTCCCTCCCTCCCTCTCCTCCAAGTTCCAGGCCCCCCTTCTGTCCGAGGTACATGCCCCCTCCCTCTCCTCTCCTCCCTCCCTCTCTCTCCTCCTCTCCGAATTCTTGCCCCCCCTTCCCTCCGAGTTCCATGTCCCCTGTTCGGAGTTCCAGACCCCTGTGCCTCCCTCCCTCTCTCTCTCTCTCTCAGTGGCAGCCCGACCTGCGTTGGCCGCCCTCTTCTTGCAGTCATGCGCCTGCCCCTCACCTTCCTGCGTGCCGGCTGTAATTTAAAAGTTGTTACCTCGTGGTCCGGCAACAGCAGTGTAAGTCCAGCAGGCATGACGCTTCAGCCTGCCTTCCCTTCTGTCTCAGCTGTGCCTCTGGTCCTGCCCTCATTTCCTGTTTCCGGAAGGGCAGGACCAGAGGCACAGCTGAGACAGAAGGGAAGGCAGGCTGAAGCGCCGTGCGTACTCTACTTTCACTGCTGCCGGCGTACACTAAGGTAAGAACTTTTAAATTACAGCCGGCACGCAGGAAGGCGAGGGGCAGGCGCAGGACTGCAAGAAGAGGGCAGCCAACGCAGGTCGGGCTGCCACAGAGAGAGAGAAGGAGGGAGGCGTGGGGGTGTGGAACTCCGAAGACAGGGGGGCATGGAACTCGCAGGGTGGGGGAGGGAGGCGCGGGGGAGTGGAACTTCGAAGACAGGGGGGCATGGAACTCGCAGGGGAGGAAGGAGGGAGTGGCCAACACAGGTCGGGCTGCCACTGAGTGAGAGGGAGGGAGGCGGGGAGGTGTGGAACTCCGAAGACAGGGGGCCCTGGAACTCGGAGGAGAGGGGGGCCTGAAATTCGGAGGATGGGGGGGAGGGAGGGGGGCGATTCTCCATCGATTTTGATTCTTCACCTCCAACGTTCTTTTGCTGGCTGGTGCTGGTTTCGCTTTCCTCTCATTGATCCGCCCTCTGAAGTCATCACGTTCCGACGAGAGGACGGACCAATGAGAATTGTGTTACGAACCCAGGCATCCAGACGTAGAACGTTGGAGGTGCAAATTATTATATAGGATAAGCTGTGTGGTTAGTTAACATCTGTGCACAGTATTTGCATGCTGAAAGTACTTGCTGTATTTTCACCCAGTTCTTTTTTGCTGTCTTCTGCAGATATTCAGGACTCCATAGTCTGCTATTGAGACAGACATGGAAAGCAACTGCTTGCCCTGGGATTTGTAGTAGAGTATTGCCACAATTTGGGTTTCTGCCAGGTACTTGTGACCTGGCCTGGCGACTGTTTGGAAAACAGGATACTGGGCTAGATGGACCACTGGTCTGACCCAGTATGACTACTGTTATGTTTTATGTCTTGCTTTGGTGCAAGTTCTGCAGAGTGATAAGGTCTGCCTTATATGCTTTGGCTGTTGCAGGTACAGGTTTTAGGAAACCATGAAGCAAAACAGTTTGAAAGGAAAGGGTGAACAGAGGTTCCCAACTTTTTGGATTGTGTGGACTCTGTTACCCTCCAAAAAGTTCAGGGACTTCCAGTTCATCCCCACCACTCTTCTCAGATCCCTTCCACCCCAGCACTAAGTTTGTCCCCCTACCCCTTTTCTTGCTGTCTCCTATCAGTCTCTCTCCCCCACCTTCCCTTCCCCCTAACCAGTCCACCCAGTATCTCTCTCCCTCCTACACAACCACCTCTGACCCACACCTAAAGCTGCTGCTTCTTCTATTTCCCACAGCTACTGATGCTGCTACTGCTGTTTTCGCAGCTACTTCTGATCCTTCCTCTGCAGCAGGCAATGTATTCTGCTCGCATGGATTACTGCAGATTGAAAAGACTTTTTTCTTCTCTGTACCTGCAAACCTCCTGTAATGGTCACATGGATCCGTGGGAGTCTGCGAGCTACAGGTTAGAAGTCACGGCTAGAACAAGGTGTTATGATATTAGTCTCTAAGGAGAGAGAACAAAGAGCAATGGAAGGAAATATTTTTATACACGCAGTAAGGTTATGAGTAGGGTCTATTTTTATGTCCTTATTTATGTTGTTTTTAGGTGTAAACCATATTCTAGAAGCTTTGTTAATTTGCCCTTGGTGCAGGCATTACGTGTGCCAAAATATATTGGGTATATGAACAAGTTGACATTTTCATCTTCACCACTGTGTAAAGGTTGCTTTCTTAATAAAAGTTGCTGTCATGTATGGCCACTGGTTGACATTGTGCAGCTCTTATTTTCTGGTCTTATCTAAAACAGTAACAATGATTAAGAGGTGTGGGCCAAGCATGGAATATCCTTAATTACAAAATGTGGAAGGATCAGGAAGCAAAATGGAAATATGAAATGTTAATAGTCGTAGGTGTAACACAAACATCTAAGTGGCTAGGTTTTTTGACAGGTTGTGATCGTAAAATCAACTGGCAGCTGCAGGGACAGATTAAAATTATGGCACCCAGGGACAAAGGACTGCTGGGGATGGGTTTGTGATAGGTCAGTGGAGGATCACAGACCAGAGTTTTGGATACTTCCAAAATTTGTCCTATGCATTTGCCTTTGCCTAAACTGGGTCTGGAGTAGCTGGGTCTGTCTGCAAGGCTGCTGGTTCTGTAATTAACTAGAAGTCCTTGCAGAAATACAGGTGCTCATATGGTCTGATCTGTGTTGCAGGTTCCTTAGTAGTAGTGGCTTTTGAGATCATATTAGGATTTTAGATCCAGCTGCTAGTTCATTTCTAATTGGTAAGCTTAAGTTGCAGGCAGCTACATAGCCATGACTATCTGGCAGGAGACCTATGAGATTCAATGTTACTGGCAGTTTAGATTATTGCAGACCCCTGTCTTGAGGCAAAAGAAAGGTTGAGGTGCTAGAAGGAACTAAGTGGGAAACATTTTTGCTGTTCTCAAATGATGGAGCACAGCGGAGAGTGTGCATTCTTTGTATGGTAAAATTTATTACCAAATGCAGTAAAGATTTTATCCTTCAACAAATGTGTGCTAGAAAGCATTTTAAATTTAGTGTATGACTTTCCATGCTGTTGGAAAAGACCTGCATATGGGATCCCCAGTCAGGGACTCAGGTCACAGGAGATCAAAGCCCTGGATGCCCCTCCCCCCCCCAGCCAACCTAAGGATTCTATGGCACAAGACCCCGAAGCCAAGAGCCACCACATAGTCTAAAATCCTTAGTGCCCAACAAATGCCCTGCCCTTAATCCTGCCTCCCCGTATCCTTGTGCAAGAAGCCCTGCCCGCACGGGAGAGGAGGTCCCTGGTGGCCTAATGCCCTATGGAGCTTAGCATTTAAGAAATGTTGAAATGCTCTTGTATGCAAACTCTGCTCCATTTCTGAAAATTATGGTGTTGGGTTCTGGTATGCCCCTCTATGGACTCACACCAGATAAGTTTGACCTGTCCCCAGTGAGCACTCTTATTTACAAGGCAAATTTGTGGGGCTACATAATTAGTTTTGTATTTTGTAGGGTACAGAATGCATGGGGGAAGACTCTGTCTCCAAGCCCGAGCAATGACTACCCACTCAGCAACCAGACTGTCCTGCACCCACCAATCCTTTTGAAGGGTCTGCTGAAATAATTCCACAGCACACACTGGAGTGTAACTGAAACTCCTCTTCACGGAACAGAAAAGGTGTGCTATTTGGTATACGGTTGATTCTTCATAATTGGGATTCCAAGACAGTATTTATAACTCTTAAGTGGGGTCATTGGAACACCTTTTGGTTTGTTTGGCCCCTCCAACCAATCTCCATCCCTGCCCCCAGCTCTCTAATTACTGATGATACATTGGGCAAAATATTGTCAGCCCATAGCCCCAGAAGCCCACCCCATTCCACTACGGCACTACATAGTAACATAAAGATGACGGCAGAAAAAGACCTGCGTGGTCCATCCAGTCTGCCCAACAAGATAAACTCATATGTGCCACTTTTTGTGTATACCTTACCTTGATTTGTACCTGTCTTTTTCAGGTATAAGTATGCCCAGCACTATCCCCGGCCCCCCCCCCCTCAACCACCAGCCCCGCCTCCCACCACCAGCTCTGGCACAGACCGTATAAGTCTGCCCAGCACTATCCCCGCCTCCCACTATCGGCTCTGCCACCCAATCTCGGCTAAGCTCCTGAGGATCCATTCCTTCTGAACAGGATTCCTTTGTTTATCCCACGCATGTTTGAATTCCGTTACCGTTTTCATCTCCACCACCTCCCGTGGGAGGGCATTCCAAGCATCCACTAATCTCTTCGTGAAAAAATACTTCCTGACATTTTTCATGAGTCTGTCCCCCTTCAATCTCATTTCATGTCCTCTCGTTCTACTGCCTTCGCATTAAAAAAGTCTGCCTGAATCAGCCTGCGAACAGCATCATCTGAAAGAGAAAATTGCGCTCCACAACACCGACACGCCTCTGTTTCACAATGCCACCATTAAGCAGCCATCCACTCAGGTCAAAGTATGTTATATTTAGTACGCTTGATGCGCTAAAGTGATGTAACTATTTCTCTTTTTGGGATATAGCATTTTTCCCCTCTTCCCAGGGGCACCTCCGCATTCTCAAGACAAACGTGAACCCTACTCACAACTCCTGAAACACTGCAGATTTTCTCATCCCCCCCTTCCAAGGCTCTTGAAAAATATTTCTTTCCTCGGATCACAGCTGTGATAGCTCAAGCGGCAAAGAGGGAGTTTGAAAAAAAATTATGTTGGAGACAAAAACACATAATGAAAAAATTGTTTAGGTATATTGAAAGCAAGAAGCCAGCAAAAGAATCAGTTGGACCATTACTCACCGAGGGGTAAAAGGGGCACTCAGGCAAGACTTAGCCATAGCGGAGAGATTAAATTAATTCTTTACTTCGGTCTTCACTGAGGAAGATTTAGGAGAGATACCGGTGCCAGAAATGGTATTCAAAGCTGACAAGTCAGAGAAACTGAATGAAATATCATCTATAAATCTGGAAGATGTAAAGGTGCAATTTGACAAATTGAAGAGTAGCAAATCGCTTGGACCAGATGGTATTCATCCCAGAGTACTGATAGAATTGAAAAATGAACTTACAGAACTATTGTTAGTAATGTGTAATTTATCTGTAAAATCAAACATGGTACCGGAAGATTGGAGAGTGGCTGATGTAATGCCGATTTTTATTTATTTAATTTATTTTAAACACTTCTAACCTGCTTATAAACTAGGTGGTTTCCATAAAAACATGCATACCAATGTAAAACAAAATGTTATCAATTTACAGAAATATAACATAAAATGTTACTAACATAGTTTAAAAAAAAAAAGGTTCTCGAGGTGATCTGGGAAATTATAGAGCGGTGAGCAAAATGGTAGAGACTGTTATAAAGAACAAAATTACAGAGCACATTCAAAAGCATGGATTGAGACAAAGCCAACATAGATTTACTGAAGGGAAATCTTGCCTCACCAATCTATTACATTTCTTTTGAAGGGGTGAACAAACATGTGGATAAAGGTGAGCCAGTCGATATTGTGTATTTGGATTTTCAAAAGGCATTTGACAAAGTACATTATGAAAGACTCCAGAGGAAATTGGAGAGTCATGGGATATGAGGTAGTGTTCTATTGTGGATTAAAAACTGGTTAAAAGATAGAAAACGTAGAGTAGGGTTAAATGGTCAGTATTCTCAATGGAAAGGTAGATATTGGGGTTCCCCAGAGGTCTGTACTGGGACCTGCTGCTTTTTAACATATTTAGAAGACTTCCGGTGGGGTTATGGAGTAGCAAGGACGTAGGAGAAAGCTGCTCCGGAGCACCCAAATCATCTGCACGCTGTAACAGCCTTCCCTCTGGTGTGGAGAGAGATAATTAACTTTGAACAAGCAGACAGCCCTCGTTAAAGCAAGGATCGCAATTAGTGAAGCGGATGGCTTCAAAATCAGTCCGGAAAAATCCCAAGGAAAAAGCCCGGAATAACGAGGCAAAGATGGCGGACAGGGCCGCGCCGCCCTCTCTAACCCCCAGCTCTCTTTGGGCAGCGGAGATAACAGACAAGGTAAAGCTGGTGGTCGAGCAGGCGGTGGGGATGAAACTACAACTCATTTTGGATAAATTGGAGGAGTTTGAGGAGCGGCGTGTGACGCTGGTGACAGAGCTACAAGCGGTGCAACACAGAGTAGAGCAAGTAGAAGACAACATACAAAAAGTCTCAGAGGAGCAGCCGCGACTGAGCGCCTGTTTGGCCGACGTGGAAGCTAAATTAGATAATTTAGAGAATCACTCACGTCGGAATAATCTTCATTTGGTGGGACCTATGTAAGTTTTTAGAGATATGGCTGCCCACAACATTATCAAAGGTGGATCTTACACTGAAAGTGGAGAGAGCACACAGATTGGGCCAGCATAGAGAGAGAACGGATCGGCCTAGAGTGGTAATATTTCGGATCCTTAATTATGCCCATAAAATGGCAATTTTACAAGCCTTAAGGGTGGGACAATCTCTTGAATATCAGAATTCACGTGTTCTATGTTTTCAGGACTATTCGACTAAAGTTTCAGCGGCATGCAAGGACTTTGCTCCCTTATGTACCAAGCTTTTGGATTGAAATATAAGTTTAGCCTTTTGTATCCGGCGAAGCTCAAACTGATTGATAATGGTCAAGTGTTATTTTTTGACCGGGTGGCGGAGGCAAGGGTGTATGTAGACAAGATGACGGCAGCGCAACAAAATGGATAAAGATCTTGGCATGATTGCAGAGAGCTGGAGCCCTTTGGGAGGCAAGGGACTGTGAGCTGTTATGTCTGCGGATGAGGCTGTGCTGTTTTTTGCCAGGGGAGTGGAGGCTGGGACACTCTTGGTGCAGGGGTTTGTTTCCAAATAACAGCTGTTAGAGTAATAATTTCCTCTGTGATTAGTGTAACATGACGGCACTTCAGGTTGTAACCTGGAATGTTGGGGGAATCCACTCCCCGATTAAAAGGCAAAAGTTATTGAAAGCTCTCAATGACAGAAGCGCTTCTATAGCATTCTTACAAGAGACACACCTCTCGAAGGTGGAGCATGCTAAGTTGAAGCGCTGGTGGGTGGAAGAGATTTTTGATTCCCCAGCTGTGGGTAGAAAAGAAGGAGTGGTGACACTAATCCGAAAAGGCCTACATGTAGACATGAAGTGGGTAGTAGCGGACCCGAGGGGGAGGTTTGTCCTAGCCTCAGTGGTACTGGAGCGACAGCCACTATTATTATGCAACATATATGCCCCAAATAATTGTGTGAGAGCATTTTTTGCACAGATTACCCACAGGATTCAGGACTTTGGGGAAGTTCCAATATTGTTGGGGGGGGAGGGACTTGAACGACATGGTAGATCTACTATGGATAGATCTCAACCGACGGGGAGAGAGCTGGCCAGAACTGAGAGGGGTATTCCTAGAATGTGCACTGCTTTAGAGTTGGTTGATGTGTGGAGAACATTATATCCTTTGGAGAAAGATTATACACGTGTTTCTCGAGCTCACTCTACGATGTCAAGAATAGATTATGTATTGCTATCGCGGGAACTCGACCTTGGTGGAGGATGCCCGGATTGGGCCTATAATGATTTCAGATCATGCTTGGGTAGAAATTAGAATGAGTTTGGGCGGGTCTCCTCCCTTAACTGGCACATGGCAATTTCCTGCTTTCTTATATCGGGACAGTCAGTTCTTGCCGTTTTTGTTAGCTAAGTGGCACAAATACAGGGGTAACAATGAAGCTCATAGGACTGACCCAATCCTTTTTTGGGAGTCAGCGAAGGCCTTTCTTCGGGGAGAAATTATTTCTTATGTTGCCTTTAAAAGGAAAGTTAGGAATAGGGAGGTGCTACGTCTAGAGAAGCGGGTGACAACTCCTTCGGCGGCAGTATGGGATGGGGCACTCGCTGAGGGTTAGGACTCAGTTACTAAAGGCACAGCAAGCCTTGAACGAGCTTTTACATGAGAAGGCCAAGAAATCTTTTGCGTATTATCAGTATCAGCTTTATCGATTTGCCAATAAAAGCGGGAGACTTTTGGCTAGATTAGCAAATAAGAAGGTGGGCACTCGTAAAATACTTACACCGACAGATGATAGAGGAGGCCGGGTACATACTGATGTTGAGATCAACACAGTTTTTTGAAAAACTTTTTTAGGCAGCTGTATACGCTGCAAACTGAGTTAGCGATGCCTAGTGAAGCATACCTTTCTAGTATTGATCTGCCTAAGGTGTCTGACTTGGAGTTGGGAGTGTTGAATGAGCCTATTGTTGTGGAGGAGGTGGAATGGGTACTTAAGCAAAGCCGGTTTGGCAAGGCCCCTGGGCCGGATGAAATGCGGCATGAATTTTATAAGCTTTTGCAATCTGAGATAAGTCCCTTGCTGACAGAAGTCCAATCTATTTGTTAAACGCGGAGACCAAATGTTTGGCTAAGATATTGGCAAACAGGCTGTCGAGATTTCTTCCCTTCTTGGTAGTGGAACCGCAGGTGGGATTCACTTGTGGCAGAGTGATTGCTAAGAATATGAGACGAATACTGGTGGCACTGGAAATGGTTCACAAAGAGCAGACACCAGCCCTTTTAATCAGCTTTGATGCCGAAAAGGCGTTTGATAGGGTGGAGTGGGATTTTCTCTTTGGAGTGTTGAAGGCATATGGTATTATTGGATTTTTTTGCCCAGGTGGTAAAAACCTTATATACTGAGCCCAGAGCACAAGTGTATGCTAATGGACTGCTCTCCGACTTGTTTCCAATTAATAGGGGAACTAGACAAGGGTGTTCTTTGTCGCCGCTTCTTTTTGTTCTCACACTAGACCCCTTATTACGGTAAATTCAGGGTAATGTGGGTATCCGAGGGGCGCGAGTTTGGGACGTCGTTTTTAAGACAGCTGCTTTTGCCGATGATTTATTGATATTACTAACGGATCCTCATCAGTTTCTACCACATCTTATGGAAAGCCTAGCAGAGTATGGTGATTTTTCCAGATTCCAACTAAACCTTGTTAAATCAGAGGCACTAGCCAGCACTGAGGGGTTGCGGACTGAATGGGGAGATAACTTTCCACTGTGTTGGGCTCATGGATTTTTTTGATATTTGGGAATTCAATTGCCGATGAATCCGGCTCACCTATATGATGTTAACATCTCAAAGCTGCTCAGGGACACGAAAGAGCAGCTGTTAGTCTGGTCTTCGATTCCTTTATCTCTTCTAGGATGAATACATTTATATCGCATGATAATCTTCCCACGGTGGCTTTATGTGTTGCAGTTGCTTCCGATTCGTTTATTACGGTGAGATATGATCACGCTTCGATCGATAGTGGTAAAGTTCTGCTGGGCAGGAAGAAAGCCCAAGTTGAGATGGCAACGTATGGTTGGGGCTCAGAGTCAGGGGGGCCTGGGATTGCCAGATATGCGCTTATATAATCAGACGTGTTTATTGCGCCACCTACAGGACTGGATCTTGGGCTCTACCGCTTATACGGACCTGGCCATGGAACTGGCGTATTTCGGCCCATGGCATTTGAACTATTTGATACACGCTCCCCTAAAACGGCTCCCTGAGAGGGTTCAAAATAGTGTACTACTCAGGCCTTTGTGGCTTTTGTGGCAAGAGTGGCTTCAGTTGTGGGGGCAGAGACCGACTAGTAACGTATTGTTACCTTTGCAAGGAAATGCTGATTTTACGCCGGGAAGAGAAAACGCTATTTTTCATAGTCTAGAGGATCAGGGGGTGACTTTGTTGGAAATTTCATTCAGGCTGAGGGGTCTTTAGTTTCGGTACATGACTTTGTGCAGCAGTGTACGCGAGGCCCAGCAGCAAATTTTGCTTATCAATTATCTCATTATGTGCAGGCCCTCCTGAGGGATAGTTTAACACCAGGTTTTGGGGAAAGATTAAGGAAATTCTTAGAGGGAGATGTGGCCGGGCAAGTATCGGTGTCACGGTTCTATAAGGAGTTGGGGAGGTATCAGCCAGCTAGAAATGTGCAGGAGGTGTTGGCTCGTTGGAGTCAGGAAGTGCAGAGGCCGATTTCTGAGCGCCTCATAGCGGCATCACTTGTGGGGGTAGCCCGGCTAGTGCACAGTGCGGAGCTTCAGGAATGTCATTTCAGAACAGTGCACAGAGCTTATTTTTCTCAAAGGCGGGTATTCCATGCGGGAGTGGTGGATACGGACAAATGCCATAAATGCGAGCGGTGGGCGCTTTCTTGCATGGTATGTGGCAGTGTAGATACATCAAAATGTTCTGGTCGGCTATCTCCAGTTTTTTCCGTAGGGTACTGGGGCGCCCAGTGGCTCTCACGTTTGAGAGAGTGATGTTTAGCTCCATCAATTTGTGGAGAGCTGGCACACAAGGAGAGCAACTTTTTTTAAGCAAGTCGTGTGTTAGGGAAGAAGTGCATCCTTAATCACTGGGTGTCGGATGGACCTCCCTCCTATTGGTACTGGAGGAATAAGTTACATCAGCTCAAGTTATGGGGCCCGACTCTTGCCTAAGAGGCAGCAGAGAATTTTGGCCGTATGGTGGGCATATTTGAACAAGGACCCGAAGTGGTGAACTGGATTAGGAACTGGTTGACGGACAGACGCCAGAGGGTGGTGGTGAATGGAATTCGCTCGGAGGAGCGAAAGGTAAGTAGTGGAGTGCCTCAAGGATCGGTGCTGGGGCCGATTCTGTTCAATATATTTGTGAGTGACATTGCCGAAGGGTTAGAAGGTAAAGTTTGCCTATTTGCGGATGATACTAAGATCTGTAACAGAGTGGACACCCCGGAGGGAGTGGAAAACATGAAAAAGGACATACGGTAGCTAGAAGAATGGTCTAAGGTTTGGCAATTAAAATTCAATGCGAAGAAATGCAAAGTGATGCACTTAGGAAGTAGAAATCCACGGGAGACGTATGTGTTAGGCGGGGAGAGTCTGATAGGTACGGGTGGAGAGAGGGATCTTGAGGTGATAGTATCTGAGGATTTGAAGGCGACGAAACAGTGTGACAAGGCGGTGGCAGTAGCTAGAAGGTTGTTAGGCTGTATAAAGAGAGGTGTGACCAGCAGAAGAAAGGGGGTGTTGATGCCCCTGTATAAGTCGTTGGTGAGGCCCCACCTAGAGTATTGTGTTCAGTTTTGGAGGCCGTATCTTGTTAAGGATGTAAAAAGAATTGAAGCGGTGCAAGGAAAAGCTACGAGAATGGTATGGGATTTGCGTTACAAATACGTATGAGGAGAGACTTGCTGAACTAAACATGTATACTCTGGAGGAAAGGAGAAACAGGGGTGATATGATACAGACGTTCAAATATTTGAAAGGTATTAATCCGCAAACGAATCTTTTCCGGAGATGGGAAGGTGGTAGAACGAGAGGACATGAAATGAGATTGAAGGGGGGCAGACTCAAGAAAAATGTCAGGAAGTATTTTTTCACGGAGAGAGTAGCGGATGCTTGGAATGCCCTCCCGCGGGAGGTGGTGGAAATGAAAACGGTAACGGAATTCAAACATGCGTGGGATAAGCATAAAGGAATCCTGTGCCGAAGGAATGGATCCTCAGGAGCTTAGTCAAGATCGGGAGGCGGGGCTGGTGGTTGGGAGGCGGGGATAGGGCTGGGCAGACTTGTACGGTCTGTGCCAGAGCCGGGGTTGGGAGGCAGGGCTGGGGAGGTGAGGATAGTGCTGGGCAGACTTATATGGTCTGTGCCTGTGCCAGAGCCGGTGGTTGGGAGGCGGGGATAGTGCGGGGCAGACTTATACGGTCTGTGCCCTGAAGAGCACAGGTACAAATCAAAGTAGGGTATACACAAAAAGCAGCAAATATGAGTTATCTTGTTGGGCAGACTGGATGGACCGTGCAGGTCTTTTTCTGCCGTCATCTACTATGTTACTAAGGCATATTTTCAAAGCACTTTGGGAGGCTAAGTTCCATAGGTTTCTATGGAACTTTGGGAGGCTAAGTGCTTTGAAAATGAGCCTCTATGTAATGGCACACAGTCAAGTTCTGAATAGTTTTCCCTGGGGAGTCAAGTAAAGCATAGAAGGTTGGTGAATGAGGGCTGCACACAGGACCTGGGAGGGAGGGTAGGGAAGATGGGAGTTTCGGGAGTCAGGCAAGGAAGAGGGAGGGTGGACGGGAAGGAGGGGAAGGGGAGTGGGTGGTAGGGGGGGAGGGTTAAAGTCTCTTAAGTTGCGATTGAGAATATAACTTTTAGAAATAGCAAGCTGTTTCTATTTGCAAATAGTAGACTGTTGGAAAAGTTACTGATTAGCTACGATGAGCTGTTATCAAGGAATTAACATTTATTAGTTTCCAGTTAATAAGGAACTGCCAAGTGAGTGAGAGTATCCTAAATTGTAGACTAAATATTACAGTTAATTTGGAGGGCTGGGTTTTGAAAACTGTATGCTTAAATGTTTAACAGATACTGAAAGGGGGGAGGGATATGGGATATAAAAGTAAAATTTGAGCTCAGCTTCCTGCAATTAGGTCTAACGATTGTCTGGTTTGTATTTGCATCAAAATGCAGAAGTACTCTGTATCTGTCTTGTTTTCAATAAAAATCGTTAAAAGTTAACATATTTATAAATGATCTAGAGATGGGAGTAACTAGTGAGGTAATTAAATTTGCTGACAAAGTTATTCAAAGTTGTTAAATTGCAAGAGGATTGTGAAATATTACAAGAGGACCTTATGAGACTGGGGAGACTGGGCAGATGACGTTTAGTGTGAGCAAGTGCAAAGTGATGCATGTGGGAAAGAGGAACCCGTACTATAGCTATGTAATGCAAGGTTCCACATTAGAAGTCGCCAACCAGGAAAGGGATCTAGGTGTCATCGTTGATGACATGTTGAAACCCTCTGTTCAATGTGCGGCGGCAGCGGCTAAGAAAGCAAATAGAATGTTAGGTATTATTAGGAAAGGAATGGAAAACAAAAATGAGGATGTTATGAAGCCTTTGTATCGCTCCATGGTGCGACCGCACCTCGAATATTGTGTTCAATTCTGGTCATCTCAAAAAAGATATAGTGGAATTAGAAAAGATACAAAGAAGGGACGACTTCCCTATGAGGAAAGGCTAAAGTGGCTAGGACTCTTCAGCTTGGTGAAAAGACGGCTGAGGGGAGATATGATAGAGGTCTATAAAAGAATGAGTGGAGTGGAAGGGGTAGATGTAAATCGCTTGTTTATTCTTTCCAAAACTCCTAACGATTTGGACAAAATATTTGTTCACTCAACATGTAATTAAACTCTGGAATTCTTTGCCACAGCATGTAGTAAAAGCAGTTAGCTTAGCAGGGTTTAAAAAAAGGCTTAGATAGCTTCCTAAAAGAAAAGTCCATAAGCCATTATTGAAATGGACTTGCGGAAAATCCACTGGTTATTTCTAGGATAAGCAGCATAAAATGTATTGTTTTGGGATCTTGCCAGGTACTTGTAACCTGGATTGGCCACTGTTGGAAACAGGATGCTGGGCTTGATTGACCTTCAGTCTGTCCCAGTATGGCAATACTTATGAGATGGGCCCCCTCCCCTTCCCTTTAGCTTAGCTTGAGCCCCATGTCACTCGGCTCCTCTCTGGATCTGGGTGGCAGGATAAACTTTCTGGGGGAAAAAACCTCTACATTTTCTCTTGGATCCTCCCACGAGGTAAGGCTTAGGTAGCACTTACTCCCCATTACTCCCTTTCATTTGTCTCTGGCCCAGTGACTCCAGATACTGGCTCCCAAATCAACTAGGCAGAAAGGAGCCTCCATTGATGAAGGTCTTATAGAGCAGGCGCCAAGACCAAAGCATGGATGAGAATAGACTCTTTTCCTCCAAAATGGGGCCTTTTATAACTTAGGGATTCCTAGTTCCTCCTCTGAGGAACTCTTCCTAGGAGCATATTTATGTTGCTTCCAGGGCAGATCAACCCCTGAAAGGGCACATCAGGGAAAAGTTTACCTCCTGTTGCAAGGACCTAGTGACACCTGGGTCATGTACATTCGTGAGTAAGTTCCAGGAGGTAGGAGGAGTAACATCCAATGAGCCAGAAAGGGCTTGGAGGGCATTAGTAGGCCACCAGGATATCTGGCCTACCCAGGAGTCCACAGCTCTGGGTTCATTTGGCCAGAGACTCTCTGGCTTAGGGCTTCTAGCCTGGACCATAGATCTGCCTTTTTTCCAAATTAAAACAATGGTAGAGTGTATAACACTACTGTTTTTCTAAAGCACAGCTGTTTTTCTAAAGCACAGCTTAGCGCATAGTTACACTCTGATTTTGATGAGTATTTTAAATTGTGTAAAAAATGTTTTAGCATGCTTTGCATTGGCGTATCATTAATTTACCATGGGGCTCTTTTTCGAAAGAGAAAAACGTCTAAAAAGTTGCTTAAAGCAGCATTTGGGCATTTTCCTCACAAAATTGTCTAAATCAGTATTTTCAAAACCTGTTTTTTTTAGACGTTTTTCTATGCTGTTTGTCTTCAGTGTGTCCAAATCTCAAGGGGCGTGTTAAAGGCGGGATTTGGACGTTCTTAAGACTTGGATGTTTTTCAGCCATAATGGAACAAAACAAAACCATTCAGGACTAAAACGTTTTGAGCTAGACCTCTTTTTAGAATGAATAAGGCACGAAAAGGTGCCCTAATTGACCAGATGTCCACTGGAGAGAATAAGGGATGACCTCCCCATACTCCCCCATTGGTCACTGACCCTCTCCCAACCCCCAAAAATGTGATTAAAAACATTTCTTGCCAGCCTCAGATGTTATACTCTGGTCTGTTAGATCAGCATGGAGTTACTTGGAGTAGTCTAGTGGTGGGTGCAGAGCACTGCAGGCAGGTGGACCCAGGCCCTTACATCCCCCTACCTGTTACACTTGTGATGGAAACTGTGAGCCCTCCAAAACTCACCAGAAACCCACTGTACCCACATATTGGTGCCCCCTTCTCCTATAAGGGCTATTGTAGGGGGGTGTAAAGTTGGGGGTAGTGGGTTTTGGGGGGCTCAGCAGACAAAGGGAGCAATGGTGAGATGTGTACCAGGGAGCATTTATTTGAAGTCCAACTCAGTGCTACCCCTAGGGTGTTCCACTGCTCTCCTGAGATGCCAGGGGGGCCAGACTACTTAAAATGCTGGCCCCTCCTACATCTCAGCAGCTTGAGGTTCTACATTTTTCACCAGGACAGCTTTGTTTTTCGAAAATGGTAAAAGAAAAACCAACACGTACAAAGTACAAAACCTTATTTGAAATTGTATTTTCAACAAAAAAATAGACTTTTCCTTTTTCAAAAATGACTTTCTTTCCTACTCGGATTTTGGACGTTTTGTGCAAAATGTCCAAAGTCAGACTTAAGACGTCATATCGAAAATGCCCCTCCACGTGTTCTTTTAACATGTATATATTTTTAACACTTAAGGAAAGTAAACGATGTGCTAAACATTAGCTCATATTTTTATTTAGGCTTCATTATAGTAGGGTGAAAGACTGCCCTGAATAGGGAGAGCTCTTGTGGGGTTGTGCTCTGTGGTTGGCAACTAGGAATTACCCTTATTGGTGCGGACAGAGTAACTGGGCAGATGAAGCAAACCAGATCTATTTTTTTTCTGCCATCATTTAATGTTACTCTGTGAAAGGTAGTGTCTCACTTTCTCACTGGCTTCTTCCTCTGCTTCCCCATTCCCCAACAGGATGATCTTTTTATTTTTTTTTTTTCTGTCATTTAATGTTACTCTGTGAAAGTACATAAGTATTGCCATACTGGGACAGACCAAAGGTCCATCAAGCCCAGCATCCTGTTTCCAACAGTGGCCAATCCAGGTCACAAATACCTGGCAAGATCCCAAAAAAAGTACAAAACATTTTATGCTGCTTATCCCAGAAATATTTTCCCCAAGTCCAATTTAATAATGGTCATAGGAAGCCGTCCAAACTGTTTAAAAACTCTGCTAAGCTAACCGCTGTTACCACGTTTTCTGGCAACGAATTCCAGAGTTAAATTACATGTTGAGTGAAGAAACATTTCCTCCGATTCGTTTTAAATTTACTACTTTGTAGCTATCGCATGCCCCCTAGTCCTAGTAGTTTCAGAAAGCGTAAACAGACACTTCACGTCTACCCCTTCCACTCCACTCATTATTTTATAGACTTCTATCATATCTCCCCTCAGCCGTCTTTTCTCCAAGCTGAAGAGCCCCAGCCGCCTTAGCCTTTCCTCATAGGGAAGTTGTCCCATCCCCTTTATCGTTTTCATCGCCCTTCTCTGCACCTTTTCTAATTCCATTATATCTTTTTTGAGATGCAGAGACCAGAATTGATCACAAAATTCAAGGTGCGGTCGCACCATGGACCAATACAAAGGCATTATAATGTCCTCATTTTTGTTTTCCATTCCTTTCCTAATAATACCTAACATTCTATTTGCTTTCTTAGCCGCTGCAACACACTGAGCACATGGTTTCAACGTATCATGAATGACACCTAGATCCCTTTCTTGGTCTGTGACTCCTAACGTGGAACCTTGCATGATGTAGCTATAATTCGGGTTCCTCTTTCCCACATGCATCACTTTGCACTTGCTCACATTAAACGTCATCTGTCATTTAGACGCCCAGTCTCCCAGTCTTGTAAAGTGCACTTGTAATTTTTCACAATCCTCCTGCAATTTAACTACTTTGAATAACTTTGTGTCATCAGCAAATTTTAATTACCTCGCTGGTTACCCCCATCTCTAGGTCATTTATAAATATGTTAAAAAGATAGTGTGTCACTTTCTCACTGGCTTCTTCCTCTGCTTTCCCTTTCCCCAACAGTAAAGTTCCAGTTCCCAGCTATACAGCAGGTCTTGTAGTCCACAGGTGTCCTGAAGGTTGTGGCTTCCCATAATGTTAATTTATTGTGCACAGTTTGTAAAATAGAACTTATCTCCTTTCTGGCAAGTAAATTTTCCACCATCTGCCCACTGGTCCCTGCCATGTTTGAAAAAACTCCCTTGTTAAAATGTAACTGGGTTTTACTATTTTGAAGTACTTTCACCAGCTGCTCAGAGAGTATCATCTTGATGTGATCCTGTAAAATGACTCGTTTTTCAGTACTCAATCAGTGTAGACACGAACACCTTTTTCTATATATGTCTATGGTTCCACATACGTGTAAGAGCTTCTTGTAACTTTGTTTGATCATTTCTTCAGATTTGAACACTTCCATTTCCATGTAGTAGGACACTGGTATCTTTTCACTTAATTGCAACACCACAACTCAGTGGCGTAGCCACAGGTGGGCCTGGGCCCACCCAAAATTGTGACACTCTTGCTGTAGCTGGTGGGGATCCCCAAACCTTGCCAGCTGAAGATTTTCTGTCCTTGAGCAGTCCTCACTCTTCCAAATGTCAGCCAGCAGCACTTGCCTTGAGCTGAGGCTGAGACTGGCCCTTTTGCACACCTCAGTTTTCGCACATGGAAAAGCACTGAGTATGCATGGCCTGCCGGCAGCAGCATCAATTTAAAGCAAGTGCTGCTGGCTGCCGTTTGTAAGAGTTCTGGCTGCTTGAGGAGGAAATCTTCAGCTGGCAGGGTTTGGGGATCCCCGCCAGCTCAAGTATTTAATATTTGGGGTTTGTGGGCAGGGAGGGGTGGAGAGAGGAGAAAATGGTGGGGGGGGGGGGGGGGGGGAATGAATTCCATGCCCACCCAGCTTAGGCTCAGGCCCACCCAAAATTGTCCATCTGGCTATGCCCCTGCCACAGTTTGGGGTATGTAGGCTCTTTCATGCCCCACTTTCAAACAAGAATGAAATACAAGTGCTCCCCACCCCCACTCCATTTACCTCTATCCCCCCCCCAGATCCCACCTCCCCTATTTCCCCCAACAGCAAACAACACAAGCACAGTAAAAGCCACAATAAACCAACAAGGAGCTTCTAGCTTTGTGAGACAGTGGGTTCGATAATGGATCCTATACATTTTAGAAAGTTTTCCCAACTGTTGGTATTCTACTCATACAGCAACTTGTCCAGGATCTCTGTTTGAAAAGATTTGCATTCGCTACAGGCTCACATCCACTCTATTTACATTTTTAAATATAAATATTAACACTTCAAGAACCCTTGAAAGGGAAACAGACCACAATGGCTAGCAAACAGAACAATAGTCCGCAAAAATCATACTTACCTTTTTTGTTCCTTTATTTATTTTTATTTATTTGTTGCATTTGTATCCCACATTTTCCCACCTATTTGCAGGCACAATGTGGCTTACATAGTGCCGGAGATGCGTTTGCAGACTCCGGTGTTAACAAATACAGAGTGATGTTGAGATAAGATAAAGTTCATGTGGGACAGCCACATAAGGTCATCGAACAGCGGGAGAATTGTGTTTTGTGTATTCCGAATTTTAGTTTTGTTGTGTTGCAGAGATCAGGCATTTATTTATGTTAGGTTGGTAGGGTATGCCTTTAAAAAAAAAAAAAAAAAAAAATTTTTATGTTCTCCGGAAGTGTAGGTGGTCGTACGAGGTTTTCAAGGCTTTTGGTAATGCGTTCCACAATTGGGTGCTTATGTAGGAAAAATTGGATGCGTAAGTTGATTTGTATTTGAGTCCTTTGCAGCTTGGGTAGTGCAGGTTTAGGTACGTTTGTGTTGAGTCGGATGTGTTTCTCATTGGTAGGTCGATCAAGTCTGTCATGTATCCCGGGGCTTCACCGTAGATAATCTTGTGAACCATTGTGCAGATATTGAAAGCAATGCGTTCTTTAATTGGGAGCCAATGTAGTTTTTCGCGGAGGGGTTTTGCGCTCTCAAATCGGGTTTTTCCGAAGATAAGTCTGGCTGCCGTATTCTGAGCGGTTTGAAGTTTCTTTAAGGTTTGCTGTTTACATCCTGCATAAATTCTATTGCAGTAGTCTAAATGGCTTAGTACCATTACATAGTAACATAGTAGATGACGGCAGAAAAAAGACCTGCACGGTCCATCCAGTCTGCCCAACAAGACAACTCATGTGTGCTACTTTTTGTGTATACCCTACTTTGATTTGTATCAGGTTGCGAAATGTTTCCCTTGGGAAGTATTGTTTCACGCGTTTCAGTTTCTACATTGCGTGAAACATTTTCTTCGTTGTGGATGACACTTTGGTTCTCTAGTGTTAGCTTGCGGTCCATTGTGACGCCGAGGAGTTTCAGGGTGTCTGAGATAGGGAGAGTGTAGTCTGGGATGTTGATAATTGTGGGGTTGTCCACACTGTGTTGGGATGAGACAACGAGACAATGTGTTTTTTTTTCTTTGTTGAGTTTTAGTTGAAATGGATTTGCCCAAGTGTCCATGATGTTGAAGCTGATCTTGATTTCGTTAGTGATTTCAGACAGATTAGCTTTGTAAGGAATGTATATTATGATATCGTCAGAATAGATGAAAGGGTTAAGGCCTTGGTTGGCTAGGGTCGTGGCTAGAGGGGGGCATCATTAGGTTGAAGAGGATTGGGGATAGAGGTGATCCTTGTGGTACTCTGCAGTCTGCTTTCCATGGTGATGATATGTTTGAGTTTGATATTACTTGATATGTTCTTGTGGTTAGGAAACCTTTGATCCATCTTGGTATATTACCACCAATCCCGAACTTATCTAGTAGTCTTAGTAGTGTGTTATGGTTTACCATGTCGAACGCACTAGACTTGTCAAATTGGAGGAGGAGGATGTTTTTGCCTATTGCTATTTCCTGTTTGAATTTGGAAAGGAGTGTGAGCAATACTGATTCGGTGCTGTGTAGAGGGCGGAAACCTAACAGAGATCCGTGTAGAATTGGGAATTTGTGTATATATTCTGTGAGTTGTTTGGCTACCACGCTTTCCATCAGTTTGACTGACATCAGGATGGATGCTACTGGACGGTAGTTAGTGATTTCATTTGTTTTTTTTTCATGGAGTCTTTTGGTATCGGGGTGAGTAGAGTATTGCCATTTTCCTTAGGGAAGAGACCTCGCTGAAGCATGTAATTTAGGTGGGATGTGAGGTCTGTTATGAAGCGGTCAGGGGCGGATTTCAGTAGGTAGTTGGGACAAGTGTCTAGTTTGCAGCGAGTGTTGGAGAACCCGCTGATCGCCTGCGCAACTATACTACTACTACTTATCATTTCTAAAGCGCTACTAGACGTACGCAGCGCTGTACACTTGAACATGAAGAGACAGTCCGGTGAGGAGGGCGAAGTTTAACCAGATTCGGTCGGTCGGGTATCCTCCAGTAGTTGGGTCGCATAGGTTTATAATGTTTTCATTGAAGTACTTGGCAAGTTTGTCTGCAGGTGGAATGGCTGTATTCGTTGTATTGACCAAGTTGGTGTCTAGGAGTTTGTTCACGAGTTGGTATAATTTCTTCGTGTCTTTGTAATCTGTCCTTATTTTAGTTTTATAGTATGATCTTTTGGTCTGTCTTATTACATATTTGTATTTTCTTTGTGATTGTTTCCATGTGTTGAGTGTGTGTTCGTCTGTTGTTTTTCTCCTTGCTCGTTCGAGTTTCCTGGATTGTGTTTTTAGTTTTTTCAGTTCGTCGTTGAACCATGGTATCGAGTTATTCTTACGTGATGTTTTTGTTCGTAGAGGTGCTATTTCATCTAGTATGTGTTTGCATCTTTTGGCCCATTCCCAGAATGTTTTCGTGTCTACATGACCTCTTGTTCTTGGGTTTGGTGTGATCCCTTCTTCCGCCAGTTTAGGGATAGGTTTAGTTTGTAGTGATCAGACCAGGGTGTTTCTGTCCATTTAATATCTGTTATTATGTAGTTCTGGTCTGTTGAAAGTTTGTGTGAGATGGGATCCAGTGTGTTGACGTGGGTTGCTTGCATTTGCGGCCATTTAAGATCCCATAAGTGGAGGAATTCCTTACATTCTCGTGTGTTGATTGAGTTTGGGTCTTCTAGGTGAAGGTTGATGTGTACTAGTACATTGGAGTCGGCTACACATGTTTGAAATTAAGTCCATGAAGTTAGTTTGGGGGTCTGTAAAACAACTCAAATGGTCACGTAATGTTTTGCTATGGATTCTAATTGATGCTATTTCAAGTTGGGGTGTCACGGACTCAACATTGATTTCAGTGGTGAAGTGGGATCTATAGATTAGTGCTATGCCTCCGCTTCTCTTTTCCTTTCTGGTCCAGTGTATGATTTTGTATCCTGGAGGGCACAGGTCTAGGATTATGGTGTCCTTTTGGTCATGGATCCAGGTTTCGTTGATGATCCAGTCTGTTAGTATTTCTGTTTTGTTTACTGCGGATCTGGCGTTGATATAACCCACTTGGATTGTTTGGTGTGGGTCTTCTGCGTTTGATGTTGTGTGGACTTTTATTAGATGTCATTTGTTTGTTGTAGTACGTTTCTTTGGACCCTTCTTTGCATTCTGTAGTAATTGTCCGCATGTTGGTGTTCTTCCTCTGTTTAAGTTATTGTCAGTTTGATGAGGTGTGGTATGTCTGATCAGTCTTTGGTTGTACAGTATGCGTATAGTATTATGTTCCGTGAGAGGGATGGTTAATGTAGGGTGGATCAGTGTTAAGGAGTAGATTATTAGGAGTAATTTGAAGGTGTTCATTTTGGTTTTTATTTACTGTGGGCTGCTAAGAAGACTGTGTTCTGATGGCTGGATGCATGACTGTCTTATGTTCCTAGGGTGGGTCTGGTGGTCTGGGCTTGTGTGCTATAGCAGCTTGTCTTTCAGGTTATTGAGGTCATTTCAGTTAATTGAGGTCATTCTGGCTTCTCTGGTATTACCTTGTGGTAGTGGCAGGCATCCAAAATCCTCCTATTCTCCGACGTTTCCTTCTCTGAGCAACTGCCTGCAACCTGCTCACCGTCAGATGCTCCCGGGCACAGAGACTCGGGTTGCTCCCTGAGTGGGCGCGAGCTGCCCCCACTCCGGCGGCCGGTGCGTGTGGCGCCGTAGATCACAAAAGATGAAATAATATACAGCGCCTTGCAAAAGTCTTCACATGTATTCTTTTTACATTCTACTGTCTTAAAAACTGCAGTTCAAAATGGTTGAAGTAGATTTTCGAGATACTAATCCTAGCACATAAGGCCATTCACACTGGCCAACCACTTTATCTTGCATCTCTAATTTCTACTTATGTTCCATCCTTTACCCTGAGATATGGTTCAGACCATTGCTTGACTGTCCCATCAGTCTACTGTGCACTTGTCGGAGCGCCTTTTTTTTTTACATGGTGCCCTACCTCTAGAACTCCCTACCTCTGACCCCTTCAAGCTGAACCTTCCTACCAAAAATTGAAGATT
This sequence comes from Microcaecilia unicolor, assembly GCF_901765095.1. Taxonomy (NCBI): domain Eukaryota; kingdom Metazoa; phylum Chordata; class Amphibia; order Gymnophiona; family Siphonopidae; genus Microcaecilia; species Microcaecilia unicolor. The sequence goes on from NC_044041.1 coordinate 158,573,700, forward strand.
GTGTTAAAGACATTATTTTTTTTTCACACAAGCTTTTTGTGGATAGGCCATTTTGGAGGGGGGGGGGGGGGGGTTGGCTGGCATTGCCAACGGAGAAGCATCTGGCTGTGATTTTCTCTTCTCTGATCTGTAGTTCTTTTCTCTGTTTCAATATTGTAAACTGCTTTGATCGTTGCCTCTGAAAGGCAGTGTAGCAAGTGATACAATAAGCATAATGGAAATGGGACTTGATATACCGCCTTTCTGTGGTATTTTGCAACTACACTCAAAGCAGTTTACATATATACGGGTACTTATTTTGTACCTGGGGCAATGGAGGGTTAAGTGGCTTGCCCACAGTCACAAGGAGCTGCAGTGGCAATCAAACCCAGTTCCCCAGGATCAAAGTCCGCTGCACTAACCACTAGACTACTCCTCCATACATAACCTGGATTTTCAGCATAAAAACATGAGAAGGCTGTAGGCACCTAGTTTGCCTCTGCCTTAATCTTGTTCTGCACAGATTAGTTCCGTTTAACTTACTGTGGGTCTTAAGGCACTTTTTGGAATCTGAGCTAATTTGGGTATGCTTTGAAAAGGATATAAAGACATGCAATCAAGACATTTTGTTTTCTTGTTCTTTATTATTTTTTGAATATTTACAAAATTGAAAGTGTGGCGTATATGTAGTTTTAGGCAGCAGCATAGGGGAAATGGGTGAAGGTGTATAAACTTTTGCAAAACACTAATGGCAGATTCAGACTACATGTTCTGTTGCAACTAATACATCAATGAGATTTCAGGCTGATACTTGGTCTCAATAAAAGACTTCAAACAGCTCTGGCTTATAACATTTTCACAGTAATATGTTCATATTTTATAATGGAAATCAAAGTAGAAAATTAGTCCAATTAGAGAACACCCTCATGGCCAAAAATTCCTTTTGCCATCTGACTTATTTTTAAGTACGTAAAAAAAAAACATTTCCTTACATCCTATCAGACCAGTCAAGACAAGTGAGTTGTGCCTCCTACCAGAAAAACTTCTGACCAGCTTAATGATTTGAATTAGGTGGCTCATTGTGAACTTAAGCTTTGTCAGTGGATTACTGGCTGGGTAGCCCTGCTGCACCTCCTGTTATACTAGGAGTTCAAGCTAATTAGTTTTTCTCTGCCTTTACATTATGGTCAGAGGGCACAACCTGATTGTCTGTCTGTACAGGTCTATCAGGATTCAAGAAAAGGAAATTAGTGGTAAGTACAAATTTTCACCATTTCATTGTCTAGAAAAGAAACCTCTTTGTACCCCCCCCCCCCCCCCAAAAAAAAAAAAAAAAAAATTAATACCCAGTTCTGATCGTTTTCAAGGGCAAAGGATATGGTAAGTGAACCAGGTTTCAAAAGCCTCAGCAGAACCTTCGAAGAGATCGGTCAAATTCAAGCTGTTGACCGAAAGTTGTAAATCTTAATTCTCCCCCTCTTCCTTCTTTCCACCAATTTCCTTAATCAGGCTAAGTAAGAAGTCCTTGCTATATGGAGCCTGGTCTTAGCTGGAAGTTTGATTGTTTCAGAGTTATATTCCTCAACATACATTTATTTTTGACAATATTGTTCATGCTTTTTCAATAGGCACTTTAAGGTGAGGTATATTTCAGGTATGCTAGATATATTCTCTAGAATGACTGTTGAAGACATTGGGAAGCTGCAGAAATGGAATTGTTAATTCCTTTGATTTATCCATTTCATCTTTAACAAGCACAGCACCTGCTCCAGTGTAATTGTATATATTCTATGCAGAAAATGTTCCATCTCCCCAACATAGCATCTGTCTTCACAACATATTAGAGCAGAATCAGCTCACACAAACACCACTAAATCAGACATCAGATACCATAAAGCAAACCAAGGTGGCACCTCTGGGTGAGAATTGTTTGGGATCCGAGCACTACGCCAATGAACTTTATGGTCAAAATACTAAGAATAAATTTTTAAACAATTTAGGAACAGGATACTTTGACACCAACAAGAAAGGCTATAACAAAGATCTGGGTTTCCTATAGTGTTATAAACAATAAAGTTTTATATTGCTGTGTCACCACCTGATTACCCATCTATACAGTTGTGGTCGCCATATCTCAAAAAAGATATAGTGGAATTAGAAAAGGTTCAAAGAAGAGCAACCAAAATGATAAAGGGGATGGAACTCATTTCCTTTGAGGAAAGGCTAAAGAGGTTAGGGGCTCTTCAGCTTGGAAAAGAGATGGATGAGGGGAGATATGATTGAGGTCTACAAAATCCTGAGTGGTTTAGAATGAGTAGAAGTAAATCAAATTTTTTTTAATTCCTTCCAAAAGTACAAAGACTAGGGGACACTCGAGGAAGTTACTTGGAAATACTTTTAAAACAAATAGGAGGAAATATTTTTTTCAGTCAACGAATAGTTAAGTTCTGGATCTGTTAGCAGCGGTTAGCGTATCTGGGTTTAAAAAAGGTTTAGACAGATTTCTGGAGGAAAAGTCCATAGTCACTATTGAAGCAGACATGGGAAGCAAATGCTTGCCCTGAGATTTGTAGTATGGAGTGTTGCCACAATTTGGGTTTTTGCTGGGTACTTGTGACCTGGCTTGGCCACTGTTTGGAAAACAGGATACTGGGCTAGATGGACCATAGTAACATAGTAGATGACGGCAGAAAAAAGACCTGCACGGTCCATCCAGTCTGCCCAACAAGACAACTCATGTGTGCTACTTTTTGTGTATACCCTACTTTGATTTGTACCTGTGCTCTTCAGGGCACAGACCGTATAAGTCTGCCCAGCACTAGCCCCGCCTCCCAACCACCAGCCCCGCCTCCCAACCACCGGCTCTGGCACAGACCGTATAAATCTACCCAGCACTATCCCTGCCTCCCACCACCGGCTCTGGCACAGACCGTATAAGTCTGCCCAGCACTATCCCCGCCTCCCAACCACCAGCCCCGCCTCCCACCACCGGCTCTGGCACAGATCGTAAAAGTCTGCCCAGCACTATCCCTGCCTCCCACCACCGGCTCTGGCACAGACCGTATAAGTCTGCCCAGCACTATCCCCGTCTCCCAACCTCCAGCCCCGCCTCCCACTACCGGCTCTGCTATCCAATCTCGGTTAAGCTCCTGAGGATCCATTCCTTCTGAACAGGATTCCTTTATGTTTATCCCACGCATGTTTGAATTCCGTTACCGTTTTCATCTCCACCACCTCCCGCGGGAGGGCATTCCAAGCATCCACCACTCTCTCCGTGAAGAAATACTTCCTGACATTTTTCTTCAGTCTGCCCCCCTTCAATCTCATTTCATGTCCTCTCGTTCTACCACCTTCGTATCTCCGGAAAAGGTTAGTTTGCGGATTAATACATTTCAAATATTTGAACGTCTGTATCATATCACCCCTGTTTCTCCTTTCCTCCAGGGTATACATGTTCAGGTCAGCAAGTCTCTCCTCATACGTCTTGTAACGCAAATCCCATACCATTCTCGTAGCTTTTCTTTGCACCGCTTCAATTCTTTTTACATCCTTAGCAAGATACGGCCTCCAAAACTGAACACAATACTCCAGATGGGGCCTCACCAACGACTTATACAGGGGCATCAACACTCCCTTTCTTCTGCTGGTCACACCTCTCTCTATACAGCCCAACAACCTTCTAGATACAGCCACCGCCTTGTCACACTGTTTCGTCGCCTTCAAATCCTCAGATACTATCACCCCAAGATCCCTCTGCCCGTCCGTACCTATCAGACTCTCGCTGCCTAACACATACGTCTCCCGTGGATTTCTATTCCCTAAGTGCATCACTTTGCATTTCTTCGCATTGAATTTTAATTGCCAAACCTTAGACCATTCTTCTAGCTTCTTCAGATCCTTTTTCATGTTTTCCACTCCCTCCAGGGTGTCCACTCTGTTACAGATCTTAGTATCATCCGCAAATAGGCAAACTTTACCTTCTAACCCTTCGGCAAGTTCACTCACAAATATATTGAACAGAATCGGCCCCAGCACCGATCCTTGAGGCACGCCACTACTCACCTTTCCCTCATCCGAGCTAACTCCATTCACCACCACCCTCTGGCGTCTGTCCGTCAACCAGTTCCTAATCCAGTTCACCACTTTGGGTCCCATCTTCAGCCCATCTAGTTTATTTAAAAGCCTTCTGTGGGGAACCGTGTCAAAAGCTTTGCTGAAATCTAAGTAGATTACGTCCATAGCTCGTCCCTGATTCAATTCTCCTGTCACCCAATCAAAGAACTCAATGAGATTCGTTTGGCACGATTTCCCTTTGGTAAAACCATGTTCCTTGTCATCAAGCAGATGAAGCCATTACGTATGGGTTGTGTCCATCAACCAGCAGGGGGAGATAGAGAGCACTCAAATTTCACAGTGCCACATGGTCAGCTAGCTCCACTGCCTCTTCAGTATTCTCTATCTCCCCAAGCAGGGTGGTTGCAGCTTGATCAAGCTCCTTAAAAAATCTGCCTGGGGGTGGCTCCTGGCTTGCCAGTTGTTAGCCAGGGTGTTAGAGGCTATAGCAGCTTCACTTTAAAGGCACATAGGTTAGCCCTTTCCCTGCCTTACCCATCCGCCCAGTGGATGTGAGCTCATTAGTTTCACTTTTCCCTGCTCTTTCCCACTCTATACCTGGTGGATGCAGGCACATTGGTTCGCCTTTCCCACTGTTCTGTATCTCCGAAGTTGATTTGATTGCCTCTTTTGCTGTTTTCTCTACTTTCCTCACAGCGTTTAAAAAAAATTTTTCTTCAGTTTCTACAGCGTGACCGGAGCTTGTATACTCAGTCCAGTGAGGTTAGAGTGTTTTCTGACTTCTCCGGGGAGGGCCCGCGATCGGGAAGTTTGTGGCGCGAAGCCACTATTTTGAATTTTCCGCTGTTTTTTCGGCGATGGCTGCAGAGAGTGTTAAGCGCTGTTCCAAGTGTGGCAAGCGCAGATCAGCAGCGGGGCTCTGTAAAACATGCTGTTCAGGCGTAAGAGCCAGCCTGAGCATGGCGAGCAATGATTCTTCCCGCTCGGTGGAGCTGGCAGCGGGCGCCATTTTGAAAGCACCACATGGCGCGACCCCCGCTGAGGCGGAGGGTCTGGAGACTGGAAGGGGCCCTCGAATTGAGGCTGCCCAGGGCGAGTTTTTCTCCCCTGACTTTGTATTATTGCTTCATAATGCATATATGCTTAAAAGAGCTCAGCCACAGGGGTTTTCTACGGCCCCCCTTACTGCTCCTCCGGTGGATGCAGGCTTGGGATTGCCCTCTGAGGCGTTTTTCCCTAATAGCTGGCCGCAAGAGAAGCGCAGAAGGGTAAATTCCCCTTCAGAGAGTGGCGCACCCTCCCCTCCCCCCCCCCCTCCCCCGTGGTTGGGATGTGGTGACTCTGAGAGGTCTGGCAGGCCCTCGTTGCCAGAGGAATCAGAGGAAGGTGCAGAAGGGCCACTGGATCCAGATGATCCGTCCACGGTGAGGATTTTCCACCGCGAGGAGGAGCCAGCGCTTATTTCAGATTGTCTGTCTTGTCCTCTCTATTGAAGATCCTGGGAGTGGCGTGGCCTCCTCTGGAAATCCGAGGATGGCAAGTACCAAAAAGCCTGCTCGAGCCTTTCCTTTGCATGATTCCATCCAAGAGCTTATTTCAGCTCAATGGGCTGACCCCGAAGGACCTTTGAAAGTGTCCAGGGCTATGGGGCAATTATACCCTCTAAGTGAGGAGCATTTGGCTCACTTTGCAATGCCTAAAGTGGATGCCCTAGTCACGGCTGTGACAAAGAGAACTACCCTTCCTGTTGAAGGAGGTGTGGCCCTGAAGGATATGCAAGACCGAAGGCTGGAATCAGCGCTAAAACGGTCCTTTGAAATTGCAGGTCTAACGATTCGGGCATCTGCATGCAGCTGCTATGCTGCTAGAGCCTGCCTGGCATGGTGGCAACAGGCAGTTGAAAAGCCCGGTGATGGAGCAGAGCCCTTGTCTGAGGTGGCTCCGCGGATGGAGTCGGCCTTGTCCTTTTTGGTTGATGCCCTTTATGATATTGTCAGAGCTTCGGCTAAACAGATGGCTGTAGCAGTGGCGGCTTGCCGTCTTCTGTGGCTACGGCATTGGGCGGCGGACATGGCCTCTAAGCAAAGGTTGGTGAAGTTGCCCTTTCAAGGCCTTCTCCTGTTTGGTGAGGAGTTGGAGAAACTTGTGAAAGGCCTGGGAGATGCTAAACCCCAGCGCTTACCCAAGGATAGGCCGCGGCCTCCCTCCAAGGGTCAGGCGGTTCACTCCTCATAGACCTCGCTTCTGTGAAGCTAGAAGGTACCGCCCGGGGCATTCTGCTGGGTTCACTTCTCGTTGCCGGTTTCAGCAGAGAAACTCCTTTCACTCGGACAAACGTTCCGCAGCAGCAGGCTCAAGACCTGGAGTTCAAGGGCAACCCTCTCAATGAGGATGCGTCGGCCCCCTCCTCGATTCCTGTGATAGGAGGATGTTTTTCCCTCTTTCTCGAGGAGTGGGCCAAGATTACCTCAGATCAGTGGGTCTTGGACCTGATCAGAGAAGGATACAGAATAGAATTCAGTGCCCCGATAAGAGACGTGTTTGTGGAGTCCCGATGCGGTTCTGCCGCCAAACAGGCGGCGGTAGAGGAGACCTTGCAAGGCTTGATTCACATAGGGCCGGTTTCTCCATTTACTTTGTGGTGCCGCGAAAAGGTGGGTCTTTTTGCCCTATTCTGGACAAAGGAATTAAACAAGTCCCTAAAAGTGCGGCATTTTCACATGGAGACCCTCCGCTCCGTCAGTGCGGCGGTACAGCCAGGAGAGTTTCTCACGTCTCTGGACCTGAAAGAAGCTTACTTGCACATTCCAATTTGGCCCCCGCACCAGAGGTTTCTGAGGTTTGCGGTGATGGGAAAACATTTCCAGTTTCGGGCCGTGCCTTTTGGCCTCGCCACAGCTCCCCAAACCTTTTCCAAGGTAATGGTGGTGGTAGCTGCTTTTCTCAGGCGAGAAGGTATCCGGGTTCACCCGTATCTAGACGACTGGCTCATTAGAGCGGACTCTGTAATAGCCTGCGAGCTTGGGACATTGTCCAGCTGTTGGGATCGATGACGGCCACCTTGGATTTGGTGCCCTGGGCGAGAGCGCACCTGAGACCTCTGCAGTATTCCCTGCTACAACGATGGTCTCCAGCATCTCAGGATTATCAATGCAGACTCACGTGGCTCCCTACGGCCTGGGCCAACATGGAGTGGTGGCTCTCAGACAGCATGCTGCGGCGAGGAATGCCGCTGGCGCTCCCTGATTGGTGCCTATTGGTGACAGATGCCAGCCTGCAGGGCTGAGGCGCACATTGCAAGGGGAAGCATGCCCAGGGTCTATGGACACCCGAGGAGTAGGAGTGGTCCATCAACTGCCTAGAGTTGACGGCGGTGTTTCAGGCGCTTCTGGCCTTTCTGACCCTGGAAGGATTGGCTGTCAGAGTTCTGTCGGACAACACGACAGCAGTGGCCTACATAAATCGTCAGGGTGGCACACAGTGCAGAGCACTAGCCGCACAGGCCGAACAAATTTGCCACTGGGCCTAGCTTCATCTGCAGTTTCTGTCAGCAGCTCATATTGCAGGTCAGAGCAACGTGCAAGCCGATTAAGCAGGCATCAAATCGATCCAGCGGAGTGGGAACTTGCAGACGAAGTATTCCTGCAGATCTGTGCCAAATGGGAGACGCCGTAGCGGATCTTATGGCCTCAAGCGCAAATGCCAAAGTCCCGTGCTTTTACAGCAGAAGGAGAGATCCTCGCTCAACCCTGGCCTCTGGGCCTCCTGTATGTGTTCCTTCCGTGGCCCTGCGGATTCGGCTTCATCCAGGAGAAGTGGTTCTCATTGCCCCGGATTGGCCCAGGAGGCCTTGGTACGCGAACCTCCGGCGGATGCTGGTGGAGGCTTCCCTTCCTTTGCCTCTGGTACCGAACCTGTTGTCGCAGGAACCAGTGACCATGGAGGCTGGCTGCCGCTTTGGTCTTACGGCATGGCTATTGAGAGGGCGCAATTGAGAGACAAAGGCTATTCCAATAATGTAATTTCCACTCTCCTGCAGGGCCTGCAAGCGGTCCACTTCCATGGCTTATGCCAGGATCTGGCGCCAGTTTGAGGCTTGGTGTGTTTCAAAGGCGATCACACCCATGCAGGCTCCTGTCTCGCCAATTCTGGACTTTTTGCAGGATGGTGTACAAAAAGGCTTGGCCTACAATTCCCTGCGGGTGCAAGTGGCAGCTTTAGCCTCCCTGCGTGGCAAGGTTGAAGGCATGTCCTTAGCTGCTCATCCAGATGTTGCATGGTTTCTTAGAGGGGTGCTTCGGCTCCGTCCTCCCGTGCGGGCACCCTGTCCAGCTCGGAACCTTGAAGGCTCTTCAGGGTTCTCCTTTTGAGCTGCTTCGGCGAGCTTCAGAGACTCTAAAGGCCGTATTTTTGGTGGCCATCACTTCGGCAAGACGGGTGTCAGAACTCCAGGCGCTGTCCTGTCGAGACCCATTTCTGCAATTCTCAGAGTCCGGGGTAACGGTACGTAAAGTGCCTTCCTTCATGCCTAAGGTGGTTTCAGCGTTTCACCTAAACCAGCCTGTTTTTCTACCCTCCTTTGCTAGGGAGGAGTTCCCAGATTCTTTTGGGCAGTTGCACCTTTTGGATGTGCGCAGGACTCTGTTGCAGTATCTGCGAATTGCAAATTCTTTCAGGACCTCTGATCATCTGTTTGTTTTGCTATCAGGTCCTCGCAGAGGGTCTCCAGCGTCTAAAGCCACTATTGCCCGCTGGCTCGAAGCTATCTTTTCAGCTTATCTGCTGGCCGGCCGGCCTCCGCCTGTAGCCTTTAAGGCGCATTCTAAAAGAGCGATTTCTTCCTCTTGTGCTGAAACAGGAGTACTCTCTCTTCATGAGATTTGCAGTGCAGCAACTTGGGCTTCTAAGCTCTCTTTTGCCCGTCATTACAGGCTGGATGTGGCTGCCAGGAGGGATGCGCAGTTTGGAGCACAAGTGCTAGTGTGTGGTGTGGTTTGTTCCCACCCTATCTAGGGATTGCTTTGTTACATCCCATATGTAATGGATTCATCTGCTTGATGACAAGGAAGGGAAAATTTGGTTCTTACCTTTGTAATTTTCTTTCCTTTAGTCCTAGCAGATGAATCCATGAGCCCTCACTGTCTGATTGATTGTTTACTGATGTGACTCTGTGTGATCAGTTTTATCCTGATGATATATTCCTTCCTTGGGAGAAAGTTGGAAAACAGTCTTCAGGATTTCTGTTCTGTTATAGGAGGATGAGTTCATTCCCTCCTTTGGAGTTACAGGAGGATTAGTTCATTCCCTCCAGGAGGATGAGTTCATTCCCTCCTTTTGAGTTAATGCTCCTGTCATGGGGCCATTGTTCGCTGTGAGGAAAGTTCATGTTATTCCCATTGCGGTTTGTTATATTGCTTTGGAAGCTTCAAATACTGAAGAGGCAGTGGAGCTAGCTGGCCATAAGGCACTATGGTTTTTGAGTGCTCTCTATCTCCCCCTGCTGGTTGATGGACACAACCCATACGTAATGGATTCATCTGCTATGACTAAAGGAAAGAAAATTACCAAGGTAAGAACCTAATTTTCCCATAGGAGGGCAGAGCCAGAACATGTGACCCAATGTTGCACCCATTGTATTACATTTTGGACATTCTCCCGCAGGGGACAATCCCATATGAAAGGCCCTTCTTGGTATTATATGCATTCTCAGTGCAAACTTATACTGTATTTCCCAGCTCCAAGTGAAGTTTATAGAGTTCCTCATTGTCATGATGTGGCTCTTAAATACATCTGTAGGCAGAGCTATGCCCAAGTCAGCTGACCACACCCTTGCTAACTGCTCAAAATGCAGTTCTGCTGCCGTGTCTCTGATATATCTATGATGGGTTGATAATGGTATTTTATTCTGCGCTGCCAATGAATATGCTGTTGCTATTTCCTCTTGTACATCCTCTATTAAATTTTGCTACTTCAAGCTGGTCACATATTGTGTCAATTGTTTATAATGAAAACAATCTGAATTAGGTATTGAATGGGAACGCTGTAGTTCCTCTAATGTCTGTAGACGGCCTTCCTCTGTTAGAATCTGGTATAGATAGATGATTCCTTTTTCCTGCCATTTTTTAAAGGCAGGATACATGTCCCCTGAGGGGAACGCTGGATTTCCACATATGGAGATATATGGAGTAGCCAGTGCCGAAAAGTTGTGAAGCTTGCATATCCATCTCCACACTTTCTTTGCTGTAGGCAGTATGGACGTTCTTGCTAATACCCATGGGATGGGCCCTCTGGCCATGTGCAGTAGGCAGCTGAAGTGCACTTTTCCAGTGAGCTCCAGTTCCACAGGGGTCGCTGTGAAATCTTGTGTTGCTCTGTACTAATCTGCTATATGGCGCATTCCACTGGCTACTGTCATATGTCGAATACTGTTTGTTTTACAAAGAATACTGAGCAAGCCCAGACCCCCATACTCTACTGGTGTTTGTATAATTCTCAAAGGGGCTCTGGGCTTTTTCCCTTTCCACAGAAACTGCTGAAGCTGTCTATTTAAGATTTTCTCATCTTTATTTTTTAAATACAACGGAAGGACCTGGAACACATATAGCCAGTGAAGAATGATTAGCATGTTGTATAAGGCTATGCATCCCATCAGAGACAAGGGGTACCTATTCCACGTTTTTAATCTATCTATTGTATCATTCAATAGTCTTGTTATGTTCAGATCATACAATTTGCTCAAGTCGTGTGAGACAAATACTCCCAAATAGTTTAGAGGTTCATCTTTATGTAGTATAGTGATTTTTTTCCTCTCCTGCTCCTGCCGGTTCCCCTTGCACTATTAAGGCTTTTGTCTTTTGTAAGTTCAAGGTAAATCCTGAATGCCTCCCATACCTTTCTATTTCTTCAAATAGTCTTGGCATGGCAACTTGCGGGTTTTGCAGTAGAAGTAAGAGATCGTCAGCAAAGGCCAATGTTTTTATTATGGTCCTCCCAACCTCCACCCCCTGAACCCCCTCCGCCATTTCTAGATGTCTCAGCAATGGTTCGAGCGATAATATGAACAGCAGTGGGGATAGGGGGCAGCCCTTACGTGTTCCTCTGCCTATTGGAAACGATGGTGTCTTTATCCCATTTATTAATAGGGCTGCCTTTGGATCTGAGTATAGCAACTGGAGAGCCTTGACATACCAGCCCCCAAATCCCATCACTTGGAGCACCTCAAATAGAAAGTCCCATCGGAGCTTATCAAAAGCCTTTTCTGCGTCTATACTGATGGCCCATGTCTGTCTCTCCTGCTGCTGACTTGTTGCCATTCCCAGTAACAGTCTACGTACATTTCCCACAATCTGTCTATCCTTGACGAAGCCTACCTGTTCTTTGCTTATTAGCCTTGGCAGTATCTGGGAAAGGCGATTAGCCATTATTTTGGCTAATATTTTTAAGTCGACATTTATCAATGATATGGGCCTATATGAATCTAATAGGTGTTCTTCTCTACCTGGCTTTTTGATTATTATAATTAGTGCTTCGTTTGCCTGCTGTGTGAATTGTCCTCGTCTGACTGCCTGATCGTAATAAGATGTCATGGGGCCTGTAAGCTTATCACTAAGTAATTTGTAGAACTCCCCTGACAGACCATCTGGGCCCGGTGCGGAATGTAATTTCAAGGCCTTCATTCCTTCCTGCACCTCTTTTCCTAATATGGGTGCATTTAATTGCTGGTTCTCTTGGTCTGTTAGGGATGGGAGATCGGCCTTTTTCAGATACCTGTTTAAGCCCTCCTTGTCTCCTTTGTCTGGGGCAGCATAACGCTCTGAGAAATGCTGACTAAATAATTCAGCTATCTTCTCACTTTTGTGGTGTAGTTGACCGTGTTTGTCCTTCATAGTAGTTATCGCACCCCTTCCTCCCCATGTCTTTATCATTCCAGCTAACATAGAGCCTACTCTATTTCCATATCTCTGAAATTTGTATTTGTTGTAGAGGATCCCTCATGTTGCCCTTTCGTGTAGCACTGAGTGCAGGTTCTCTCTATTCTTCCCTGTCGGTGACTGTGTGAATTTTTTCTTTGCTAGGGATAGTTTGTTTTCCAGGTCTATTATTGCCCCTGATACTTTCTTATTCCTTGCATGTACATATGCGATTACTTCCCCCCTCAGGACCACCTTTGCAGTGGCCCAAAATAGGATTGGGTCATCTCTATGTTGGTCATTGAAATGTGCAAACTCCTCCCATTTGTTCCTAATATGCTTTATGAATTCCTGATTTTTATATAGGTAGGCTGGAAATCTCCATCCTCTCTCCTGTTGTTGATAATAGCTTGGCGCCTCTAGGTCTAGCCAAACCATCGCATGATCTGATATATCTGCTACTCCAATATTTACTGATATTACTTCTGGAAACATTGTGCGTGCTGTTAAGATATAGTCTAGCCTCGAGTAAGTCCAGTGCGCCCTAGACAGATGCATGTAATCTTTTTGTCCCGGGTGGAGGGCATGCCAGGCATCTACCAGATCTAAACTTTTTATAAATGATGGCAGTATTCGGGCCCGTGGGCCTCCTCTATGTGCCAGACTTGGCGCAGAGCAATCGACTTCAGGCTTAGCTACCAAGTTAAAATCTCCCATTATCATTAACTTCAATGATTTATGCGCTCTGCAGGTCTGCACCAAGTCTTCATAAAATTTCCTATCCCCGCTATTTGGCCCATACAGCGTCAGCAACAGGATTTCCCTACCTTGCAGCCATAGGTGGATTAAAACATATCTCCCTTTTGAGTCTGACATTAGTAGTTCCGATTTTGCCGCTAGCCCTTTCCTTATTAATATTGCTACCCCGCCTTTGCGGCCATCTGCTGGGGAAGCGTGCACCAGTCCTACCCAGTTTCTCTGCAGCTTATCATGTTCTTCCTGTGACAAACGTGTCTCCTGTAGGCACGCTATGTCCGCTTGTTTCCTGTGTAGTGCTGCTAACACCTTTGAACATTTAACTGGTGAGGTGATACCTCCCACATTCCACGTGAGTAATCAAACGGACTTAACCGCCATCTATTGCCTGCCCCTGTGTTGACTGCAGTAATTTATTCATATGAGGGTCAGGCGCCCAGCCTCGTCCATCCCTCCTTTTCTTGTGTTGCGTTTTCTCGACACTTTTCAGCTCTGACATCATTAACCCGTGTAGTGTGTGGGACTTTGGTTTTCTAAGAGAGAGAGAGGATCATCCCCATGTTGAACTATGTGAACGTGTCTCGATGCCTGTACTTTACCCCACTCATATCGCCCTGTCCCCTCCCTCCTTCCCTCCCACCCTTCCCCCCTTGTACCCCTTTGGTCATACCCCCTTTATCCTTCACTGCACCCTTTTTATCTCCTCTCTCTTTTGAGGAAATAGTTGATCTACCTGATATGCCCCCCCCCCCGACTCCCCTCCACCCGTCCATTCCTGTTACACACTTGTTTCACTCTTTTATAACAGTTTTGCGTATTTATATACAGCAACACTTGAATAGCGTAAATTACTTAACTTTCAACAGCTTCTGTGACATTTGTAATTCCAGAGCGTTAGGCCTTTAGAGTTCGGGTCTCATATGAAATACTTGGCATTATTCATGACCGACGAAGTCTCCGCTCAGTTCTTTGCGAGTTTACCCGGTACATTGTGCCCTTTATCTCTTTATACTCCTTTTGGCCTAGGCAGCATCTGATATAGTCCGTTGCTTCCGCCCATGTAGTCTCATTCATGGGCTCTCGTTATGTGACCTATGTCTCCACTTTTATATTCATTGCCTTCTGGAATGTGTCTGCTTCCTCTGCTGAAGTAAAGACATGCCATTTGCCTTTATGTGAAATTTTTAATGTTGCTGGGCACAACATCATGAACTTTTCTTTCTTGGCGAACAGCGCGCTGCAAACTGGATTGAATTCCCGACGGCGCTGCTGCAGTGCCAGTGAATAATCCTGGAATATCTTTATAGGTGTACCTTCATAACTGAGGCTGTCTCTTTTTTGACGTGCACCCCTCATTATTTCCACTTTGTGAAGAAAGTTCTGCACCTTTGCGATTATTACTTTGGCCGCGTGTTTCCTTCTTGCCTCCGGCCTAGCTGGTGCGCACGCTCTAGGCATAATTTTCCCATGCTGTCTGTGAGTGCTAGCTCCGCACTTAGCCATCTTTCCAGCATAGTACTCAATGTCGTGGTCTGGTACCGTTTCAGGGAATCCCACTATTTCTTATGTTCGAGCGGCGGGAGCGGTTCTCTAAATCGTCGAGTAATTGGCCTTGTTCTACTACAGTTTTTTGTAGATCACGTACTGTATTTTCCAGCGTCAACTCTCGATCCTCTGTCCCCACTACTCTTGTTTCCAATTCGCTTGTGTGGCTTTTCATTTCCTCCATTGCTTTTTCTATCGTTTGCATGTGCTCCAATAGCTGAGCAAATTGTTCTGTCGCTCCTTTTACTGCTGCTGTTATCTGGTGCAGCTGGGGCTCGCTGAATAGTTGTTGTTCCGGGCCTGGACTCCGTGCCATTTTGGATTCTGTGTGACTTCGTGTCCGCACTTGGTCCTTTTTCCCGGTTCTGCTAGTTTTGCCAGCCTCTGCTCGGGTAGCAAAAGAATCCATGCAACTTCTGCTACTTTCGTGTGAGTTTTCCCTGATTTCTGTTCACATTTCTGTCCGGGCGGAGAGCGAAATCAGGAGGGGACCTGAGCGAGAAAGCAACGTGCTGTCTTCCTCCTCTAAGGCATCACGTGATCTCCAACTCCGACCAGGTATGACTTTTATTCGGTGGGGGGGCCCTGGTGCTCGGAGGGAGGGCGGGTGGCCTGGTGCTCGGGCGGCCTGGTGCTGGGTGGGAGGGAGGGACTGATGCCTGATGCTGGGAGGGAGGAATGCCTGGTTCTGGGTGGGAGGGACGGATGCCTGGTGCTGGGTGGGAGGAATGCCTGGTTCTGGGTGGGAGGGACGGATGCCTGGTGCTGGGTGGGAGGGAGTGAAGCCTGATGCTGGGAGGGAGGGACGGATGCCTGGTGCTGGGTGGGAGGCCTGCCTGGTGCTGGGAGGGAGGGCAGGCGGGAGGGCAGAGGGGAGGAGGGTGGCTGGAGGGGAGAGGAGGGTTGCTGGACATGGGTGGATGGAGGGGAGGGCAGGGGGGAGAGAGGAGGGCAAGAAAAGAAGAAGAAAGTAAAGAAATAAATGGAAAGGAAGCCCTGGAAACGGAGTTAAGAGAACAGATAGAGAGCAGCAGAATCAGAGACTAGGACCAATATGGATAGAAAAACAAAATCACCAGACAACAAAGGTAGAAAAAAAACATTTTATTTTCATTTTAGTGTGTGGAATATGTCCAATTTGAGAATTTACATCTGCTGTCTTATTTTGCACTGGGTATACTGGAGCAGTAACAGCTTACAGAAATGATTTATAATGAAAAAAAATCATGTTATTTTTTTTTCTCCTATACTAGTATAATAGTTTCAGTGATGTCTGTTTATATGCGCCATGGCTGGTGTAAGGGGTGTGGCTATCATAGGGTGGAGTCATATGTGGTGACCCCGCCCATAATGAGTACCGGCACCTGCGATAATTAATTAGATTTTGGGTTGCTGTTTGGGCACTCGGTCTCTGAAAGGTTCACCATCACTGCCCTAGTCACTTATTGCAGTAAGACACCTTTGATATTTTATTTGGAGACTTAAGTCCTGTACTCCAGGGCACAAATTTTGTCTCCTTGGCATTAATTTATGCTAAAAATGTATACTTTGGATAAGGACTTGACTTCATCACATTTTTATTTTTGTGGTTTTCAATAGTTTTTTTTATTATTCATTTATTTGGATTTTTTTTCTCGCACCTTTTTCAGTAGTAGCTCAAGGCGAGCTACATTCAGGTACACTGGGTAGTTCCTGTCCCAGAAGGGCTCACAATCTAAGGGCCCTGTTTACTAAGGAGCACTAGCATTTTTAGTTTGTGCTAAAAATTAGCACATGCTAACACTAGAGACACCCATAGGAATATATGGATGTCTCTAGCAATAAGTGCACACGTACCACGTGGCTTGTAAACAGGGCCCCAAGTTTGTATCTGAGGCAATGGAGGGTTAATTGACTTGCCCAAGATCACAAGAAGCAGGAGTGGGATTTGAACCTACCACCTCTGGATGTCAAGACCAGTGCTCTAACCACTAGGCCACTCCTCCATGCAGAGAACTTCTGTTCAGATCAAAATGGCTGCTAGGGATCTAATACATCCCAACCAGCATTGTTCTGTTAATGTCCCTGTTCTGTGTACTTCCTCGCGTAGTGGCTCTGGGGTTAAAGTTTTATCTTTTAGCTAATCTCTGCTCTAGTACCCCTCCCTTTCATGATGGAAAGACACCTCACTGACTGCTGCCCTCTCCTTCCTTTCAGGTCAGCCATAAATCCAACAGTGTATCTACTAGTCGGGTCAATCAGTTAGTCTTCCAGGTAAACTTCCAGCGTCTTTGGACATCTTATCTCACACCTATGCTGATTGAGAGGTATCCAGGAACCCCAGGGAGCAAGAAAACACGAGAGGTAAGTGGATCAGACTCAGGAGGACGAGCAGTGCAATATAAAAGAGAAAAGCCAAGGGGTGACTTTATTCTTGGGAGAAGGAAAGATGATATGCTTTAGGGCAGTGCTTGTCAGTCCTTCCTGCCTGAGGCACACCTAGCCAGTCCATTTTTCAGGATTACCACAGTGAAGATGTTTGAGAGAAATATGTATACAGTGGGTCCCCAATATATGCAAATTTACCTCATACATATTCATTATGGTAATCCTGACTGGCTAGTTGTGCGTCTAGGGGTGGATTGAGAAGCACTTTTTTTTTACAGTAGCAGATGTCTAGGTGCATTACCTGTTCTGTAGAAGGCTCTTCACTCATGATCCCATTGTATAAAACAAGTACCAGCAAGGTATACTAAAACATTGAATTAGCAAATACCTAGTAGAGCTTATTGTGCTGTATGCTTTTTTAACTCCTGTTCTGCCATGTTCCCCAGCTCATAGTGAATTATTTGAGCACACTGAGTGCTGACTGGAGTGTGAAGCTTGACACCTTTGAGGACAAAACCCCATTTGGCTCCTTGATTTTCTCCAATATTGTTGCAACGCTGAACCCCAAGGCTCCACAGCGTTTGGTCCTTGCCTGCCATTATGACTCCAAATATTTCCCACATGATGACCGTGGGCGAGCATTTGTGGGCGCCACAGACTCGGCGGTGCCATGTGCCATAATACTGGAAGTGGTGTCTGCACTGGACCAGGAGCTCCTGCAAAGCAAGAAGCAGGTAGAGTAAATGAGTTATTGTCACTGTCTTCAGCAGTCTGCTCATTCATCAATATTATTTTCATCTACATATTGAAGTTTAACTATTCATCAGTTTTTAGTCTCCATTCTTCACTGTTAGCCTGTTTTGAACATCAAGCAATGATTAATATGTTGTCATAGCTGTATGGGGAACATTGCAGTTAGCTCAAATAGAGGTAAAAATTCATGTTATCTTTCCCCTCGTTTTAATTGCGCCTCCCTTTAGGGGTCAGAGAGGACTCTGCAGTTGCTTTTCTTCGATGGAGAGGAAGCCTTCAAGGAGTGGAGTGACACAGACTCACTGTACGGATCACGGCACCTGGCTGAGCTCATGGCAAAGACGAAGTACCTGCCTGGTGCTTCCCACAGTACCGAGATCCAGGCCATGGTGAGCGGTTAGCCTCTCTGTCCTTGTCTGCAGCAAAATCACCAAGTGAGTGGGGAGGGAGGTCCAGGCACAGTTACATAGGAGTGAGGGATATCTAGGATTGGGGTGAGGGTATGGCAGCGACTCTTGTCAGGAGAGCATGCAGATGTACTGTCCTCGTGGGAGCACATACTAGTGTACACTGTGGTACATACTTGTATGCATATCCTGTGTTTCTTGTTCATTCTAGTGACTGTGGTTTTTTTGTCTCTGCACATTGTGTCTTTGAACCTTTCCCATTCCTTGTTTGCAAGTTGCTTGTACCTTTTTTTTTGTCTCTTCTGCACTGACCCAAACTCTGTTCCCCTCTTCTTTCTATCCAAGGTCAGCATTAGAAAGGTGCAAACAGAGCAGTTTCCTTGGGCCCCATGCTGTGGGGGTGGGGGACAAAACTACATGAAGTTTAAGGAGTGGGTGTTGGGACTCCCTCCCAAATTTCTGCCCTAAGCCCCAGTATATTTTAACACCAGCCCTGTTGCTGTCCTTCTGGTTTCTTCTAGAGCCTCTTTGTCCTACTGGATCTCCTGGGAGCCTCAGAGACACAGATTCTCAATCACTTCTCGGCGACTTCACACTGGTTTGACAGGCTCATCAGCATAGGTACCAATCTACCAAAGGCTGGTAGCTGTGGTTTGCTCATTTCCTTGAGGTGTAATTCTGAGGATAATTTTAAAACAGGGTGCTTATGCTGCAGTACTGTTGTTAGTGTGCATGAGTGTACACACACTTGTGGATGACAATATTCTATAAATGTAAGTTTCCTGTTATAGAGGGATGGGGTCTCCATCATTGTATAATAGCATGTAAGGGCTGTCACTGCAATGGATGACGGTTAACCAAATGTGGGGGGGAGGGGGGAACCCCCGGTAACTGTGAGTGGAGTCTTGTGGTGGTGTTAAAGTAATAGAGACTGGTTCCAATTGATCTGTAAGCCCAAAAAGCAACAACAACAAAAAAGTACTGAGCCAAAAATCCATCTGAGTGGTGATAGAGGATGGAAGCAGTTTTTCAGAGAACTACCAGTACAGAGTAGGGATTGCAACAGAAACACCAGGCAGACATGCCTGAAATGCTCAAGACCCTATTCCTTGAAAAGGGGGGAAGAGAACTATGATGGAGCCTACTTTAGCATCTGAATGATGGTAATAACAATGTGACATTGTGTACAGAATGAGAAATTGGAGGGTGAAGCAGGAAAGAGGTAGGTGGCGAGGCAATATGGGGAAATACTGTTTACTGAGGATGTAATGGATAGAATGTACAAGAAATGTCAAGCTGGGTCCCAGCAGAGAACCAGCTAAGCTATGCATCCTTTAGTTGCAGAGATGTATGCAGTGAGAGCAATGGGGCAGATGGTTTGGCTTGGTGACAGCACTCTGTAATGTGATGAAGAGAACCATGTATTTCTCCCATATTTTATTTTTTCAGCTCGTTATATAGTGCTTTCCCAGGCAAAATCAACTTGTTCAAACCAGCATTTACATCCTACTTAGGGCAACTGTCACACTGACAGTCCTTGCTCAAGTGCCACTAGGTTTCACTGCTACTTGAGGATTAGAACTCCCTCCACTCAGGAGTTGTGAACCCTGATTCTGCATCATCCCAAGCCTCAGCTGACTGAGGGGGCTGAAGATTTAACCCAGGATAGTTGTGGTCACACTTATCCACTTTCTGACATTTGTGGTCTAGGCAAACTGAACGTGGGGTGAGATGTCCCTGACGGGTCTGTTTGCAGGAAAATAGAATACAGAATGTGCCTTTTAATATTTTTTTCATGGGAAAGCATGTACACTTCTCTCAAAACATTGTTGAATGGTTAGATTTATATTCTGATTTTGAAAATCACATGATGTTTGACACCACACGTAAACAAAACTTGCCCACAGCCCTAAAAGGGGAATCAGCCTGAGCTCAGTCTGTCTTTGTTTTTAATTTTCATTCTCATGTATTGTCACTGAGGGGTGGAAGCCTATAATGAGTTTTGTTGTGGTTCTTAGAGAAGCAATTGCACAGGCTTGGCCTCCTACAAGCCCACTACAGGGAGCTGCTCTACTTCCATAAGGATATTTTCTATGGACCGGTACAAGACGACCACATCCCATTCTTGCAGAGAGGTGGGTAAAGAACAGTTTGCGTAGGGAGATTTGTACGTCTTGTTTCCCAGCATGGTTTTAGAGATGTATTTTTTTTTTTTTTCTACTAAATCAGTAGCATTTTTTTAGTGTCCTCTGGCTCAAAGGAGCATGTTCTCTTTTGGTTACTAAGGTCTTTTGCTCCTCTTTGCATTTCTGTCCCTGTTATCTTCACAGGTGTACCCGTTCTGCACCTTATTTCAACACCCTTCCCATGGATGTGGCACACGATGGATGACATAGAGGAGAATTTGCATCCTCCCACCATTGAGAATCTCTGCAAGATTATCACCATCTTCGTGGCTGAGTACCTGCAGCTCTGAGCTCCCTTTGGCTTGGTGTGCAGGATGCAGCATTGAATCAAGTATGATGGCACAAATCCTTCTATTTCTTACATAAGAAGTGGAGGGTAGAATGAGCCAGGACAATGAAATCCATGTTTTCCATGTCAGATAGTGGAGAGGAGACAAAGCTAGCTGCAGGGTGAAGGTCAGTGGGACAGTGTGGCAGGTAGGCAGATCCAGCCACAGTGCAGAAGTCTGTGCTATGAGGGTCAATGTGGAGGGAAGGCAGAGTGAGCTGCAAGGCTGAAGTGTGCGAGACCGAGCAAGATTAACCTTTGATGGGCCCTAGGCAACAATTAGCCCCCTCAAACCCCATCATAATATAAAAACATAAGCATGTCAACTCCCTTATCCGCCAGATCACTGCCTGATCCCTTCCAGTAGCAGGAATTGGTGAGCAGAACCAGGGGGTCTTGTGAAACTGGGAGGACACTAGTGGTTCTGATTGCAGATGGAAATCAGTAGAGGAAGAGCCATCAGCATGCAAGAAGAGCTGCTTGCTGCCCTGTCCTATGAAATGGAGGATAATGAGCAGTGATGAGGAGTTAAAAATGGACTTCTGTGGCTTCAGGTGACTCTGGCCTGTCTTCTCTCCTCTGTATATAGCTTACTTGGCAAAAAACTGGCCGGTGCACACTAGTTGAGAACCACTAAATTGATACACATACCAGGGTCATCCTAAATGTCTTGACTCCAGGTATGAGCCTAGTTTGAGGACAGTAAAAGATTCAGAGCCGTGCAATTGCTGTGCTGAGGGCTATGTGACAGTATGGAGGACAAATGTTACAAAATGTGTATATCATCATCCATGGCATCACAGGCAGTATATACTAATCTCTGTTGAGTATGAAGTAATAGGTGACTCTTGCTAACTTTAATTGCTTTCAGAGATGTAAGGGTAATTCTACTCTGCCCTAGCTATATTTCTGTTCGTTATGGATAAAATGTGACAGGTCACCTAAGTTAGGTACTGATGCTCTAATTCTATACATTGACAATTATGTGTACAATTGCCATTGATAGAATATAGTGTTAGTCCACAGTTGTTTGCCTAACTTTTTAGATATGAGCATTAGTATTAGCTCAATGACTGGTATTTATGGTAAATGCTTGTGTCTTAACTGCTGTCAATTAGGTGTGTAACTAATAGTATTCTGTAACCTGTGAGCATAAGTGCTAGGCACATCCCTCCCCTGCCCCTTCAAGATCCACACCCTTTTGCAGTTGTATGTTATGGATTTTGTGTGTTCAAGTTGTAGTAAACCGTTGAAGGGCAGTTAGGCACATAGCTGCAAATTAGTGCCAGTTAACTTCTAATTGGTGTTAACTGGTTCTAATTTAATAAAGTTACATAGGTAACTGATACTGTTCTATAACTTGTGCATGCAACTTTGTGCACTAAGCATCAAATTGTGTGCGCAAAGTGATAGAATTAGGCGGTAATTGGTACTACCACAGACCCTTTCTTATGTAGTATTTATTCCAAACCATCACTGCGGAAAAATAAAATCTTTTGAGTCATGTACAGTATAAACACGACAAAAATGTGCACACACAAAGGACAGAGAAAGCGAGAATAACAGTCTTTAACACTTTTATTGAATATCAACTAAAAACCTACTGTGCCCATGTTTCACTCATAGGCGGCTTCAGGGGAAATATGCAGTACAACAACTCCCTTAGTTCTCTCAGTAGGCTATAGACCTCCACCTAAAAATGCTGAACAGTTCAAAGATTGATCCTAGTTCCAGCTAGGCACAGAGCCCTGATTAATGTAACTGCAATGACTGTGTGGTGTATCTCACTCTCCGTTTCCTGGCCACTGTGTATAAGCTGTTCCCATGTCTTGTTTGTTTACTTAAAATGCAAGAGTTAATAAAAGCATAAGCAGTACAAATTAAAACTAAACAGAAGAACAAGTCATGGTGTAACAAACCAGGACTTTCAATAGTTTTGAAACGTGGTCCACAATAGTACAAACCTCATTTTGAAACAAGTTGGAGAAATCCCTAAGACCAAGGCAAATCTCCTAGCTTTGACTGCCAGTAGAGCAAGGAGCAGTGCTCTAGGTCAGTGGTTTGCAACCCAGTCTTCAGGGACTACCTGGCCACTCAGGTTTTCAGGATACCCATGCTGAGAGATTTTATGCATTGGAGGAAGTTCATATTAATACATCTCATGTACAGTCATTGTGGATATCCTGAAAACCCAGCTGGCCAAGTAGTCCCTAAGGACTGGGTTGCAACCACTGCTCTAGAGGATCACAGGACCTCATACCTATCACTAAGAGCCTGAAGGCCTCCATGAACACACAGGCTGTGTCCCCTTTCTATCCAGATTCAAATCTAGCCTGCAAACACACTGTTTTTAAAAAAAATGTAAAACTGTACACATGGCCTGCTTTCCTCGCCCACAGGCTGTTCCCTTATATGGACTCTTGTAAGGCCCCATTTGCTCCTGTTTGTTTTATCTGTGTTTCCTGTCTCAGTGTTTTATTAGATTATAAGTTGTCAAAATATTTGGAGTGTGTTATCTTTTCTGTAAAGTGTAGCATGCACCTGATAAACTACAAATATGAATGATAATATATATTGCAATAGAAAATATTGCTTCCGGTGGTTTTTAAAGTATATTGGTCTAGACCTTAGAAAGATTTAAAAGTCAGCATTAAATCATCATAAAATCTACATGAGCCTTGACTGGCAGCTGGTGAAGGCTATAATGCTGGTGATTATCACACTGAGTAAAAGACTTAGGTGAATTAATTTCTTCTCTAGATTTGAGCTTTGAGTCTCCTTTGTTATTCTGTGGCAGGTTTTGTGTACAAAAGCTAAGCAGCTTCTTAGGGAACTGTACCTTGCACTAACAGGAAGCTATAGGGCAGGTTGTGCACCTTGCTGCTCTCCTTCAGGTACCTTACTAATTCCTGGATAGGGTAGGAGTCCATGCAGTTGCTGTTGACCCTCAACTTGGAGAGGCCACATATGAAAGCAGCTGCCCCTCTGTCTACTGTCCTGCTGCCTAAGGTGCTACAGCTCATCTTAAGAACATAAGTGTTGCCATACTGGGACAGACGGAAGGTCCATCAAGCCCATCAGTGGCCAATCCAGATTACAAGTACCTGACAAGATCCCAAAACAGTAGAATACATTTTATGCTGCTTATCCTAGAACTATCAAAACACACAGGCACGTCTCCACTCAAATTATAAATTGCAAAACAAAAAAGATAGTAGAGGATTCCTAGGAGTCAAACTATGTTGTATGGGGTGAGTCTTATATAATCGCCACGGCTGGTTTCACTTCACTCTCGTGGTGAACCTCTGCCCTTGTGAATTTCTAATCACAGACTCTGCCCCCGACCTACCAGTGCTCGAATAACTCAATCTTTACATACTTTTGCTTATCGCATTGCATAAGTAAATATAAAGGCTATGTATCACTTATCTTATTGAAATCGGTGTGCTCACAAACCCCGACAGGTTGCCTGTTTCACAATACGTGCTTCGTCAAGGGGGAGCCATAACACCAGGTCTGTCAAAGCAAAAAAACAAAGATTACCTTAACACATACCTATTCCAGTATACTCCTCAATCACATATAACCCCGGCTTCCAGACTTACTACTCAGTGTGACGCCTCTGCTTATCACTACAAACATAAAAAAATGGCGACAGCGTTTTATACCCAGTCGGTGTATCGGAAACAGCTGACTCCTGTATCCGGTCCAAACCGTAGCTGTCAAACTAAATGAAGCACCGCCAATGCAAGTAAGTATTTAAACCCTTTGGCTCCACTGTATTTACTTGATACATCCAAAATGTTTCCCGCTGTAATAGCTTTTGTTATAATCGCCTCCTCTAGCAGATGATGTTATGGCTCCCCCTTGACGTGGGACAAACATAAAGGAATCCTGTTCAGAAGGAATGGATCCTAAGGAGTTTAACCAAGATTGGGTGGCAGAGCCGGTGGTGGGAGGCGGGGATAGTGCTGGGCAGACTTATATGGTCTGTGCCAGAGCCGGTGGTGGGAGGCGAGGCTGGTGGTTGGGAGGCGGGGATAGTGCTGGGCAGACTTACACGGTCTGTGCCCTGAAAAGGACAGGTACAAATCAAGGTAAGGTATAAACAAAAAGTAGCACATATGAGTTTATCTTGTAGGGCAGACTGGATGGACCATGCAGGTCTTTTTCTGCCGTCATTTACTATGTTACTATGATAAGCAAAAGTATGTAAAGATTGAGTTATTTGAGCATTGGTAGATCGGGAGTCTGTGATTAGAAATTCACACGGGCAGAGGTTCACCGCGAGAGTGAAGTGAAACCAGCCGTATCCTAGAACTAAGCAGTGGATTTTTCCCAAGTCCATCTTAATCGTGATTTATGGACTTTTATTTTAGGAACCTATCCAAACCTTTTTAAAACCTCGCTAAGCTAATCGCTTTGCATCCTCTTCTTTCACCCAGCTAACTTCCCAGAGATGCCAATGGTATGCTCCATCTAAAAGAGTAGGATACACAGTAGTATTGATGGCAAAACTGGTGCACCATGTACAAAGCTGTTGGTGTTCCTTCAGATTTAGAGTTGAGCGCACATACCTCCATATTTGGAGTCACCACCCAGGACCAAGACTTTAGAGTCATTGTGGACAATATGCGTGATATAGGGCAAGGGTCAAGGAAGACAGATTCTTAGGAGTTATTCAGAAGGGAATGAAAAATGGGGAATTGAAGAGTATAGG
This sequence comes from Microcaecilia unicolor, assembly GCF_901765095.1. Lineage (NCBI taxonomy): Eukaryota > Metazoa > Chordata > Amphibia > Gymnophiona > Siphonopidae > Microcaecilia > Microcaecilia unicolor. The sequence continues at coordinate 158,598,725 of NC_044041.1, forward strand.
ACCAACGATAGAACCTTGGGAGATACCAGACGTTGGGGGCTAGGGAGAAAAGCAGTTAGAATAATGGACTCTAAATAAGCAGTCAATGAGGAGAATACAGTACCAGTAACACATAGGTCAGAAAGTGTTTAAAGGCGGTTGGAATGACTAACAAATCAAAGGCAGCCGAAAGGTTGAGAGGCTAAAAACACATCCCATCCTGCATTAAGAATTCATTTAATGCAGTTAGTAAGGCTGAGAAGGGTATGCTCAGTGGAATGATGGGATCAAAAACCAGTTTGGTGTGGGTAGAGGTTATTCATCTTCTCAAGTTAGTCTGTTAGCTGCCAAACAGCAAACTTCTCAACGACCTTGGAGATGAAAGGAAGAATTGAAAATGGGTTGAAGAATGGTCTGCGTTGGAGTTAAGATGTGGCTTCACCATGGCCTACTTCCAGAGATCAGGGAAGATTCTAGTAGTCAGGTTATGGCATCATAGAGTGTGGAAAAGGTACTACTACAAATCATTGTCCCTAGAGGGCTTACAATCAAAGTGTTTGTACTTGGGACACCATGGAGGATTAAGGGACCTGCCCAAGTTCACAAGGAGCTGCAGTGGGAATCAAACCCAGGCTGCCAGGATCAAAGCCCAGTGCACTAACCATTAGGTCACTCCTCCATACCAGTGATTATTTTAAAAAATACACACGGAGAAGACGGGTAGGAAGATGTTCAGTATGGGGCGAAGACAGGTTCACTGAAGAAGCAACCTTAGTCACACGAGACAGAGTTCAGAACTTGAGAGAGAGAGGTTACAGGAGCATTATCCTAATATTTGGTCTGATCTTATGTGGAGGGAGAAAAAGGCATTGCTGGCAGAAAGTCTTGTCTGAAAGCTAGGATTTTCTCAGAAAAGCTGCTTGCAGAATTTTCTGTCACTGCAGGAATGAGAGTACAAAAGAGTTGTCATGAGCTAGAGTCAATCTGTACAACGCCCGAGACGGATTCTCAAAGCCTGGGGCCTAAACCCCACAACGCAAACCCTATAAGGCAGAAAAACAGCTAACTAATGCTCAAGGCAAATTACTTTCTAATTTTATATGCAGATAATTTGTTCTGTAAAACCGAAAGCAAGAGAGGAACATTCCTGGCACATGTGCACAAACATTTTGCTGTAAGTGTGGCTCTTATATATGCATGTCCAGAGAAAACTGGAAGTACAAGAATACATCAGCATTGCTCTTTTGTACTTGTTTGCTTTGAAATTTTTGAAAGGCTTATATTTAAACACAGAAAAACAGGCTTGCACTTCTGGCTTTGCTTAGACTTGCACAAGTTTTCTCATTCTCCGAGGACAGGCTGCTTGTTCTCACAACTGGGTTGACGTCTACGGCAGCCCCCACCAACCGGAACAAAACTTCGCGGGCGATCCCGCACGCAGGGCACGCCCACCGCGCATGCGCGGATGTCTTCCCGCCCGTGCGTGACCGTTCCCGCTCAGTCTTTTCTTTTCCGCGCTGGAGAGAGCCGCGTTCGTCTCTCTCTCTGTCAGCCCCAGAAACCGGATCGCGCTTTCGCCGCGAACTTTTTTCTTTTCGCTGTTCTCCGTTTTTTCTCTTTCTTTTGTGTTAAAAAAAAAAAACGCTGAACTTTGTTTTTCCCTCGTCTTTTTGGCCGCGCGGTCGATTTATTTTCGAGGTGTGGTTTTTACCGCCACCATCGACGACTTTGACCGCCGACGCGATTTTTCCGTCGATGTCCTCGAAGGTCCCGAGTGGATTTAAGAAGTGTGGTCGGTGCGGCCGGCATATCTCGCAGACCGACACCCACGCTTGGTGCCTCCAGTGCCTCGGGCCGGAGCACGATTACCCAGACGTGAACCTTGTGTCTCGGTCTCCGGAAACGGCACAAGTAGCGAGGGCAAGTTCTTCGGGACCGTCTTTTTGGAACTTGCGCCGGCTCCTCGACTTCGACGGCATCGGTATCGACGGCCGGATCTTCGGTACGTATCGATGTCCACGAAATCGGCACTGACGACATCGACCCCAGGAGACAAGGTCCCGGTCGGCCCACTGGCTCTCCGGAGACGGCAGGGGTGAGAGGCCGCGTGGGCAATCGGCCCCAGTCACTCCCCTCTACCCAGGGCCCTCGGGACGACTCCTGTCGGACCCCGATTCCTCGAGGCCGAGGGGGATCCCACTCCTCCTGCTTTCTATCCACCGAGTGCCGATGACGGGCACCGCAAAAAGGCGAAGAAACACCGTCATCGGTCGCCCACAACGCATCCGGCGCCAGGGATGAGTCGACGCCGAGGAAGCGGCAGCGTCGAGAAGAGAGGTCCCCTTCTGTCGTGGAGGTATCAGCACGTCAGGGTGCCAGCACTTCGGTGCAGTCTCCTGGACACGAGCAGCTTCCGGCACCAACACCTCTACCGGCCCCTTCGTCTTTCCCGACAGCGAGCCTGGACGAGTGCCTCCGAGCCATCCTTCCGGGGATCCTGGAAGGGCTGATGCGCCAGACTGTGCCGGCGTGCTCTAGCCCGGTGCCGAGGCCTTCGACGCCGACGCCGCTTGCGGCGCCGGTCTCGACCGCCACGCAGGTGGAGTCCCCGTCGACGTCGATGGAGGGAGCTTCATCCCCGCCGGCGCGGGAGTCCACCGCTCGACGACGCCACCGAGGTCTCGGTTGCCTCGACGTCGAGCCGGGCCCGGTTGAGGACTGAGCTGCAGGAGCTCATGTCCGACACCGAGGAAGAGGCCTCGTGGGGGGAGGAGGAGGACCCCAGATATTTCTCCTCCAGAGGAGTCTGCGGGCCTTCCCTCCGACCCCACTCCTTAACCTGAGAGATAGCTCTCGCCACCTGAGAGCCTCTCCTTTGCCTCCTTCGTCAGGGATATGTCTATTTGCATTCCCTTCCCCGTGGTCTCTGTGGATGAGCCGAGGGCTGAGATGCTCGAGGTCCTCGACTATCCATCACCACCTAGAGAGTCCTCCACGGTGCCGTTGCCCCAGGTCCTCAAGAGACACTGCTTCGGAACTGGTTGAGACCGTTATCTAACCCCACCATCCCCAAGGCAAGCGGCAGTCCCCAATTACAGGATCCACTCGGACCCAGATTTAATGCGGCCCCAATTGCCTCATGACTCAGCGGTCGTGGACTCTGTTCTCAATGAGGGCACGGAGCTCGAGGGATACCGCCTCGGCGCCCCCGGGCGGGAGTCTCGCACTCTGGAACTCGTTTGGGAGGAAGGCCTACCAATCTTCCATGCTCGTGACCCGCATCCCAGTCTTACCAGCTCTACATGAGCATTCACATGCGGAAATAATGTGAAGCAACTGGCGGACCTGGTCGACAAGCTCCACCCCCGGAGCAGTCCAGGCCTTTTCAGGAGGTGGTTCAGGCAGCTGAAGGCGTGCAAGAAAGTTCCTGTCTAGGGGATATACGACACCTGTGACGTGCATCTCGTGCTGCGGCCCAAGTATAGTGATGCGCAGCTCTCATGGCTGCGTGCCTCTGACTGTGACAACCGCACCCAGCAGAGACTGGCCGAATCCCTTGCCGGGTGGAGTGGAATATTTTCGGCGAGAAGGTCGAGCAGTTGGTGGACCCAACTACATCAGTGGGAAACCGCCCTCAACAAGCTCTCCCCACCGGGCGCCTTCAGCATCCACCTCAGCAGGTGGACGTTTTTCCCGGGCCAGGCAGGCTGCGCCCTACGCCTACAACAAGCGTAGGTACACCCAGCCAGCCTGAAGGCCTCATCAGGCATAGGGACAGTCCCAGCGCGCTCGTTCCCTCAACAGCGTGCCGCCTAAGCAGCCCCCTGCGCCTCCACAGCAAAAGCCCGGGGACGGGCTTTTGACTGGATCCATGGGAACATAGCCGCCATCAAAGTGTCCGTACCGGACGATCTGCCAGTCGAGGGAGGTTAAAACTTTTTTCACCAAAGGTGGCCTCTTATAACCTCCGACCAGTGGGTTTCTCCAAATAGTGCGGTGCGGATACGCCCTGAATTTTGGCCTACCCTCCACCAAATTGTCCTCTGGGAGCTCAGTCCTTCAGCTCCAGCACAAGCGAGTACTTGCAGAGGAACTCTCCGCCTTCTCAGCGCCAATGCGGTCGAGCCCAGTGCCACCCGCGGCCAGGAAGGGCAGGGATTCTATTCCAGGTACTTCCTTGTGGAAAAGAAAACAGGGGGGATGCCGCCCCATCCTAGACCTGAGAGGCCTGAAACAAATTCCTGGTCAAAGAAAAGTTCAGGATGCTTTCCTTGGGCACCCTTCTGTCAATGATTCAGAAAACGATTGGCTATGTTCCTGGATTAAAGGACGGCATACACTCACATCCCGATACTGCCAGCTCACAGACAGTATCTCAGATTCTGTGCGGGCACATGGCACTTTCAGTATTGTGTGCTGCCCTTTGGGCTCGCCTCTGCCCCACGGGTGTTCACCAAGTGCCTCGTGGTGGTTGTCGGCGTATCTACGCAAGCTGGGAGTGCACGTGTTCCCATATCTCGACGATTGGCTGGTCAAGAACACCTCGGAGGCAGGAGCTCTCCGGTCCATGCAGTGCACTATTCACCTCCTGGAGCTGCTGGGGTTTGTGATAAATTACCCAAAGTCCCATCTCCAGCCAGCCCAATCTCTGGAATTCATAGGAGCTCTGCTGAATACTCAGACGGCTCGGGCCTTCCTTCCCGAAGCGAGGGCCAACAACCTCCTGTCCCTGGCTTCCCAGATCAGAGCGTCGCAGCAGATCACAGCTCGGCAGATGTTGAGACTCCTAGGTCATATGGCCGCCACAGTTCATGTGACTCCCATGGCTCGTCTTCACATGAGATCTGCTCAATGGACCCTAGCTTCCCAGTGGTGCCAAACCACCGGGAATCTAGAAGATGCCATCCGCCTCTCCTCCAGTTGCCGCACTTCACTGCACTGGTGGACCATTCGGACCAATTTGACCTGGGGGCGCCCATTCCAAATTCCTCAGCCCACGAAAGTGCTGACGACGGATGCGTCTCTCCTGGGGTGGGGAGCTCATGTCGATGGGCTTCACACCCAAAGACTTGTGGTCCCTCCAGGAAAAGGATCTGCAGATCAACCTCCTGGAGCTCCGAGCGGTCTGGAACGCACTGAAGGCTTTCAGAGATCGGCTGTCCCGTCAAATTATCCAAATTCGGACAGACAATCAGGTTGCAATGTATTACATCAACAAGCAGGGGGGCACCGGATCTCGCCCCCTGTGTCAGGAAGCCGTCGGGATGTGGCCTTGGGCTTGCCAGTTCGGCATGCTTCTCCAAGCCACATACCTGGCAGGTGTAAACAACAGTCTGGCCGACAGACTGAGCAGAGTCATGCAACCGCACGAGTGGTCGCTCCATTCCAGAGTGGTACGCAAGATCTTCCGAGAGTGGGGCACCCCCTCGGTCGACCTTTTCGCCTCTCAGACCAACCACAGTTCCAGACTACAGGCACACGGCAGGCTAGCGTCGGATGCCTTTCTCCTCCATTGGGGGACCGGCCTCCTGTATGCTTATCCTCCCATACCTTTGGTGGGGAAGACCTTACTGAAGCTCAAGCAAGACCACGGCACCATGATTCTGATAGCGCCGTTTTGGCCCCGCCAGATCTGGTTCCCTCTTCTTCTGGAGTTGTCCTCCGAGGAACTGTGGAGATTGGAGTGTTTTCCGACTCTCATCTCACAGAACGACGGAGCGCTTCTGCACCCCAACCTTCAGTCTCTGGCTCTCACGGCCTGGATGTTGGGTCTTTCTGAGGGTGTCTCCCGTGTCTTGCTTGCCTCTAGAAAGGATTCCACTAAAAAGAGTTACTTTTTCAAGTGGAGGAGGTTTGTCGTCTGGTGTGAGAGCAAGGCCCTAGAACCTCGTTCTTGCCCTGCACAGAACCTGCTTGAATACCTTCTGCACTTATCAGAGTCTGGTCTCAAGACCAACTCAGTAAGGAATCGCCTTAGTGCGATTAGTGCTTACCATTATCGTGTAGAGGGTAAAGCCATCTCTGGAGAGCCTTTAGTCGTTCGATTCATGAGAGGCTTGCTTTTGTCAAGGCCCCCTGTCAAGCCTCCAGCAGTGTCATGGGATCTCAACGTCGTCCTCACCCAGCTGATGAAACCTCCTTTTGAGCCACTGAATTCATGCCATCTGAAGTACTTGACCTGGAAGGTCATTTTCTTGGTGGCAGTTACTTCAGCTCGTAGGGTCAGTGAGCTTCAAGCCTGGTAGCTCATGCTCCGTATACTAAATTTCATCATAACAGAGTAGTGCTCCGCACTCACCCTAAGTTCCTGCCAAGGTGGTGTCGGAGTTCCATCTAACCAGTCAATTGTCTTGCCAACATTCTTCCCAGACCGCATACCCGCCCTGCTGAACGTCAGTTGCACACATTGGACTGCAAGCGAGCGTTGGCCTTCTATTGGGAGCGGACACAGCCCCACAGACAGTCCGCCCAATTGTTTGTTTCTTTCGACCCCAATAGGAAAGGGGTCGCTGTCGGGAAACGCACCATCTCCAATTGGCTAGCAGATTGCATTTCCTTCACTTACGCCCAGGCTGGGCTGACTCTTGAGGGTCATGTCACGGCTCTTAGTGTCAGAGCCATGGCAGCGTCGGTGGCTCACCTGAAGTCAGCCACTATTGAAGAGATTTGCAAGGCTGCGATGTGGTCATCTGTCCACACATTCACATCACATTACTGCCTCCAGCAGGATACCCGACGCGACAGTCGGTTCGGGCAGTCGGTGCTGCAGAATCTGTTTGGGGTTTAAATCCAACTCCACCCTCCAGGACCCGAATTTATTCTGGTCAGGCTGCACTCTCAGTTAGTTGTTCTTCGTAGGTCAATTTCTGTTATGCCCTCGCCGTTGCGAGGTTCAATTGACCTGGGTTCTTGTTTTGAGTGAGCCTGAGAGCTAGGGATACCCCAGTCGTCAGAACAAGCAGCCTGCTTGTCCTCGGAGAAAGCGAATGATACATACCTGTAGCAGGTGTTTTCCGAGGACAGCAGGCTGATTGTTCTCACCTACCCTCCCTCCTCCCCTTTGGAGTTGCGTTTTGATCATTTGCTTGTCATTCAACTGAGCGGGAACGGTCACGCACGGGCGGGAAAATGGCCGCGCATGCGCGGTGGGCGTGCCCTGCGTGCGGGACCGCCCGCGAAGTTTTGTTCCAGTTGGTGGGGGCTGCCGTGGACGTCAACCCAGTCGTGAGAACAATCAGCCTGCTGTCCTCGGAGAACACCTGCTACAGGTATGTATCATTCGCTTTATCAGCGTGTAGAAGCTGCACAGTCTTCTTTGTGCTTCCAAAAGAAGACAAACAAGGTTTAATGTGAAACACTAAGGAGAATCCTCTCCTCAAACCTCTCAATTCTGCTCCTGAGCTGGTGGTAATTTTGTTTTTCGGTGTTACAGGCCATCTTTTAAGAACATAAAAGTTGCCATAGTGGGACAGACTGAAGGTCCATCAAACCCAGTAACCTGTTTCCAACGGTGGCCAATCCAGGATACGAATACCTAGCAAGATCCCAGGACAGTAAAACAGATTTTATGCTGCTTATCCTAGAAATAAGTAATGGACTTCCCAAGTCCATCTTAATAATTTTATTTTTTATTTTATTTGCTGCATTTATATCCCACATTTTCCCACCTATTTGCAGGCTCAATGTGGCTTACAATATAATACAACAACAATCACGTTGATGGAATAAGAAAATCAGAATATAGATAACAGATAAGGTGCAAAAAGTTATCATGGCAACCATATTAACAGAGTAAGAATTTCAGCATTGTTGCAGATGAGGTGCATTAGAAAATTATGTATAATAAGAAGTGGAAAATAGATAAAACATAACAATGATATCAGGACAAGATATAATATTCAGCAATTAGGGTGTAAATTAAAGTAAGTAAATAAATTAGAAAAGGTCCATTATAAATGTATCTGGTGAAGTTTAGGTAATAATGGCTTTATGGACTTTTCTTTTAGGAAATTATCCAAACTTTCGTAAACCTGCTGTGCTAACTGCTTTTACCACCACATTATCTGGCAACGAATTCCAGTGTTTAATTATACATTGAGTGAAGAAATATTTTCTCTGGTTTGTTTTAAATTTACTACTTAGTAGTTTTATTGCATGCCGTCTATTACTAGTATTTTTGGAATGAGCAAACAAGGAATTCACATCTACCCGTTCCAGTCCACTCAGTATTTTGCTTCTGTGCATTGCAGCGCTGCTGTCTGAACATTAGGAAGGAATAGTTACTGACCTCATTAGTATCCATTTAAGTATATGAGAGTGCAATTTGCAGCCATATTTAGTGCACATGTTAGCATCAGCACTTGAGCCCTCTGCGTATTCAGTGCTGTATATCAGGTTTATAAATCTGGCGTTAACCCCTTTTATGGCTGGCGCTAGATTTTTGAGCATCAGCCTCCTAAGAGGTATATATCCCCTTTGCCTGAGTTAAGGAAGACTTGTAAAAGAATGTTTGTTTTTTCTCTGAACACTTTAAGAGTAGAAGAAGAGGGGTCTTTCCATCGGGCTTGTTCAACCCAATGAAGCTTCTCCTCAGGAGTATGAGGCCAGAATGATATCAAGGCTGAGAGTGCAGCTCTCTAAGTGAAAAGGAAATGGGATTTGATATACAACCTTTCTGTGGTTTACAATCAAAGCCGTTTACATATTAAATACAGGTACTTATTTTGTACCTGGAGCAGTGGTGGGTTATGTAACTTGCCAAGAGTCATAAAGAGCTGCGGTGGGAGTTGGACCAAATTCCATGGTTCTCAGGACACTGCATTAACCATTAGGCTGCTCCTCCACTGGAAGTGCTCTTCCAGGACTGAACCTGGGCCAGCAAAGGTAAAGAGGAAAACTCAGAAATGGGTTTGTCACAATGATTGAAATGGGTTTCGACTGAGAGGCCATATAGAGGGGCATAATCGACCAGAAACGCCTATCTCCATGGGCGTTAATCTCCGAGAACGGGTCCGTGAAGGGGCGGAGTGAACCGTATTTTTTAAAAAAAAATAGACGCCCATGCTTTATTCGCCAAGGTGTGAGCTGGGCGTTTTTGCTTTTCACCGATAATGGAAAATGAAATCGCCCAGCTCAAAAACGAATAAATGCAAGGCATTTGTTCGTGGGAGGGGCCAGGATTCATAGTGCACTGGTCCCCCTCACATGCCAGGACACCAACCGGGCACCCTAGGGGGCACTTTTACAAAAACAAAAAAAAGGTAAAAGAGCTCCCAGGTGCATAGCACCCTTCCCTTGGGTGTTGAGCCCCCCAAATCCCCCTCAAAACCCACTGCCCACAAGTCTACACCAGTACTATAGCCCTAAGCGGTGAAGGGGGGCACCTACATGTGGGTACAGGGGGTTTGGGGGGGGTTGGACGACTAGTAGCATTAAGCAGCACAATTGTAACAGGTAGGGGGGGGATGGGCCTGGGTCCACCTGCCTGACGTCCACTGCACCCCCTAACAACTGTTCCAGGGACCTGCATACTGCTGCTTGGGAGGAGGGTATGACATTTGAGGGTGAAAGTAAAAAGTTGTGAAACATCATTTGTTGTGGTGGGAGGGGGTTAGTGACCACTGGGGGAGTCAGGGGAGGTCATCCCCGACTCCCTCTGGGGGTCATCTGGTCATTTAGGGCACTTTTTGGGGCCTTATTCGTCAAAAAACAGGGTCCAGGAAAAGTGCCCTAAATTCTAGCTACAAACGCATCCATTATCGGCGAAGGGCGCCCATCTCTGTTCGGGTGATAACCACGCCCCAGTTCCGCCTTCACCACGCCTCCGACACTCCCCCGTCAACTTTGTCCGCATCCGCGACGGAGTGCAGTTGAAAGCGTCCAAAGTTCGGCTTTCGATTATGCCGCTTTATTTGTTTTTGTGAGAAGAACGCCCATCTCCCGATTTAGGTCGGAACTTGGGCGTTATTCTCGTTCGATTATAAGCAGGATAGCTTCCTGAAGATTTATTTATTTTATTTTTGTTACATTTGTACCCCGCACTGTCCCCACTTATGGCAGGCTCAACTCGGCTTACATATTGTATACAGGTATTTATTTGTACCTGGGGCAATGGAGGGTTAAGTGACTTGTCCAGAGTCAGAAGGAGCTGCCTGTGCCTGAAGTGGGAATCGAACTCAGTTCCCCAGGACCAAAGTCCACCACCCTATCCACTAGACCACTCCTCCACTCCAAAAAAAAGTGATCAGACCAAGGAAGTGCAAGAATAGAAGGTCAGTCAGCCACCCCTTTACCTCATTCCATCTTCCCCTCTGCCTTTTACATGTCTCTCTCCCTTCTACTGCTCATTTACCACCTTATGATCCTTATCTGCCTCTGTCCCTTCAGGCCTCCCCTCCCTCCACATCAGGCATATACTTTCCACCCTAGTAAAGGGATGACACCTCTAATCTATTGCATGTTTCCATCTTCCTCATCCTTTCCAATCAGGTCCTCTGGTGCGGGACATTTTCTCTTTACATTTATTTTTCTCCCAGTTACTACTTATGGCTCCACAGTACACTTTTTCTTCTTGGTACTGTCCCTTCCTAATCTGTTTCTCCATCTGAAACTACTGTACACTGCAGGAACACATTGTCCACCCTCTGTATTCATCATCTCGCCATCTCTTTTTTTTTTTTTTCCTCTTCCTTTTTCTCAGCTCTCAACCTTCAACATTTCCTTCCTTCCAGTCATCCATCTCCTTTCTATCTGAGTACATCTCACCTTCGTCGCTGTCGTCATACCTCTCCTGCTCTTCTCCGTACTCTCATGCTCCTTCTCCTGCTCTCCGCTGGGGACATTAATCCCAATCCTGGACCTCCACATCAGCTCTCATCCTATTTGTGCAGGTCACACCATGATATCTCCAATCTAATTTCTGTTCCTCTCCTCCCCCCTTTCATCCCTGCCTTTCTCTTGCGCTCTGTGGAATGCCCGCTCTGTCTGTAACAAACTTTCCTACATATATGACCTCTTTATCTCTCGTACTCTTCATCTGCTTGCCCTGACTGAAACTTGGCTTTACCCTGAAGACTCTGCTTCAGTCGCGGCCCTATGCCATGGAGGTTATCTTTTCTCCCATACTCCTCGCCCGGTTGGCCATGGAGGTGGTGTCAGGCTACTACTTTCATCCTCTTGTAGATTTTAACTCTTCTTCCACCTCAGTCTCACTGTTTTTCTCCCTTCGAAGTCCACTCCATCCGTTTATTTGCTCCTCTGCCTCTCCGAGTAGCAGTCATTTATCTACATCCTGATAAGTCCCTTTCTTCCTTTCTCACTGACTTTGATGCCTGGCTTTCCTTCTTTCTTGAACCTTCGTCTCCTTCCCTCATTCTTGGGGATTTTAACATTCATGCTAATGATCCCTCTGACTCTTATGCTTCTCAGTTTCTTGCTTTAACATCCTCTTTCAATCTTCAACTGTGCTCCACTGCCCCCACTCACTAGAATGGCCACTGTCTTGATCTTATCTTCTTCTCAAACTTCTCACTGTCCAGTTTCTGTGCCTCAACTCTTCCCCTCTGTGACCATCATCTGATAACTTTCACACTTAAACACCCTCCTCCCCAGTCCTGTCCAATCTTAACCAATACATTTAGGAATCTTCCAGCTATTGACCCTTCTACTATGTCCTCCAGTGTTTCAAATCTCTTCTCTACTACTATGTTATCCAAGTCTGTCAATGAGGCTGTCTCTTCCTGTAATACTATTCTCTCCTCTGCTCTGGATACTCTCACTCCTCCCATTCCCAATTCTATAAAACGTACCAAACCCCAGCCTTGGGTGACCTCTAGAATCCGCTACCTACATTCCTGTGCCCTCTGCCGAATGCCTTTGGCTGAAATCCCGTGCCCATGCTGACTTCATACATTTCAAATTCTTGCTGACCTCCTTCCAGTCTGCTCTTTTACTTGCCAAACAGGACTATTACATCCAGTTGACAAATTCTCTTCGCTCAAACCCTCGACATCTCTTTGCCACTCTGAACTCTCTCCTCAAAGTGCCTTTACCTCAAACTTCCCCTTCACTTTCTCCCCAGACTCTGGCTGAGTACTTTCATGATAAGGTTCACAAGATTAAACTTGAATTCTCAACCAGGTCACCTCCACCTCTCCTTCCCTTAGTCCATTCTCTCAACCCTCCAACCCCTGCCTCCTTTTCTTCCTTTTCTGAAATCACTGAAGAGGAAGCTACACATCTTCTTTCCTCCTCAAAACTAGCTACCTTTTCTCTGATCCTATTCCCACCCATCTACTTAACACTATCTCTCCTACTGTCATCCCTTTTATCTGTCATTTCCTCAATCTTTCACTGTCCACTGCGACTGTTCCTGATGCATTCAAACATGCCATAGTCACACCACTCCTTAAAAAGCCTTCATTGGACCCTAACTACTTGTCCTTCCAACTATCGCCCCATCTCCCTCCCTCTCCTATCCAAGATAACTGAACGTGCTGTTCACCGTCGTTGCCTTGACTTTCTTTCATCCCAAGCTATTCTTGATCCACTTCAATCTGGCTTTTGTTCCCTTCATTCAACTGAAACAGCACTTGCTAAAGTCTCCAATGATCTGTTCCTGGCCATATCCAAAGGACTCTATTCTATCCTCATCCTTCTCGATCTATCTGCTGCTTTTGACACTGTTGATCACAGCCTACTCCTTGATACACTGTCATCACTTGGATTTCAGGGCTCTGTTCTTTCCTGGTTTTCTTCTTATCTCTCCCAGCGTACCTTTAGTGTATACTCTAGTGGATCCTCTTCTACTTCTATCCCACTGTCAGTTGGTGTACCTCAGGGATCTGTCCTGGGACCTCTTCTTTTCTCCATCTATACTTCTTCCCTTGGTACTCTGATCTCATCCCATGTTTTTCAGTATTATCTTTACGCTGATGACTCCCAGATCTACCTCTCCACACCAGAAATCTCAGCCAAAATCCAGTCCAAAGTGTCAGCCTGTCTGTCTGACATTGCTGCCTGGATGTCTCAGCGCCATCTGAAACTAAACATGACCAAGACTGAGCTTCTTATCTTTCCCCCTAAACTAGTACTACCATTCAAATATTTAAATGTCTATATCATATTATCTCCCCTGTCCCTCTTCTCCTCTAGGGTATACATATTCAGGTCTTCCACTGTCTTCTCATATGTATTTTGGTGCAATCCCCATATCAATTTTGTCATCTTCCTCTGGACCACTTCGTCTTCTTACATCTGTAGGAAGATATGGTCTCCTAAACTAACACAATACTTCAAGTGGGGCTTCACCATTGACTTGTGCAAGGGCATCAACACCTCCTTTCTTCTGCTGGTTACACCTATATACAACCTAGCATCCTTCTGGGTATAGCCACTGCCTTGTCACACTGTTTCATCTCCTTCAGATACTATTAACCCAAGATCACTCTCCCTGTCTGTGCATATCAATCTCTCAGCCTAACACATACATCTCCCTTGGATTTTCTACTCCCTGAGTGCATCACTCTGCACTTCTTTGCATTGAATTTTAATTGCCAAAAATTAGACCTTTCTTCTAACTTTTTTTGTGGATGATACCAAGATTTGCAACAGAGTGGACACCCCAGAGGGAGTGGAAAACATGAAGAAGGATCTGCAAGACAAACCTTGCCTTCTAAACCTTTAGCGATGTTGCTCACAATTTTTATTGAACAGAATTGGCCCCTGCACTGAGCCTTGAGACACTCCACTAATTACCCTTCCTTCCTCCAAGAGAATTCCATTAACCACCACCCTCTGTCTGTCAGCCAGTTCCTAATCCAGTTCACTACTTTGGGTCCTTACCTCAGCCTGTCAAGGTTATTCAAGAGCCTCCTATGAAGAACTGTGTCAAAGGCTTTGCTGAAATATAAGATTACATATAGCACACATCCTCAATAAATTCTCTGGTCAACAAGCCAAAGAATTCAATCAGATTCATTTGGCACGATTTACCTTTGGTAAAACCATGTTGTCTCAGATCTTGTAACCTAGAGGGGCATTTTCGATATGACGTCTAAATCTGAATTTGAATGTTTTACACAAAACGTCCAAATTCTGAACAGGAAAGAAGGTCATTTAAAAGAAAAGTCTATCTTTTTTTCTTTTGAAAATAATGTTTGGAAAAACGTTTTGTGATTTGGACGTTTTGTTTTTCGGTCCATTTTCAAACAAAAAATGTCCAAATGCAAAACGCACAAAATCAAGCCATTAGAATACAGACTATAAAAAAAGTTTCAGTCACAGGAAAGCATTCATACAGGATAACAAAGTTCAAACTGCTGTAGAATCAGTCATTTCTAGTACATCTGAAAAATTATTTTGTAGGAAGACTAATATTTCAAAATATCAAAACATTCAGAAAAATGGGAGACTAGTGCTTGTTCTGACTGTGGTGCTAGTGTCCATCAGGAGGAAAATCTAGCAATGAACCATAGAATCCATTCAGAAGTTAAAACAGTTGCATATAGAAAGTTTGGTAAAAAGCGTCATTGAGGACAGCCTCACAGTCCACCAGAGAATCCATGTTGCAGTGAAACAATATACATGCCCTGAGTGTGGTAAAGGCTTTAGGCAGAAGGCAGACCTCACAATACACAAGAAAATCCACAATAGAGTGAAACCATTCACATGTTCTAAGTGTGGTAAAAGGTTTGGTTGTAATGTAAATCTCATAGTGCATCGGAGAGTCCACACGGGAGAGAAACCATTTGCATGTATAGAGTGTGGTAAACGTTTTGGTCAGACGGTAAACTTCACAGTGCACCAGAGAATCCACACAGGATTAAAAATATTTACATGTCCTCAGTGTGGTAAAAGATTCACAGGCAAGACATCCCTCATAGTTCACCAGAGAGTACACGCAGGTGTAAAACCATTTATTTATTTATTTATTTGTGGCATTTATACCCCGCTCTTTCCCGCTCAATAGCAGGTTCAGTGCGGCTTACATGTATGGTACAAAGTATAACAGAGATAATACAAAGTATGGGACAGAGTGTCGCATAGATGATAGTTACATAGAGTAGGACAAAAGTGATAGGTGTGGGGAGAGAATTGGAGTGTGGGTGGTGCTAGTGATGTGACTTAGGATCGGGGTTTAGGATTTGTCATTTGGGTAGGCTTGTTTGAAGAGGTAAGTCTTCAGCAGTTTTTGGAAGGGTAGGTATTCACTGGTTTTTCTGAGTGTGGTAAAAGCTTCAGAAAGAAGGCATTGCTTGCAGTGCACCAGAGAATCCACACAGGAGTGAAACCATATATATGTGCAGAGTGTGGTAGAAGCTTCCGCTGGAAGGGAAACCTCACAGTACACCAGAAAATGCACACAGGAGTGAGACCATTTACATGTATAGAGTGTAATAAAAGCTTTTGTCGGAAGGGAAACCTCACAGTACACCAGAAAATGCACACAGGAGTGAGACCATTTACATGTATAGAGTGTAATAAAAGTTTTGTCGGAAGGGAAACCTCACAATGCACCAGAGAATACACACAGGAGTAAACCATTTACATGTTCTGAGTGTGGTAAAAGCTTTGGTTGGAAAGAAAGCCTCACATGGCATCAGCGAATTCACACAGGGATGAAACCATTTACATGCCCTGAGGAAGCTTCAGTTGCATTGGGACAGGTAATTAGGGAAAGTACACTCTTGCTATGAAGTATGGAAAAATAGCACTCTGGTATTTAGATATATGTAATGAGACCTCCTTTTTATCTATAGATATGAATTCAAAGCCCAGATCTAATGATAAACAAGACACAAGGCTCAGATGTTATAAAAAATAGAAAGCTTGGCATCAGGTAGAATAATGGAAAACTGACATCCCAGGAAATCAATAGGGCACCCTAGGGGGCACTGCAGTGGACTCCCAGGTACACATCTCACCATTGCTCCCTTACCTTGTCTACTAAGCCCCCAAAACCCACTACCATAGTCCTTATGGGTGATGGGGGCACCTATATGTGGGTACAGTGGCTTTCTGGTGAGTTTTGGAGGGTTCACAGTTCCTCCACAAGTGTAACAGGTAGAGGGAGGTAGGAGCCTGGGTCCACCTGCCTACAGTGCACTGCACTCACCACTAGACTACTCCAGGGACCTGCATGCTATGCTGATGGACCGGAGTATAACATCTGAGGGTGGCACAGAGGCTGGCAAGTAATGTTTTTCATCACATTTTTGGGGGGTGGGAGGGAGTTAGTGACCACTGGGAGAATAAGGGGAGGTCATTCCTGATTCCCTCCAGTGGTCATCTGGTTATTTAGGGCACCTTTTTTTGCCTTATTCATTATAAAAACAGGTCTAGCTCAAAACATCTTAGTCCTGGGCGGTTTTGTTTTGTTCCATTATGGCTGAAAAATGTCTGTCTTAGGAACGCCCAAGTTCCGCCCTTAACACACCCCTGGCACTCCCCCTTGAGATTTGGACACACTTCTGGCGGACTTCAGAGAAAAACGTCTAAAAATAAGTTTTGAAAATGCTGATAAGTACATAAGTACATAAGTAGTGCCATACTGGGAAAGACCAAAGGTCCATCTAGCCCAGCATCCTGTCACCGACAGTGGCCAATCCAGGTCAAGGGCACCTGGCACGCTCCCCAAACGTAAAAACATTCCAGACAAGTTATACCTAAAAATGCGGAATTTTTCCAAGTCCATTTAATAGCGGTCTATGGACTTGTCCTTTAGGAATCTATCTAACCCCTTTTTAAACTCCGTCAAGCTAACCGCCCGTACCACGTTCTCCGGCAACGAATTCCAGAGTCTAATTACACGTTGGGTGAAGAAAAATTTTCTCCGATTCGTTTTAAATTTACCACACTGTAGCTTCAACTCATGCCCTCTAGTCCTAGTATTTTTGGATAGCGTGAACAGTCGCTTCACATCCACCCGATCCATGCCACTCATTATTTTATACACTTCTATCATATCTCCCCTCAGCCGTCTCTTCTCCAAGCTAAAAAGCCCTAGCCTTCTCAGCCTCTCTTCATAGGAAAGTCGTCCCATCCCCACTATCATTTTCGTCGCCCTTCGCTGTACCTTTTCCAATTCTACTATATCTTTTTTGAGATACGGAGACAGTTACTGAACACAATACTCCAGGTGCGGTCGCACCATGGAGCGATACAACGGCATTATAACATCCGCACACCTGGACTCCATACCCTTCCTAATAACACCCAACATTCTATTCGCTTTCCTAGCCGCAGCAGCACACTGAGCAGAAGGTTTCAGCGTATCATCGACGACGACACCCAGATCCCTTTCTTGATCCGTAACTCCTAACGCGGAACCTTGCAAGCCGTAGCTATAATTCGGGGTTCCTCTTACCCACATGCATCACTTTGCACTTGTCAACATTGAACTTCATCTGCCACTTGCACGCCCAATCTCCCAGTCTCGCAAGGTCCTCCTGTAATCGTTCACATTCCTCCTGCGACTTGACGACCCTGAATAATTTTGTGTCATCGGCGAATTTAATTACCTCACTAGTATTCCCATCTCTAGGTCATTTATAAATACATTAAAAGCAACGGACCCAGCACAGACCCCTGCGGGACCCCACTAACTACCCTCCTCCACTGAGAATACTGTCCACGCAATCCTACTCTCTGCTTCCTATCTTTCAACCAGTTCTTAATCCATAATAATACCCTACCTCGATTCCATGACTCTGCAATTTCTTCAGGAGTCTTTCGTGCGGCACTTTGTCAAACGCCTTCTGAAAATCCAGATATACAATATCAACCGGCTCCCCATTGTCCACATGTTTGCTTACCCCCTCAAAAAAATGCATTAGATTGGTGAGGCAAGACTTCCCTTCACTAAATCCGTGCTGACTTTGTCTCATCAGTCCATGGTTTTGTATATGCTCTGCAATTTTATTCTTAATAAATAGCCTCCACCATCTTGCCCGGCACCGACGTTCAGACTCACCGGTCTATAATTTCCCGGATCTCCTCTGGAACCCTTCTTAAAATCGGAGTAACATTGGCTACCCTCCAGTCTTCCGGTACTACACTCGATTTTAGGGACAGATTGCATATTTCTAACAGTAGCTCCGCAAGTTCATTGTTTAGTTCTATTAATACTCTGGGATGAATACATCAGGTCCCGGTGATTTACTACTCTTCAGCTTGCTGAACTGACCCATTACATCCTCCAAGGTTACAGAGAATTCGTTTAGTTTCTCCGACTCCACCCGCTTCAAATATTCTTTCCGGCACCGGTGTCCCCCCCAAATCCTCCTCGGTGAAGACCGAAGCAAAGAATTCATTTAATTTCTCCGCTACAGCTTTGTCCTCCCTGATCGCCCCTTTAACACCATTTTCGTCCAGTGGCCCAACCGACTCTTTGGCCGGTTTCCTGCTTTTAATGTATCTAAAAAAAGTTTTACTATGTATTTTGCTTCCAACGCTAATTTCTTCTCAAAGTCCTTTTTGCCCTCCTTATTCTCCGCTTTGCATTTGGCTTGGCATTCCTTATGATCTATCCTGTTACTTTCAGTTGGTTCTCTTCTCCACTTTCTGAAGGATTGTTTTTTGGCTCTAATGACTTCCTTTATCTTACTGTTTAGCCACGCCGACTGACGTTTAGTCTTTTTTCCCTTTTTTCTAATACGTGGAATTTGGACATTTTTGTGAGGAAAAACATCCAAATGAAGACATGTCACTTTTTGGACGTTTTTCTCTTTTGAAAATGAGCCCACTAGTCCATTGCCCAAGGTAGAAATAAGTACCTGTATATAATATGTAAACTGCTTTGAATGTAGTTGCAAAAACCACAGAAAGGCAGTATATCAACTCCCTTTCCCTTCCTTCCCTATTAGATTCCAGGAAATTCACTATCCTTTCCTTCAGCATCACTTCCATTACTTTTCCAATAACCGAAGTGAGGCTTACCAGCCTGTAGATTCCAGCTTCTTCTCTGTCACCATTTTTGTGAAGAGGGACCACATCCACTCTTCTCCAATCCCACAGAACCTCCCCCATCTCCAAGGATTTATTAAACAAATCTTTAAGAGGACCCGCCAGAACCTCTCTGAGCTCCCTCCATATCCTGGGATGGATGCGATCCAGTCCCATGGCTTTGTCCACCTTTAAATTTCAAGTTGTTCATAAACACTTTCTTCCATGAACGGTGTTAAATCCATGCCATTCTCATATGTACCTTTGCCAGTCATTTGTGGTTCTTCTCCAGGATTTTTTTCCGTGAACATGTTTGGCATGTTTGCTTTTTCCTCATTATCCACATAGCAGTTCACAGCATCTTTCAGTCTCACAGTTCCATTTTTAGTCTTCCTACTTGCACTAATATACTTGAAAATATTATCATCTCCCCTCCTTACATTTCTAGCCATTTGTTCTTCTGCTTGCGCTTTCGCTAGATGTATATCTCTCTTGGCTTCTTTCAGTTTCATCTAGTATTCTTCTCTGTTTTCCTTTTGTTAAGTTTTCCTGTATTTCATGAACGCCAACTCTTTAGCCTTTATTTTCTCAGCTGCTTGCTTGGAGAACCATATCAGGGTTTTTTTTTCTCTTGATTTTATTTACTTTCCTTATATAAAGATTCATAGCCACATTTATAGCTCTTTTCAGCCTAGACCACTGCCTTTCCACTTCTCGTATATACTCCTAGCCCATCAGCTCTTTCTTCAAGAATTCCCCCATTTTACTAAAGTCAGCATGTTTGAAATCCAGGACTTTGAGTTTTGAGTGGCTGCCCTCCCCTTTAGCTGTTATGTCAAACCAAACAGTTTGATGATCACTGCTGCCCAGGTGGGCACCCACTTGGACATTAGACACACTTTCCCCATTTGTGTGCACCCAGGGCCGGTCTTAGACAGGGGCGGTCGCACAGGGCCTCGCGCTTCCAGGGGCCCTGTGGTGCTCCCTCCTGCTCCCTGCTATTGCCGCAATCTGACTGTTTTGCCTCTCCTCCCCCAAGCCACAGGGTGTCCTCCCAGCACATACCTGAAGCCACCCTGGTGGTCTAGTGGATTCTTTGGGGCAGGAAAGATCTCCATTCTTTCCTGCCCACTGCTGGCGCTGACCCTCTTGCTGCCGCATCACTCTTTAAAAATGGCCGCCGAGACATCCGCTGAAGTCTCCACTAGACCACCAGGGTGGCTTCAGGTATGTGCCAGGATGGCACCCTGTGGCTTGGGGGAGCGGGGAGGAGGTCTGGAATAGGTGGGTGGGAGGAGAGGGTAATCTGTTTCCACTTCTCGCACAGCCGGATCCCTGTGCACTGAAGCTGCTACATCCACTTTTTTTTTTTAAATTTATGTTTATTAAAGTTTTTGAATAACAATATATAAACAATAGTCACGTATCAATCACATAGCATATATGTAAAACTTACATAACAAATAACAGAAGAAATAACATATTCCCTCCTTCGTCCCTACCCCTCTACCCTAACATAAACCTCTTACTCACTAATGAAGGTTAGTATTACTAAGATCGATCATTTTGTCTTTATTGTTGGTGGAATTTTTATTTAATCTCACTTAGATTTTCAAACATGCCAGCTTGTGCATACGCATTGTACACAGAAAAAGTATGAGTAGTAATTTGTTATAAATCGTAATCAGTGTGTCATTTGGATGGGCTGGTTAAAGGGATATCCTATTACTATTAGATTTGTACAGAGATTTTTTTTTTCTCCAGGTAAAGGGCAACTAAACAGACATCATGTTATGAGAATCAGATGCTCAACATTCAGAGTTTCTATTTACTTATTTATGGCATTTTATCACACATTAAACATGAATTAGATTGAAACCTGGGAGCATTTAAAATCTGTTTTCTTTTTCCTGTGCCTACATCAAAAGAAAAAACAGATTACATGTGGAAACTTGATCCTTTTGCTTTGTAGAATGCAGTGATATATTATAAAAATGCACTTCCCTTTTTTTTTTGTTACTACTATTTCACAGAGAAGGTATTGATTAATGAGGAAAGAGTTTCCTTTGTGCAGAACTATCCAGAGTCAGTCTAAATGTGCCAGCATTGTCCAGTTCAGCACACTATTAACAGCCAAGCTCACAGAAAGTTAATTATGCCCAGTGGAAAATAAATCTGTTGGCTCAGGCTGCTTGCTATGTGAACATTCAATCACTGTTTCATTATTGCTACCAAGTAGTACATATTAAGGGGATTTGTTTTAATTCATTTATGCAGTCCTTACAAGCACATGATTTTGCTTTTTAAACCCAAAGGTTTCCTATGATAGCATTGTGCATATTTGAATTAGTTTTTCTGTACAAGTTTTGCTTGATTTGTCTTTATTAGAAATTTAAAAAATGTTTAAAATACATCTTGTCAACAAGGGGCAGGGCTAGGTGGGAATGGGGCTAGGTGGGGGCAGGGGCTCCCACCAAACTGGTCTGCACAGGGCCCCGCAGTTGCTAAGACCGGCCCTGTGTGCACCAGATTCAGCGTAGCTCCCTCCCTCGTGAGTTCTGTCACCATTTTTCTGAGCAGAACACCTTGAAAGACGTCCACGATCTCTCTACTTTCCAGTCTGCATCTGGCAGGTTGAAATCTCCCAACAAGAGCACCTCTCTTTTCTTTCCCAACATTTGGAAATCTGTAACCAGATCTTTATCTAGTTCCTCTGATTGTGCCTTGAGTCTTTGCTTAAGTACAGTAAAATCATGGTTGGTTGCAAATATATTTCACTTAAATATGCCAAAAACATATATCCTTTTTTTATCAGGTGCCTATACTGTGAAGTTTCCTGATTCTTTTTCTTTTAATGGGTTTGAGATTTCAATTTTGAGAGAAATGAGGTATTTAGGGGTAATCCTGGATATTTTGGGGCTAATTTTCAAAGCACTTAGACTGACAGTAACATAGAGGGGCATTTTCAATATGACGTCTAAATCCAACTTTGGACTTTTAGCTAAAAACATCCAAAATTCAGGTGGGGGAACATAGCCATTTTCAAAACAGAAAAATGTCACCCTTTTTTTTTTTTTTTAATGTTTGAATATTTTATTGAGCATCATTACAATACAACAATGTGAACTTCTTCATTTTTCTCCCACATTTCCCCCCCCTCCCCCCCTCCTCCCCCTCCCAGCTCTATGTCAACTGTCCTTATTGGGTTAATCGCTTAAATCGAGACCACAGTTCAGAAGATGGGCTGTACCTTCCCATTCTTTTGTCCGTTAGTTGCTCCAATTCCCCGACCAGGGAAAGTTTCAGAGTCCAGTCCAGCTCTGAGGGAGCCACCTGTTTCTTCCAGTGCATTGCAATGACACTCTTAGCCGCTGTTAAACAAATCCTCTTTAGGCGCCTCTGCC
This sequence comes from Microcaecilia unicolor, assembly GCF_901765095.1. Classification (NCBI taxonomy): domain Eukaryota; kingdom Metazoa; phylum Chordata; class Amphibia; order Gymnophiona; family Siphonopidae; genus Microcaecilia; species Microcaecilia unicolor. The sequence goes on from NC_044041.1 coordinate 158,621,050, forward strand.
ATTTAGTTCCTCTTCTGTTACCGAGACCCAAAAGACACCAATGCGGCGTACATTGAAACGGCTTATTCGTACTTTCTGAAATTTTTGTCGTTACTGTCTTCCAGAATGTTTGTAAAGTCCGGCACGACCACCAAATATGCAAAAAAGTCCCCTCCTCATCTCCACACCTCCAACACAGTGAGGATGCCGAGGAGAACATAGCATGTAGTCGATGCGGGGTGTAATACCACCGCGACAATATCTTAAAAGCATTTTCTTTTAACAACACACAATTCGAGGCTTTTTTGACTTCTATTACTATAGCCTTCCACTCATTTACTGTAAATTCCCTTTGCAGATCCTGTTCCCATTTTATCATATAAGCACATTTCTCAAAAGATCTACCACTGATCAATTTGTACAACATAGATATAACTCTTCTCATTTTCCCCAATGATCCCCACAAATTTTCAAGTTCCTCGTATTCTTCCGGGTCCCTTTTCAACCACCCTTGTTGGCTCATATAATGCTTGACTTGTATATAAAAATAAGTATCTCCCGCACCTCCCCCACACTGTTCCCGGATCTCCTCTAAGGGTCTTAACTCCCCATCATCCAGAAGATCCCTAAAACAAATCAACCCCTCCTCTTCCCACCACCCTGCAACCTGGTGGCCCATTCCCACTTGAAAAGCCGGTTCCCAACCTATACCTGCCATTGTGGAAGTTTTCCTCTTTATCCAGAACCTGGTTCTGAAAGAGGCCCACAAGGTCAACAGATGGTTTACAAATGGATTCGTTGTCATTTGGCCATATACCCTCGGTTCTAGTGAAGCCCATATAACCGACTTCAACTTATAACCCTGCACCATCTCTTGGTCTAAACTAGCCACCACCGATGGAGGCTCCTGACTCCATGCCACCACAAACTTTACCTGTGCAGCCCAAAAGTACCATTCCAAATTGGGCACCCCCCTCCCTCCCAGGTCCACCGACTTCCACATCAATTTCCTATGTATTCTCGAAGCTTTACCCCCCCATATAAATTTCATAATCTCCCCCTGAAGCTTATTTATTTCCTTTTTAGGTACCTGCACAGGCAAAGTCTGAAACAGGAACAAAATCCTGGGTAAGATATTCATTCGTACTGTTGCTATTCTCCCCCACCAGGATAGCCACTTACCCTGCCAGCCCGCCATGTCCCTATGTACTTGTTGAAACAACGGGCCATAATTTAGTGAATATAGCTGATTCAACTCAGAGGGTATCTGAACCCCTAAATATTTGATATTGCCCTTCTTTAGTCGAAATGAGAACCCCTGTAGCATTTCTTCCAGTCGACCCTGTGGGATAGTCACCCCCAGAACTTCAGACTTGTCATAGTTTATCTTAAACCCTGAAATTCTACCAAATTGATTAAGCTCTTTCACCAAGTTTGGTAAAGTCGTCAGGGGACTCGTGACAAAAAACAGAATATCGTCAGCAAATAATGCCAGCTTGTGTTCCCTGCCCGCTACCACCATCCCTTTTATGTCGCCCATCTCCCTTATCCTCTGCGCCAGCGGTTCAATCGATATCGCAAACAACAAGGGAGATAGTGGGCATCCTTGCCTCGTACCTCTCCCTATCTTAAATGCATTAGAATACCCCCCATTTACCTTGATCCTTGCCGAGGGTCCTTCATATAACCTTTGCAACCATCCTATCAACCCCTCTCCCACACCAAGATGCCTCAAAACCTCCCATAAATAGGGCCACTCCACCCTGTCAAAAGCTTTTTCAGCATCTGTGCTTAGCAAGGCCATATGTCGACCCTCCTGTTGAGCCTCCCAAATCATATGCAGTGTACGGCGTATATTATCGGCTACTTGTCTCCCCGCTACAAACCCTGATTGATCTGGGTGGATTAATTTGGGCAATATCCCCCCTAATCTGTTCGCAAGGACCTTAGAGAGAATCTTAACATCCAAATTAATTAAGGAAATTGGTCTATAAGACCCACACGCAGAGGGGTCTTTGCCTGGTTTCAGTATGAGTGATATACCAGCTTCATGCATACTAGAAGGGAGGGAACTGCCCTGGAAACAAGCATTTCCCACCCTTACCAACAACGGCCCTACCTCCCCAGCAAAGATTTTATAAAACTTTGCAGAGTAGCCATCCACCCCTGGGGCCTTCCCTCCTTTAAGTCCTTTTATGACCTGCCTAATTTCCTCCAAATGAAAGGGGGCCTCTAGCTGTTCACAATCCTCACGAGATAACTTGGGCAACTTAAGAGAGCACAGTTCCTTTCTAATTTCACCTTCCTCCACTCCTATAGTGCTAGTATATAGTGTACTATAAAATTTCAAAAATTGCTCTCTAATCTCTCTGTCCTTGTAAAGGATCTGATCCCCCTGCCCTTTAATTTTGGTAATCAGCGAGTCCCGTTGACGGTGTCTCAAACAGTTAGCCAGCATCCTCCCTGACTTATTACCAAATTCAAAAAACTTATGCTGGAGACGTTTCCTCAGGAACTCCACCCGATCAACCTGTATTTGATCCAAGGCCACCCTCCATTTACGTACCTCGCGCAACTCCTCTCCCAACCCCACTTCCTGATGTTTACGCTCCCAGTAGGCCAACCTCTCCCTGGCTTCCAGTTCTTTTGCCTCCCGTTTTTTCCTGGCACCCCATTTAATTAGGTGACCCCGTACCACCGCCTTTAAAGCATCCCAGAGTGTGCCCTCCGATACCTCCCCTATGTCATTCATACTACAGTAATCTTGAATTACCTTGCGTATATCCTCACATATCTGTTTATCGCCCAAGATGCCCTCATTAAGCCTCCAAAATCTCTGTTTATCCTCTTCTCCCAACCCCTTCAAGTCAAGTTCTACCGGGGCATGATCAGAGACTGAGATAGACCCCACATCTGCATCCACAACGTGTTCCCATAAAACCCGGCTACACCAAATCATATCAATACGTGTATATGAGTTCTGCGAGTGAGAAAAGAATGTATATGCCTTCTGGGTCGGATGTTTAAGTCTCCAGACCTCCAGGAGATCCAATCTCGAGGCCAGTGCCCTCAAACTCCGAGTATAAGGCTTGTGTACTGTAATGTGTCCCTTAGAATGATCCATAGATGTATTCCACAAATTAAAATCTCCTCCCATAATCATCCCACCTCTTTGAAATTGAAAAAGTTCCTCCCTTATATGCTCAAAAAACTCTCCCTGACCAGAATTAGGTGCATAGACATTCACAATTGTCACAGATTTCCCATATAAGAGCCCTCTGACCGCTAAACAGCGCCCCAATTCATCTCTATAAATGTCATCAGTTACAAATGGAGTCCCTTTCCGAATATAAATGGCCAAACCGCCCACCTTTCCCCCTCTTTTGTCAAAGTGTGCAATACATTCACTGTAGGCCCTCTGCTGTAATAAATGTGCCTCTCGGCGTCTAATGTGTGTCTCCTGCAGCAAGACTATATCCCATCTACTCCTCTGTAACTCCCGATATACCATATTTCTCTTCCTCTGCGAATTTAACCCATTCACATTCCAAGTTCCCACCCTCAACCCTTTCCCTCCCTGTACCCCCCTCCCGCCCCCCCTGTTGCTGAGCGGTACCATTTGCCGCCAGCCTAATACTGTAAGGAAATAACCCCTCGCCAGAGCTGACTCCCCCCTCTCCCCCTCTGTTTTTCCCCCCTCCCCCCAAACTCGTATTCCCTCTCCCTCCGCTCCACCTTCTCCAAACTCATTACATTATAACAGTGTAGAAAACATCCATTCTCTGAACTCATAACAGAAGATAACTATTGCAAACCCTGTCCGGTAACCCTCCCGGGCTACTCAACCACCTATAACTGTGGTGAACTGAAACCAGTAGTGTCTCATACTTTCCATCAGGGTACTCTGTCCATTTCCGGCCTATGTGAGCCCGGTCCTTTGCGAGAGCCCGCCTTTTGCCACGACGATCCTCTCTTCTCGGTTGCTGCCTTCCCTGGTTTCCCTGTATCTCCATCAGATGGCAAATTGTTACAGCCAAGCTCCTTCAGCACTTTCCATGCTTCAACCAGCGAGGTCACCCTCCTCGTGTGGCCCTCTACTGTAAGCTGCAATCCAAACGGGAAGACCCATCTGTACCTGTAATTGGCCTGCTGTAGAAACTTGGTCAGATCTCGAAACTCTCGTCTTCGTTGCAGCGTGCCCAGGGCTAGGTCTTGAAATACTAGCACTGTTTGATTGTCCCAGGGAATTTCACCCATCAATCATGCCTTACGCCAGACCAGATCTTTAGTCTTATAATCCTTAAAGCATGCCACTATATCCCTGGGCTGTTTATCTCTTCGGGGTCCCAGGCTTCTGTGTACCCTATCAAATTGTATCTCAGTCCCATCTCCAAGCATGTGTTCATCTCCTTCAGATGCCAGGATAAAGGCACAAATTGCTTTCACCACCTTAGTGCAGTCCATATTTTGATCCGTTTCTAGGACCCCTTTGAATCTTAAATTATTTCTTCTGGATCTATTTTCTAAGTCCTCAAGATCCAACTGCATTTTATCTTTCTCTGCACGCAGGGAGCCAATCTCTGTTTTCAATTCCAAGATGTCTCCCTCCACGTGCTCCAGTGCTTCCTCAGCTTGTTCCACCCTGGTGCCAATTTCCCTCACCTCTTTCTGAATGTCCACCACTGCATCCTTGATTGTTTTCCTCACTGCCGCCATTTCAGCTTTGAGCGCTTTAAACCAGCGCGTTACCTCCTGCTTTGTGAGTTCAGTATCGCTCTCCTGCTGTTCCATCAGCCCCTCCGTATCCGAGCCCGCGTCCGCCATTTTGTCTCGCGCCTTGCGCGGGGTGCGGCTCGATGTTGCCGCTCCGTCCCGCTGGTCAGCGCTGTATTTAAATTTCTCCAGGCGCTTTCGGGTCGCCATCGATCCCCGGACTCAGACCGCCTAAATTCGCGATCGCGATCGCGGTTTCGCTGGGGGAAAATCACTGTTTTCACTGCTGCCCCGACGGAGCTCAAACTTCAAGCAGCCATCTCTGACGGTGATGTCACTTCCTCCCAAAATGTCACCCTTTTTTCCCAAAATGACTGACTATTTCCTAGCTGTTTTTGTGCTCAGTGTGTTTATCTTTTTGGTCCATTAAAAAAAAAAACATCCAAGTGAAAAACACACAAAATCAAGCCATTGGGATGTAAGAGGAGCCAGCATTCTTAGTAGACTGGCCACACAGATATCTCAGGAAAGCAATGGGGCTTCCTAGAGGGCACTGCAGTGGACTTCATATAAATGCTCCCAGGTACACATCTCACCATTGCTACCTTATCTTTTCTGCTGAGCCCCCCCCAAAACCCACTACCCCCAACTGTATACCACTACAATAGCCCTTATGGGTGAAGGAGGCACCTATATGTGGGTACAGTGGGTTTCTGGTGAGCGTTGGAAGGTTCACAGTTTCCACCACAAGTGTAACAGGTATGGGGAGGTATGGGCCTGGGTCCACCTGTCTGCAGTGCACTGCATCCACCACTACACTACTCCAGGGACCTGCATGTTGCTATAATGGACCTGAGTATAACATCTGAGGCTAGCATAAAGACTGGGAAGTAATGTTTTTAATCATAGTTTTTGGGGGTGGGAGGGGGTTAGTGACCAATGGGAGAGTAATGGGAGATCATCCCTGTGGAGGAGTGGCCTAGTGGTTAGGGTGGTGGACTTTGGTCCTGAGGAACTGAGTTCGATTCCCACTTCATGCACAGGCAGCTCCTTGTGACTCCGGGCAAGTCACTTAACCTTCCATTGCCCCATGTAAGCCGCATTGAACCTGCCATGAGTGGGAAAGCGCGGGGTACAAATGTAACAAAAATAAAAAATTTCCTCCAGTGGTCATTTAGGGCTCTTTTTGTGGCTAATTTGTTAATAAAACAGGTCTAGACCAAAACATCCAACTTATAGCCCTAGATGTTTTTGTTTTGTTCCATTATGGCAGAAAAATGTCCAAGTGTTAGGAACACCCAGATCCTGCCCTTTACACACCCCTAACATGCCCCCTTGTGATTTGAATGCGCATGTGACGGACGTCATAGAAAAAGTCTAAAAATTGGTTTTGAAAATATGCCACTTTGGACATTTTTCTCTTTTGAAAATGAGCCCAGTGGAGGGGCATAATCGAAACGGGCCGCCCATCTCCGGGAACATCTACGAGAAGGGGTGGTCCGAACTGTATTTTCAAAAAAGATGGGCGTCCATCTTTTCTGTCGGAAATTCGGTTGGAACCGGCCAAATGCCTAGGATTTGGGCGGATTTGAGATGGGCGCCCTCGGTTTTCAGCGATAATGGAAACCGAAGGCATCCAGCTCAAAAACGAACAATCCCAAGGCATTTGGTCGTGGGAGGGGCCAGGATTCGTAGTGCACAGGTCCCCCTCACATGCCAGGACATCAACCGGGCACCCTAGCAGGGGCACTAGTAACAAAAAAAAAAAAGTAAAATACCTCCCCAAGTCCATAGCTCCCTTCCCTTGGGTGCTGAGCCCCCCAAATCCCCCCCCCAAACCCACTGCCCACAACTCTACGCCATTACCATAGCACTTATGGCTGAAGGGGGGCACCTAAATGTGGATACAGTGGGTTTTGGGGGCGGTTTGGAGCGCTCCCATTTACCAGCACAAGTGTAAGAGGTAGGGGGGATGGGCCTGGGTCCACCCTGCCTGAAGTCCACTGCACCCAGTAAAAACTGCTCCAGGGACCTACATACTGCTGTGATGGAGCTGGGTATGACATTTGAGGCTGGCATATAGGCTGGGGAAAAGTTTTTAAAGGTCTTTTTTTGTGGTGGGAGTGGGTTAGTGACCACTGGGGGAGTCAGGGGAGGTGATCCACATCTGGTCACTTAGAGCACTTTTTTGAGACTTGTTCGTGAAAAAAAGGGTCCAAAAAAAGTGACCTAAATTCCCGCTAAAAACGGCCATTTTTTTCGATTATCAGATGAAGGCGCCGATCTCTCGGCCGATAACCACGCCCCAGTCCTGCCTTCACCACACCTCCGACCCCCCCCCCCCCCCCCCCCCCCGTCAACTTTGGCCATTTCCGTGACGGAGTGTAGTTGAAGGCACCCAAAATCGGCTTTCAATTATACAGATTTGTGCGCCATCACTTTCGAAAATAAGGCGGATAGTAACCTATGGAACTTTGTAAATCTAAGTGTTTTGAAGTATGCCTCTTTGTCATCCATGAGGCCACAACACAAAAGAATTGTACAGCAGAGTTTCTTTAAATTGAAATTCCTGAGAAATCTTTGTGATTTTATGAGTGTTAAAAATTTTCATACTATACTACAGGCCTTTATATTTCTTCTGTTTGATTAATTTAATACTTTGTTAATAGGGTTGCTCATGTGTTCAATTAGAGCTCTTCAAATGGCCCAGAATGCCATAGCCAGATTGATTTCAGGAGTGTCTTGCCAGGAACATATTACTCCAATCTTAATGCAACTACATTGGTTCCAGTGTTATGGAGGATATGTTTCAAAATTGTTTCTTTAGTTTTTAAAGCACTATAGGGTCCTTTTACTAAGGTGCATGAACAGATTTAGCGCACTCTAACGAATTAGTTTGCATTAAGTCCCATGCAGCCCATGGCATTTAGGATGTGCTACTCATTAGCGCGCGCTAAATACATCAGCACACCTTAGTAAAAGGACCCCTATAAGATGCATTTCCTTTCTGTCTTACTGCCACCCTGAAATGCAGTGGCCAGATTAGTTACTGGAGTATCTAGGGTGACACATATCTCCCCTGTCTTAAAACAGTTGCATTGGTTGCCAGTTCAGTTTCGGATACAGTACAAAGTTCTTTGTTTCATTCATCAAGTAATATATTTGTCAACTCCACAATACTTGGATTGTTTTTGTATATACCATCCCAGTAGGACTTCATGATTAGAAACGGCAATGCATCTTTCACTCGATTCATCTGTTCATGTGAGATACCATAACGCACAGCTTTCAGCTTTTTCTATAGCTGGGATTTCTCTGTGGAATTCTTTGAAGGCTCAATTATGGCTATGTGCAGAGGCTTCACAGTTTAAATGATTTTTACTGAGGCCTTCCTGTAATTTTGATTGAGACAGCTTTGTGGCATTACAACAGTATATTGTAATATCAGCAGAATTAATGTTTTGTTTTTGTTGATTATTGTGTTTTATATTTTTAGCCTATATTTTATATATATTTTGTTTGTTTCGTATAAACTGCTTTGATTTAAGCGGTATAGAAATTTTGAAAATCAATTAATCTATAGATCAGCCCAAAAATTCAGATCCATGGATAAATATCTACGTATTTGTTGTGCTCTCTTTTAAATCTGTCAGACTGGAGGAATACAGAGATTTCATTTTTATGATTACTGGCCCAAAATTATGGAACATCTTGCCACTGAATTTATGATAAAACCCATCAATAATCACTTTTAGAAAACAACTGTAATTGTTTCTTTTTCAGCAGACCTTTGTTTAGTTGTTGAAGTGAAAACTGTGATTTAGCAGCAGGTTATTATAGTTATGATGTTTAAAGATTTTATTGCATTTTGATTTATTTTATTTTATGTTATGTTGGTTGTAAACCACCCAGAGTCATAGATGGTGCAGGACAGAAGATTATTTTAACGAAATAATAATCAAAATCCCACTTCTCACTGAAATGTTAAACCCCTTCATGCCAGACAATGAATGAATTGTCTTTCATAGATGTAGTCTGAGGAGGTCATGCTTATAAGGTAAAGAACTTAATCACAATCAGTTTTTTCCTCACACTATATTTATTTTGTAATTAGAAACTGAATTTCTTAGAACAGAACAGAAACAGAAGCTTGGCGAGATTGGTGTAAGCATGTTGCTGCAGTGCCTTAAGCAGTAGATTGAGAATTCATGAGGCAAGCAATGTACAGATCTGTGGAAGGAGCTCAGGCTCTGAAATTTTTCCAGGCCAGGATATTCCTGTAGAGGGTGTTTCCAGGACAAGCGGTATTCATCACATTACGGTGGCCCCTTAGTGCATAGTTCGACCTCAGTCTGTTCCGTGAGACGGCGCACTGGATCAGGTTCTTTGCAGCATTGATGGCTTTTGAGTTTGGCAGTCTATCTGTAAAATATCAAACAATGATCTGTGAATCTTGTGCCTTAAGTTTGTGTGATCCTCCTGGTATTGGTTAAGAGGCAGTGGTATGGCACAGACTCATTAGACAAGATCTTAGAGAGGTTAACCAGTCAGTTTCATGATCCATGAGTAAGAAGTGAGGAGAAATGTAATTAATTCATCATTATTTCATGAGGCTATCTCTTGCATCATGCAGTTTTAGGTGAAATCTCTAAAGAGAGCAATTCTATAACTAGGTGCCTCCATTTAGGTGCCCCAAGGCCATGTGAAAGGAACCTAGACACCTTGATTCAATTATAAAATACTAGTGTAACTCGGTATCAAAGCACCTAACATCTAGGCACCCACACTTATGCCAGCAAAGTATGTGGGCACCTACAGCAGCAATGTGTATAATTTACAGTATTCTGTAAGTTATGTACCTAAGTCGAACTGCACCTATGTTCACTCATGCTCCATCCCTGTGTATGCCCCCTTGCAAATACTAAGGGATCCTTTTACTAAGGCGTGCTAACAGATTTAGCGAGTGCTAATGATTAGTGTGTGCTAAATAAGACATCCATTATATTCCTATGGGCATCTTATCATTTAGCACATGCTAATCATTAGCATCCAAATCTGTTAGCTCTCATTAAGAAAAGTACCCCAAAGTAAATTAAGTGGGTAAAACCATAATAACATAAGTGTTGCCACACTGGGACAGACTGAAAGTCCATCAAAACCAGTATCCTGTTTCCAACAGTGACCAATCCAGATCACAAGTACCTGGCAAGATCCCAGAACAGTAAAACAGATTTTAAGCTGTTTATCCTAGAAATAAACAGTGGATTTTCCCAAGTCCATCTTAATAATAGCTTATAGAATTTTCTTTTAGGAAATTATCTGAACTTTTTTTAACCCTGCTAAGCTAACGACTTTTACCACATTCTCTGGCAACGAATTTCAGAGTTTAATTAATTTGTAGGCACATTCTACAAATATCAAGCTACTAAATAGTAAATTTAAAAGAAATCAGAGAAAATATTTCTTCACTTAATGTATGTATGTGTGTGTGTGTATATATATATATTTTTGTTTTGTTTTGTTTTTGTTACATTTGTACCCCGCGCTTTCCCACTCATGGCAGGCTCAATGCGGCTTACATGAGGCAATGGAGGGTTAAGTTACTTACCCAGAGTCACAAGGAGCTGCCTGTGCCTGACGTACACAAACCAAAAAACAGAACAAAACTGAAACAGGGCTCCAGAAAGACATCTGCCATTGGCTGTCGTCTCTGCAGCCACTCCTCCTCTCCGCTGCACGTCACTGCCCCTGGAGGAAACCCCAGAGGAGCACAGCGACGTCTGAGGGGAGAGGAGCGGCTGCAGAGACAACAGCAAATGCCAGCTGCCTTCACGGAGTTGAGAGGCGCCGCCAACCCACCCCCCACAAGCAACGCTCACCCCCCCTCAAAGCCCCTGAACCCCCTCCAAACCCCCACCGCCGCTGCAACACACCTCCCACCCCGCCCCGCCCCCTCCCAGTCCTCCCGATTACTACACAAAGAAAACAGAGCTTCTCCAACCAGAAAAAGAGGTGAGCCTATTTAGTTCCATGTAAGCAAGGAAGCCAATTTAGCTCTTGCTAAAGATGTAAGAAGAAGCGGTCTAGAGAAAGGTGACAAAAATGATATGGGGATTGCACCAAAAGACGTATGAGAAGAGACTGGAAGACCTGAATATATATACCGTAGAGGAGAGGAGGGACAGAGGAGATATAATACAGACATTTAAATACTTAAAAGGTGTTAATATAGAAACAGATATTTTTCAGAGAAGGGAAAATGGTAGAACTAGAGGACAGGAATTGAGGTTGCAGGGTGGTAGACTTAGGAGGAATGTCAGGAAATTCTTTTTCACAGAGAGTGTGGTTGATACCTGGAATGTCCTCCCGAGGGAGGTGGTGGAGAAAAAACTGTGGCGGAATTTAAAATGGTGTGGGATGAACACAGAAGATCTCTAATTAGAAAATGAATGGTATAAAAAACAAAACTTAAAGGGTTGCATATGTGTTTGCATGTCAAGTGGTGCTTAGATGGCAACTCTGGCTATATCAACAACGTCGGTGCTGGGCTGGCTTGTATGGTCTGAGTCCCACATGTAGCAATCCGGTTTAGGTTTGCCTGGAGAGAGCTTCAACGGAAACTCCAGTACTTTGGAACAGGAGGACAGTGCTGAGCAGACTTTTACAGTCTGTGTCCCGCAAATGACAAGACAGATTCAGAAAGGCTGGAGTAGGCTTTGATGGCAACTCCAGTAGTTGGAACATAAGGACAGAGCCAGGCGGACTTCTACGATCTGTGTCCCAGAAACAGTAAAGAAGGTTTTAGATTGTAAGCTCTATTGAGCAGGGACTGTCTCTGTCAAGTGTTCAGCGCTGCGTGTGTCTGGTAGCGCTATACAAATGTTAATAATAATAATGATCAAGTATAAAATATCATGTTCATTGTTGATTTAATCTTGAATTGAGAATGAATGTGACTGTTGGGCGGACTGGATGGACCATTCAGGTCTTTATTTGCCGTCACTTACTATGTTAAATGAATTATAGGGATAATTTTAAAATACATTTCTGTGGGTAAAGCAAAATGTTACATCCAGAAATTACAATCATAAAATTACCTGGAGCATAGGTGCCTAAATTTATGCGCACACACTTTATATGCATAAGGTCTTCCCCCTTGGTGGGGGTGCAGTGGGCTTTGGATCTATATACTTAAGTAATATGTGCATGTGTGAACATATAATGAACTGGGAAATTTGTGTATGCCAAAGAGCAGGTGCCCATATTTGTCTGTACTTTCCATGTGGCAATTTTAAATAGAAAAATATGTACATCCTCTTCCTATGCAGTGGCGTAGCCAAGGGTGGGCGTGAGTGGGCCCAGGCCCACCCACTTTGGGCCCGGGCCCACCTAGTACCAGCATAGCTATAATGTGGCTGGCAGGGATCCCCAAGCCTCACCAGCCGAAAACTCCCAACAACTGTCCCTCCTGCATACCTTGTAAATAGCAGATCTTCACCTGCAGTGAGCAGTGACTGATGCATACTGCTCGCACCCGTCCCATAGCCTTCGCTCTGATGTATTCTTGCCTAGGCGGAAACAGGAAGTTGCATCAGAGGGAAGGGTATGGAGCCAACATCAGCTGTGTGTATTAGTTGCTGCCTGTTGCCGGTGAAAATCTGCTATTTAAAAGGTATGCAGGAGAGGGAGGATATTTGAGAGACCATATGGCATGCAGGTGAGAGGAGAGACCACATCATCTGTGGGATGAGGCGGGGTTCTTCTGCCCACCCATCTTGGGCCCAGGCCCACCCAAAATTGGGTGTCTGGCTACGCCCCTGTTCCTATGGGTAATTTTATAGAAATGTCGCCACATATAAAGCTTGTTTTAAATGTGGAAAAGGTTTTCTATAAAATTGTGCAGCCATATACAGGTGTATAAGTATGTGTGCCAATAAGATGGTGTGTATTTATACATAGAGTATATTTATTTATTTAGATTTTGCTCACACCTTTTTCAGGTGTAGCTTATGGTGAGTTACATTCAGGTACAATGGATATTTCTCCGTCCCAGGAGGGCTCACAATCTAAGTTTGTACCTGAGGCAATGGAGGGTTAAGTGACTTGCCCAAGATCACAAAGAGCAGCAGTAGAATTTGAACTGGCCACCTCTGGATTGCAAGACCGGTGCTCTAACCACTAGGCCACTCCTCCACTCCATATGTAGGCATTCTATGGAGTACAGTTTAAGTGGAGCAGGGGTGGAGTTGTGATGTACCTATATAGTTTACAAAATATGTGAGCAGATGTGGAGCAGGTGTAAATGCGTGCATCAGCATTTGCACATTAAGGGACCAATTATGGATGCCTATTTTACAAAGGCACATGGGTGCCTATATTCAGGGCCGGTCTTAGCAAGTGTGGGGCCCTGTGCAGACCAATGGGGTGGGGCCCCAACCTAGCCCCGCCTCTGCCCTAGCTCCACCCCATTGATAAGATTATTCAATTTTTAGAAAAGTTTTTATTTATGAAATTTCAAATAAAGACAAATGAAGCTAAACTTGTACAGAAAAACTGATTGAAATAATAAGCACAATGCTATCATGACCCCCCTCCCCAGAAATTATTCAGTTCAAGTCAACTACAATTAGTAATTCCAATTCTCATAACAAAGGAGAATAAAGGAAAAATATTAAGAAAAGATCCAGTACTTTCAAATTCCCCTATTACTCTGTAACCCATCAAACCAGAGAGGCAACACAGAGATCCCCAACCCCAAGTAGCCAAAAAAGATGTAAGTAAGTGCATAGGTTCCCATTAAAGACAAAACCACAACACATTTACAGTACCAAATGTTTCCATAAATCAGCTATATTAGAGATAGACTTTTAATTAAGGATATTAGATATGTATCATATGACAAAGAATAAAGTGGTTGCTCAAAGCTTATACTAACCACAATCGCTCAACTGCAAAACACTATGCACAAATTTGTGCAAAAACACACTCAGAACCTTACTGTACCATAAATATTACACTGGGCAGACCCTAATACACCAATATACCACCCATACGGAAAATGCAGACCGTCAACAATATGAAGCAAGGGATCATAATATCACAATTCTCATGTAGAGCCACAAAACACCCTTTTAAGGTGGATAGTGTTCACAATAAGTTCCTTTTATTAATGACCATATGTAGATCCTTCAAGAGGTAGTGTGTCGCGATTTAGGCTCTACACCCTTTCTGATGTTTTGGTGCCACCTTAGTAAGGCCAACACACAATCTCTCCACTGCAAAACACTATACACAAACTTGTGCAAAAACACACTCATAACCTTACCAAATCATAACAGCACTAATTCCAAGGAAAGGACGAACTACAACCTTATGAGTGGAAAGGCAGCACTGTAATTACACCGGGCTGTAAAACACCAGTACACAACCTAGTGAAAAAAAAACCCAAAAAGGGCTGCAAATACTACACGCTAGCAGAATACTGCACCTTGATCACACATGAAAAACACATGACAATAGATATGAAGGCAAAATACTGAACTGTGGAAAGTTACCTCAAGAAGTCAGACTCAGCATGCAGCAATACTAGAAAAACTGAAACTTACATGCAAAATATCACAGATGCACATTTCAGAAAGCTGACAAATTCCAATTAATAAATTCTGAATAAAATACTTTTTTCTACCTTTGTTGTCTGATCATTTAGTTTTTCTATTCGCTTTGGTCCCAGTGTCTTCTGTTTTATGCAGTGTCTTCTTTCCATTTGATAATTTTTCTCCCACCATGTCCCCATCCTCCTATGTCCTGTCTACCATCTGTAGCCCTGTCCCTATCCTTTCTCCAGTTTCAGCATCTATGTTCAAAGTGTTCCGATCCAGCCCTTAAATTCAGCAATTTTCCTTCCATCCATATCCAGCATTTCTCCTCACTCCCCTCCATCCATGTGCATCTACTTTCCTCCCCTACCCTACATCCATGTCCAGCATTTCTTCTCTCTCCCTTCCCCTCCACCATGTGCATCTCCTTCCTTTGTCTTTCCTTCCCTCTATTCCTGCTCAACATTTCTCCTCTCTTCCCTTGTAACACTCATCATAAGTCATGCAGAAGAACTGTGTCAACTGGAAACTGGACATCAAGTACCACTTCTGACACCAGCTTTAATTGTGTGCGCCTTTAAGCATCAAGCCAATTGTAGACAGATTGGAAGATAGATAAAAGGGAGCAGCCAGACGGGTCGGACTGTGCTGAGACTATGGTGGAAGTTACAGTGCTGCTGATCACATTTCAGCAAGATGAGGAGCATTTGTTCAAATCAGAAGCCCGTGGATGCCCTGGTGGTAGCACAGCATCAGGGCTGAGTGCCAGCTGGCATGTGCAGGCTGAGGAGGGTGGGGTGGGAACAGACATCAGGATGGGGAGGGAAAGGGGTGGGGGATACCTGCTCTCCTCATCAGGCTGTTTATAGAGTCTGCTTCTAATTTCTGACTGAGGAACAAACTTTTCCTTCTGCTGCTATTTTCTGCAGCCCTCACTATTGCTGTCCCCCTCACCTCACTGTCTGGCTTCCAGCCTGTCCTGCCTTCCCTCCCCTTTTCCTTCTATGCATCTCACGGATGTGGA
The DNA here is from genome assembly GCF_901765095.1 of Microcaecilia unicolor. Lineage (NCBI taxonomy): Eukaryota > Metazoa > Chordata > Amphibia > Gymnophiona > Siphonopidae > Microcaecilia > Microcaecilia unicolor. The sequence goes on from NC_044041.1 coordinate 158,636,362, forward strand.
AGTGTCAGCAGGCTCACATTTTCTTCTAAATTTATTTCCTCAGAGGCATTCTCCCTCCAACACCGGCAATTCACATAGCCAGCCTTCTGCAAGCGTCGGAGCCTCTCCTCAGATGTGTCCCGCCTCCTCTAATGCAACTTCCTGTCTTGTGCGGAGGTGGGACGCGTCTGAGGAGAGGCTCCGATGCTGGCAGAAGGCTGGCTATGTGAATTGCCGGTGTTGGAGGTAGAACTCCTCAGGACTTTAAAAACAAGCGCCAACGTGGATGGTGAGAGTGGGGGAAGGTGCAAGTCGTGCGGGAGGAGAGGACGGGAGATAGATCACTGCTGCAGGCATTGAGGTGAGGCGAGGTGCATCGGGCGGGGCCCCCCCTAAGCGCGAGGCCCTATGCGGCCGCCTCGGTCACCTCGGCCTAAGACCGGCCCTGCCTATATTGCTTTATAAAGTACTGCTGCAGGCATTGAGGCGATGCGCGCCGCGCGGGGCCCCCCCTAAGCGCGAGGCCCTATGCGGCCGCCTCGGTCGCCTTGGCCTAAGACCGGCCCTGCCTATATTGCTTTATAAAGTATGCTTAAAATAGCTACTTTTTCAGATTTCACACGTGGAGGGGCATAATCGAACAGGGATGACCATCTCTAAGGGCGCCCATCTCTAAGGACGTCCTGGCGAAGGGGCGGGGTGTCCATCTTTCGTTTCGATAATACGGTCAGGGACGCCCAAATCTCAACATTTAGGTCAACCTTAGAGATGGTCGTCCCCGGTTTTCGGCAATAATGGAAACCGAGGACGCTCATCTCAAAAACAACCAAATCCAAGGCATTTGGTCATGGGAGGAGCCAACATTCGTAGTGCACTGGTCCCCCTCACATGCCAGGACACCAACCGGGCACCCTAGGGGGCACTGCAGTGGACTTCAGAAATTGCTCCCGGGTGCATAGCTCCCTTACCTTGGGTGCTGAGCCCACCACCACCCCCCCCCAAAACCCACTCCCCACAACTGTACACCACTACCATAGCCCTAAGGGGTGAAGGGGGCCACCTACATGTGGGTACAGTGGGTTTCGGGTGGGTTGTGAAGGGCTCACATTTACCAGCACAAGTGTAACAGGTAGGGGGGATGGGCCTGGGTCCGCCCACCTGAAGTGCACTGCACCCACTAAAACTGCTCCATGGACCTGCATACTGCTGTCATGGAGCTAGGTATGACATTTGAGGCTGGCATAGAGGCTGGAAAAAATTTTTTTTATTTTTTTTTAGGGTGGGAGGGGGTTGGTGACCACTGGGGGTGTAAGGGGAGGTCATCCCCAATTCCCTCTGGTGGTCATCTGGTCAGTTTGGGCACCTTTTGAGGCTTGGTCGTGAAACAAAATGGACCAAGTAAAGTCGGCCAAATGCTCGTCAGTGACGCCCTTCTTTTTTCCATTATCGTCCGAGGACGCCCATCTGTTAAGCACGCCCCAGTCCTGCCTTCGCTATGCCTCCGACACGCCCCCATGAACTTTGTTCGTCCCCGCGATGGACTGCAGTTGAGGATGCCCAAAATCGGCTTTCGATTATGCCGATTTGGGCAACCCTGAGAGAAGGACGCCCATCTCACAATTTTTGTGTCGGAAGACGGGCACCCTTCTTTTTCGAAAATGCCCCTGATAGGCATCCTTTTATAAAATCAGACCCTAAATGGCATCATTTATGCACATACCTCCTTTCCATGTTAGGTGACCTGTTATAGCATTGTATTTATTTATTTATTGCATTTCTATCCCACATTTTCCCACCTTTTTGCGGGCTCAGTGTGGCTTACAATATGATATGAATAATGGAAATACAATATGTTACAACTTGGTTATGGATTACATTGTGCAGAGTTATGCGAGACAATCGAAGTATCGTTAAGAATGTAACAATGGGACATAGACATTGAAACATTGGAAGGAGACAATGGGAAGCTTAAAGGGCAGAATTAAGACACAAAGACATATGGTGTACATCTTTCTGTGAGTAAATGTATGAGTGATGTGAGATTACTGGGGATGAGAGATCAGAAGTGGATGTATGGTGCATTGAAGATTAGTGAGTGTGGACTCTATGTGTTTTGGCTCTTTCCGTAAATTTTTTCGAAAAGATGGGTCTTCAATAATTTGCGGAAGAAAGCTTGTTTGTGAATTGTTCTTAGGTTGCATGGCAGTGTATTCCAAAGCTGCGTGCTCATATAGGAAAAGGTTGACGCGTGTAGAGTCTTGTATTTCAAGCCCTTGCAATTAGGGAAGTGGAGGTTGAGGTATGTTCGGGATGATCTTTTAGCGTTTCTGGGTGGCAGGTTTATCAACTCGGACATGTAGGCTGGGGCTTCGCCGTAAATGATCTTGTGGAGTAAGGTGCATACTTTAAAAGTGACGCGTTCCTTAAGTGGAAGCCAGTGTAGTTTCTCTCGTAGTGGTTTTGCGCTTTCATATTTTGGTTTTCTGAAGATGAGTCTGGCTGCTGTATTCTGGGCTGTTTGGAGTTTCCTCAGTATTTGTTCTTTGGAACCTGCGTATAGTGAGTTGCAGTAATCCAGATGACTGAGGATGAGGGATTGCACTAGGCTGCGAAAGACGAATCTTGGGAAGAATGGTCTTATCCTTTTCAATTTCCACATGCAGTAGAACATCTTTTTAGTTGTGTTGTTTGCGTGGGTTTCGAGTGTTAGGTGGCGGTCGATAGTGACTCCAAGGATTTTTAGCATTTCTGAGATTGGAAGATTTAGGCTTGGTGTATTTATCGCGGTGAATTCATTTGTGTTGTATTGGGAGGTGAGTATCAGGCATTGAGTTTTTTCTGCATTTAATTTCAGACGAAATGCATCTGCCCATGTGTTCATGATGTATAGACTTTGATTGATTTTGTTGAAGATTTCTTTGATGTCTTGTTTGAAAGGGATGTATATTGTCACATCATCGGCATATATATATGGGTTGAGGTTATGGTTATTCTATATACACGACCCATAATTTCCAGTGCCAGAATTTTCAAGATTCTGTGGCAAAAATCTGCAAATTCTGCAGCAGATTTTTCAAGATTCTTCAGCAATTACGTGACATATTTGCAAAACTTTGAATGAATCTGAATATTAAACTATTAATAAAAAAAAAGAGTCCAATATTGAGCCAGCACAATGATCATTCTAAGTGAAATGCTTCCTTTGCTTGATGGCCAACATAAGGATTCCTCATGATGGTACCAAAGCATCATACTCAATAGATGATTTGGGGTAGGACGGACTTTGACAGTGGGTGGTCCTTAAGGCCTCCACTGATTCTTAACTTCAAGGGCAATCAATGTGTCCTTGATGCTATGTACCACCACCATTTAGTGCACCTTCTGGGTCACTCAAGGCCAATATCTCTAATGCCAATGCATCTGATCAGATACAGACTTATCAAAGATCAATTATCTTTACTCTTCATGGCCACAAAGTCCTCTAGTTATTTTTTTTTATTTTGTTACATTTGTACCCCACGCTTTCCCACTCATGGCAGGCTCAATGCGGCTTACATGGGGCAATGGACGGTTAAGTGACTTGCCCAGAGTCACAAGAAGCTGCCTGTGCCTGAAGTGGGAGTTACCATCTTTTAGCACTTAATGTAGCCAGAGGAGTCATGTTTGGGCCCAAGGCACTGGAGGTACAAGTTGTAACTTACTGGTCTTCAATATGGTCCTGCTGCTACACCAACACTTCTTGTTGTGGATAGTCTTTCCTATCTAACACATTTTTCAAAAAAACTAGCCAATGCAGAATCAAATGGGTTGATGGTTGAAATCTCCACTGATGCTATTAGATGCACCCATGTTGGTTCAGAATGTGTCCATACCAAAAATAAGGAAAACTGAAAAATGATTTTAAAAAACCTTAAGGCTTTCTAAATGTCAGGGAAAGATAACCGAGCTGATTTTAAGAAATTTATCAAACTTAGAGCCATTTTTTTACTAGAACACAGAGATCAGAATTGAGATGTTCAGATCGCGATGTGCTCAATTCTGGAGGTATTTTAGAAAAGGATTTTCTGATGTAGAGATTTTTCTAAAGTACCTGCAGGGGTGCACATGTATTTGCTGACACATGCTGCAGGAGTTGACATCTTCACATTGAAAAAAAATGAAAGGCATAGGCCTGGTAGATTCTATTTCTACATGAAGAATTCTTTCCTTACACACACAGATGTAATGATTTTATAACTTCCACATGTAAGTGATGCCATTTCCATGTGTAGTTCTCCATTATTCAAACCTATATGTGTAAGAGCCACCAATTAAGTAGTGAGGCTGCAATTTTAAGTTGGTTTCATTTTGGAGGAGGAAATAAAGAAGAATGACTCCCTTAATATTTTGTGTAAAGCTCTGGCTGAAACAAGTACATTTGTACAACCTATGTGTGCTTTTGAGCTGATGTAAAAACCGCTGTGCACAGTTTGCGTGTATGTTTTTCCCCACACACATGTATTCCCTTTGTAAAATGGGAAATACGCATGTAAATTTTAGTCCCGCCTAATCCACACTCTTTTGTAATCTCTGTATGGTGTGGATCTCTGAAATCAGCATTTCCACATGTATGTGATAAACACATGTAAACATCACTATCTATATATGGATATGTTTCTAAAATAATGACCTTAACCTAGAAAAAAAAAACACAGAGACAAAAGAAAAGACATCAGACAAGGTCCATGGAAAAACAGGAACTGAAATAGTCCCATGTGATGATACCAGCATGGAAACTCCCATGCCTGTTACTCTTTCTATAGAAACATAGAGAGTTTATTACACTTTTTATTCTTTACAAGCCAACAAATGTTGAAAAGGGGTTGAGAATGACTATTTAGGGGTATAATAACTCTGACAATTTAACAGAATGAGGCAGCCTTATCCAATTAGGTGAACCAGATTAGTCAGCTGAATAACATCCAGTTATCCTGACTCAAGATATCAGCCCAATGGTGTCTAATCGTGTGCTTCAAAAGATTGTTCTCAGGGGAAGGGGAGTAAGCATTTGATGGAGAACGTTGAGTTATTTATCAAAATCTCAGGGTTGAATGAAGAAGGGAGCTTATAAGAGCTTGGATCTTTTAAACACCTACCAATGCCTCTGGGAATTAGGGAACTTTCAGGGTAGGGAGACAGGGAAAACAGTAATTAATTTGGATAAGATAAGAGATTGTCCCTCTATAGAAAGGAAAACAGAGCATAGCAGGTTTGTGGTGAGAGAGGGTGTGTACAGTTGAGTGAAAAATGGGAAAGTAACACATAAAGCTTACTTGAAAAATTGCCAATAAAGGCAATCCCAATGGATGATGGATTGACATTCCCAGCATGGACTCCAACTCTGTACCAACCACGTCCTTCATACACTTGACCATCTTCACCAATCAGGAAACTGCAGGAAAGACCGAAACAGGTAAGATATGACTGAAATAGTCCCCTCAAATTCTTTATCAAAAATACAATATCCACAGATGGAATAGGGCAAATTTCAAAATAATTCAAACAACAGTGTTCAACTTGCTGACATACATGTGACCACTACATAAAACCAAATAAAGTGCAACCCCCCCCCCCCCCCCAAAAAAAAAAAAACAGTACAAATGAAAGAAGCAAACAAAAAGACAAAAAAACAAAGAAAAGGGCAAAGAGTGAAGCCTCAGCTAAACGCCCTCTCCAGGACAAAGTCTCAACAACAGGGACTACAGCAGAAATTATCACCAGCCTACTCCCTGTCACTAACACAAAATATGGCATAGGTGGAGAAAAAAGCCAAATAAAAAAAAACTCCACCCTAAAAAGGCGAACAATCAGAGTATGTCAAAGCCAGTGTGAGTGCAACAAACACACTGGAAGATATGGTCTGAAACCCAAGTAAACATAACGGAAAAATTTGAAGACCCACTTTTTCAGGAATTCCAACCCTAACTTTTTACCATTGTACCATTGTGTTTTTATACCATTTGGCTTTTTTCTCCACCTGTGTCACGTTAACTTTGAGGCTTCACTCTTTGCCTTTTTCTTTTCTTTTTTTTTTTTTTTTTTGTCTTTTTGTTTGTTTCTCTCATTTATGCTGTTTTTTTTCACTTTATTTGGTTTTCTGTAGTGGTCACATGTATATCAGCAAGTTGAGCAGTGTTCTTTGAATTATTTTGAAACAGTCCTCCAACATCGGTCCCTCCCTCTTTATAACTGTACGTCGTTTCTAGTATTGGAGCTCTTAACACTTTGGTAGGATTTGTTAACGAGGTTTTCAGATTGATATTCAAAAGCACTTGTGCAGTTGGCAGCAGTGCCAACTGCTTAAGGGATTTAAAAAGAATTGTCAGCACTTATACATATAACTGGCCATTTTGCAAGCATAAGAAAACCTATATAGTCAGCAGTGAAATTCAGTTGCTGAATACATGTGAGCCCCATATTCAGCCATGGTGGTCAGCAGATTTTGCAACACTGACTGCCACAAGCAAAATCAGACCCAGATATTCAATGTTGGGCCTAATCCATGCACTAGCATTGACAGACCATCCAAGTCTCCCATGTTAGGAGACTTTCGCTTTGGCAGGTAACCCCCCCCCCCCCCCCCCCCCCCCCCCACACACACACACACCTACTGGGGA